>NC_034596.1:63634174-63666670 GCF_900095145.1 Mus pahari
AGAGAAGAGAAGAGAAGAGAAGAGAAGAGAAGAGAAGAGAAGAGAAAGGAAGGGACACAGAGAGAGTGACAGAGATAACTTTACTGGGTAAAGTCAAAGAATATAAACAGTAAACAAACACATAAACCAGGTTTTCAAATTTCCCATTTTCACAGAGATTCCAAAATTCTTGGTGTGACTACTTAGACAGAGCTACACTTTCTCATTTTGTTTCCCTGGTTTAACCTGCAGACAACTCATACTAGATCATTAGATCCCAGTGCTAGTTTGTTAGGAACTCTGTGAGACACTATTAGGCAAAGTTCTTATTAAAAATGAAATTATAAGAACCTTCACCACTGGTGTAATACTTCATGCCCTTAATCCCAGGGCTCTAGAGGCAGAGGCAGGCTTTGTGTGCAATAGGAGATGTGTATTGATAGCTCCCACCTCTTGGGAAATTATTATGGATTGTATCTGAAGAAAATAGCAGTCCCAGCGTCTCTTTGACCCTGTCAGATGTACCAGCATGTGCTGTATCCATTGGTCCCAGAACAGTTTCTGACATAAATCAAGTTCTCAAAAAAAGTTACTGAAAGTTAAAGTGACTAAAATATTTTTGACTATTTGAAGAACTATGTTCAGAGAACTTTTATCATATTGGGGTAAAATGCAAGTGCAAGCTACTGTCACAATTTACAGAAAGAAGGAACCAGCAGAGTCCAAATGGGTCTCATGATAGCAAGTCAGCAGTTCCTTGTAGATACTTAAGAATTGTGAATATCCTGCTAGCAGCCCTTTCAAATTCCTATCTCAGTAATTTAGAAAAGGGCAAAGTATCCTCCTGTAGTTACTCTGTAAATATAGACCTAAGATGAATTTGTGTTATTGCTTGTGTAAATGCTCGCTTTATATGGCACCCGTGTGGCACTCGGTTCTAACCTGCTACTTACTGTGCTTTACTAGTCAGAAAACATAGGTCATGAATAGAAAGCTGCAGACACTGCGAATCAAACAAAAGATAATTCAGGGTATCAGATAAATGCCTGATTCTCAGCTCATATAGCCAATAAATTCAAAGCGTGAGAAACAGTAATTAAAGTAATCCACTTAAAATTGATGGCTTCAATATACAGAGAGTGTATCTCTTGATTTAGCATAAGTCCATCAGTGTGACTTACTGAAACTAAGATTGAACAGACATTCACTAGGGCTTACTCAGCTCTTAGTCCATTAATCATGCCACGAAAATACCCCATAAGAAAGCCATGTGAGAATTCGGAGTTTTTCATTTTTCTATCATATTCAACTATTCCTAGCCTTAGGTGGTTTTCTTGTCAAGAAATTCAGTGTGGTGTTTTATTAGTTTGTACCCATGCCTACAAGTATTATTTTATCTTTTGTGCTGTGTGCATTTCCTTTAGGATGTATGATACAATTTTGTATAGAGATAATGGAAAAATAACTTAATTTATTTGAAACTATGTTTGAAGGGTGGGAGAAATAAATATGAATCTTACTTTCCTCTCTAGCCTTATTGGACCCTCTGGAAACCAGGAAAAATAGGGGAATGTGTTTTTCAACTCTTGTTGTGGCAATAGTTCAGTTTAGAGGTCATATCTGAGGTGCTGACTTTATCAGAACATCTCAGAATTAAGTTGGGCTCAATGATTCATTGTGGCAACTTATGTTAATGAACATGAAGCCATTGAAAGATGTCCAGTCAGACCAGAATAGCTTCTCTTCTTCCTAAAGGCCCGATGGATGTCTATTTATCTCCACTTCAAACAGCTGATTAAAATTATGCCCTGGATTTTTCTAATTCCAATAATCTTAGATCAAAGACATTCTTGTTCTCTTCATGTATATGTGTATGATATATATATGATCATATATATCAGAATGAATATAGATACTTATCTCAATACTAGAAGGAAAACAGTTCTCCAAGAGCTAGTGGGTGCTATTATGCATAAGCTATAGATGACAAATATTTCAATTCACATTCTTAATTGTTCCTATTTCGTTCATACATAAGGACAGATATGCAACAATTCTAGGTAGTTTATTATTCGAGGACCTCTTAGAAATATCCAAGATACAGTAAAAAATTCTCATCTTGAAATTATATTTAAATTAATCTTGTGTTAATAGATGTTTAATGATATACTTTTAAGGCCAGATCAAACATTCCATGAGAACTCTACCCCTGCCCCCAATCTCAGCCTTTGAAAGCTCACTCACTTCCTTTATATTTTCCTGCTGCCAATCAGACATCAAAGGTTTCAAGCATCTCATCCCAGCCTCATCTGTGATGCAAAATGAGAAGCATCTCTGAAAGTTGACTTCTTGATCGTGCCCCACACAGTATTCACTAAATATTTTTCAAGAATCAAAGATAGTCTTCACTCACAAGCTTTATGCTACCATTAATGAGTAGGTCTTCCCAGTAAATTGTTCAGAATCTGTCAATGGTATTTCCTCTGGAAATGTTGACTGTATGGTCGCCGATCACTGTTTATCTATCTTGCATCCCATCTCTCATACATGATTAAACCATGTAAAGTTTTAAAATGATCCTTTTCCCTCCTTTGATGTAGAGAATGGAAGTTCAACTCTATGCTGTTTTGGAGCCTTGTGTCAGAAGTCACTGCACAGTGTCTCTACCTACTCTTGCAACTTCACCTGCCACTTGTTTGACGTGGCAGACTTTCTTCCCCATAAGTGTTACTTCTTATCACAGGGACCGCTAAGAGTATAACAATCATCTATATTTGGAAACTTAAGATCATACTTTTCAATGTGACTCTCTCATATTTTCAAGAGTAAAATTAAAGTTAAAACGTATGCTTTATGATTCCTGGACAAGTAATCCAACATATTTTTTACTCTATTGTAAGCAGTTAAAATAATCAAAATACTGTTATACATGCAAATATTCATCAAATTGTAAATCCATACATGCAACACTTAAACACACACACACACACACACACACACACACACACAGGAGCATGCACAAGTGTGAAAATCCATACATGCAACACTTAAACACACACACACACACACACACACACACACAGGAGCATGCACAAACACATATACCATATATGAGGATATTGATATTCTATATCAAAACGAGTGAATCCTTTCTCTCTACTGTCTAGCTTTACTTGGACCCTTAATAAGTACTATCCATAGTACTTTGGACTGTAAATCATCATTACTGCATCTAAAGATTTAAATAAAAATCTTTCCTATAAACACATTCACAGACAATCACCAAAATGCTATTTGTACAGCTGTATAAGAATTTCTTTATCTATATCTTAATATTTACAATTAACAATTGCCAACAGTTAAATACCTCTTAGCAACACAGAGGGCAGGAGAAAAGCACAGGCATTTGGAACTATGATGCACATGTGTGTATATAACATTACATGATTTTCTGCTAATACATAAAAAAATTAAAGTAAACTTCCAATTTTCAGGTAGTAAAAGATATTCTGTAATTATTTCCAATACAATGACTTAATATAAAAATTTGTCTTTATTTCATCAATTCGTGTTTATAGATTTTCAACAGTCTGATTAAAAAAAAAAGTATGTTCAAATATTTTTCTATACTTTTTGCTTTTGAAGCTCATAGGTGTAAGTAGGATTTCACAGTTTAACAGTAAGGACAAGAAGGTTTTTTGCCTATACTTATTTCAACCTATAAGTCCCACAAATGGACAAAAGATAAATTTGAAACAATATGCCATTATGGCACAACAGATAGAACGTTCTGCCTAGATGTTAACATAGTACTCACATGCAGAGCTGTGTTTGGAAACTCCTGTAAGCCACTAAATAACTCTGATATAAATTACAGTCAAAGACAACACACACACACACACACACACACACACACACACACACACACACACACACAAATAGATAACATGTATAGAAAATAAAATGTTAATATGTATGCTGTTCAGCGAATTTATTTTGGAAACAGTCTTTACAAAATTGTATATATGAATGTGTGTGTGTGTGTATTCACTGTTATATACTTAAGCAAGTATAAATATTTTGCATGATAGGTTAATAATTTTTTTTCAGGATAGAACAAAAATTGTGTTTTCTTACCCTCAGGGTGTTGTATAAATGTGTATTATAAATTATACCATGAATTGGTTTTATATTAGCTTGGGAGTAGATATAAAGAGCAAAACATGCAAATTTCCTTATAATGTAATAATAATTTTTCAATAAAAGGGATAAAAATTCCCATGTTGGAATAATTTTATGGAAAGCTACTATTTTATAAGCATTTGCATACTCTATGAATTAGAATAAATAAACTTTATCCTGTGAAAAACAAACGAAACAATGAAAATACAAATAATAGATACTAAAAATTAATTAACTGAAAATTTCCTTGGTCTTATATATTGTTTTGTTAGGCCTAATTTACTATAAGTCAGTATAGTTAAATAAAGAAAAATCAAAAAATATATTCCCAAATTACCACCAATTATTTTAGGAAGTCCATGACATTACTAATAATAAGTTTATTGATAACCTAACCCATAATGAAGTTATATCACAAAATAACAAATATTTAATTACATACGATTTTAATATTTCTGAAAATATATTAAATGTCTTTTTGGCTGTGAGCCTACCTCTGAAACACCTCAACTAATTTGAGTGAGCTAGTGTTAATAAAACAGGAAAATGTTTCTCTACAACAATATCTTTTGTTAAATATAGTAAGGCAATTGTGAGTCAAGTTGTTTTTCAAAGTGTCTATAAAGTATAACAAATGGTTTTTATGCAACATTCTATATATTCAGAAATTATATTTCAACGTATTTGTAAACAGCAAATACCTTCTCATAAAAAATGCAAATTACATGCACTTCAAAGTAACATTTAAAATTACAAATCCATCATTTCTAGATTTAGACTGAAATTATTTTCAAAATGAACCTGATCATTCATCTGAGAAATGAGCCTACACAGATTGGGTGGCTGGCCTCATCTAACAGACTCAAGTATAAAAGATATTTCACTTCTCTTCTGGTGTAATTCTCACATCCTAAGATTTCATCCAGCGTGAAACACAACTGTCAGTTCTCAAAAGATTAGTGATCTGGAATTTAGGTTTTGCAGAAATGTCAACACTGGCAGATGGCAGACTAGAAGTTTCGTGCAACTCAGTAAGTAAACGGAAGGAATCAAGGCAGCAAAGAAGACACTTTACAGAGAGAAGGAGAAGAACAATTAGAAACAAAATAATCTGGAAAGAAAGATAGAAATATGGGGAGAGGGCCATGCAGAGAAAAGTAGGTAACCCTCCTCAACAATGCCACTCAAGACAGGAACATAACTGACTGTATGAGCAAGGTGACCAGAAAGCACAGGCAGTTCTGGTGATAAAACCACACCGCAGAAGCCTCTGTTACAGTAACCTACAGTTTCTTTAAGATTCGAACCCACTACAGGGATTTGGTCTAAAAGTGACTCCTTTTGCATAACAACTTAGCTTTAGAGGACAATCCATTTAATCGATCATCCTATCATAGAGTCTTATGATCAGTACTCATCTTGAAAAGGGACCTATCATATGAGGCTGAATTACTTTTAGGACCTGAATACAAAGACGAATCACAAGGGTGGATCTGGAAATGGCCAGCTGTGGCGAATAGGTCAAAACACAAGAAGAAAAAGCTGTGGAGAAACAAGAACCTGAAGCAGACCCTGTAAGGAATATAAGGAACTAGGACTGTGGAAAGTCAGTTGTCAGTGGCCCCACCTCCAAAGGGAAAGAGCAAGGCTTTCTAGGCATGTGGTTTATGGCTGCCAGCCCTGAGCAGATGCTAGCAGACTCCTCAGTTTCAGCTATAGCCTCCATTTCACCCGAGGTTCACTGAAGGGTCTAGACCTTCTGTTGCTAAGACTGAGACTGATCATTGTTTCCTCCCCTTGACTTCAAAGTGATATTTGTTTTATTAGTGTGAAATGTTTTCTCCACTCTGAGTTACACTATAAGTGGAACACTCAAGAGAATACTAAAGGTACATTTGCATAAAAATGTAAGACCTATCCAAATCAACGAATCAGCAAATCTCAAAACAGTAACAGTGGACTTACGTACTTCTATGCTGATGCTGAGGATACAAATTAGTTCAGCTACTGTAGTAATAAAAATGAAGGTGATTTTAAAAACTAAAAGAAACAGCAAAGATTCAAAGCCGTAGAGTAACATAAACAGTTTGAATAGTTTCTCTACATGCAGTGATAAAGCTCCCTACAAGAGCAAATTAATGTTATCGAACATAACCTCCAAGCACAGGAAATCTTTCTTTCTTTTTTTAAAAATTATTTTATTAGATATTTTCTTCATATACATTTTAAATGCTATCCTGAATGTTCCCTATACCCTCCCCCTGCCCTGCTCCCCTGCCCACTCACTCCCATTTTTGATCCTGTTGTTCCCCTCTATGGGGCATATAAAGTTTGCAAGACCAAGGGGCCTCTCTTCCCAATGATGGCTGACTAGGCCATCTTCTGCTACATATGCAGCTAGAGACACAAGCTCAGGGGGTACTGGTTAGTTCATATTGTTCCACCTATAGGGTTGCAGCCTCCTTCACCTCCTTGGGTACTTTTCTAGCTCCTCCATTGGGGGCTCTGTGTTCCATCCAATAGCTGACTGTAGTGTGTGCATCCACTTCTGTGTTTGTCAGGTACTGGCATAGCCTCATAAGAGACTGCTGTATTAGGGTCCCTTCAGCAGAATCTTTCTGGCATGTACAATAGTGTCTGGGTTTGGTGGCTGATAATGGGATGGATCCCCAGGTGGGGTAGTCTCTGGATATGGCCATCCCTTCCTCTTAGAACCCAGATGTCCCTCAATAGAGGAATGGATACAGAAAATGTGGTACATTTACACAATGGAGTACTACTCAGGTATTAAAAACAGTGAATTTATGAAATTCTTGGCCAAATGGATATATCTGGAGGATATCATCCTTAGTGAGGTAACCCAGTCACAAAAGAAGTCACTAGATATGCATTCACTGGTAAGTGGATATTAGTCCAGAAACTTAGAATACCCAAGATACAATTTGCAAAACACAAGAAAACCAAAAAGAAGGAAGACCAACGGGTGGATACTTCATTCCTCCTTAGAATAGGGAACAAAATACCCATAAAAGGAGTTACAGAGAAAAAGTTAGGAAATCTTTCTTTAAGTTTGTTGATCTGTAAAGTTCAACAGACTCCTACTCCTAACACTGCCACTCCCTTGGCCAAGCATATACAAACTATCACAGCATATACAATTCTCAAAAGCTGAAAACAAATAAACCAACAATACAATATCAGTCTGAAGCTGAGGAAAAGGGTTATGAAATGCTGTTCCCTGGATATAATCTGATTGTCACACACTTAAACCCACAGCAGCTATGGTTATCTGCACAAAACAAGACAGTTATAATTTCCAAATGAAGGGAGGAGCATTTCCTAATGCCCCACTTCCAGCTAAGGCACTATTGTCATGTAATGTTTTGTTGGGGTAAGGGAGTGCTATTTTATTTGAGGATGTGGCTTTGGTAGATTGCACACTTCCAAGTGAATAATCCCACACAAATGAGCAGTACACATATTAGCAGCACTCTGTATGTGTGTTTGTGTTTGTGTGTGTTTGTGCATATATATGAGTGTGTGTGTATATGGGTGTCTATATGTACATATATATTTGCATATATACATTCATGCATGCATACATACATACATACATACATACATACATACATACATGCAGTGGACAAGAAGTTAGGAAGGAATGATATAAAAGAATTTGAGCAGAATAGGTATGATCAAGATATATTGCATACTGTACAGAATTTACAAATAATAAATAAGTAAATCATTAAATAAGTAAATTCACACAACCTATATCAAGGTAAGATTATAACAAATTTCTATGTGAAAACTGACTTTATGATTACTATGTTCTTGTAACAAATGTTTTGACTACAATAAATGTTTATTTCCCACATTAAAAATAATCATGCATAAAGATTATTGCCTAAATTATAATGGTATTAGGAGCAGGATGTGTGGAAAGGGATTATATCAAGAATGCTCTAGAGGCCCCCAATGCCATGCCTCTCAAAAGATTCACTGTTTGAATGAGGAAAACCATGAAGCAGGCTCTACCTTGTTCCCTGACCTGTTACCATCTAGATTTCAGACTTCTTGTCTCTACAAAAGTCAGAATCAAATTTCCATTCTTGAAAGATTCATTTTGTTATTTTTAATCACATGTATGTATATGTGTCTTGTTGAGTGTGTTCATTTGAGTATATGACCCTTCTTTGGGATTGCAGCAACTTCACATTTCTGTAAGTCATTGAGTGTGTGTGTGGTACCTTACTACCGAAACCTTAACAATTTAAGAAAAATGTTAAATTAATTAAATGTAAAAGTGTTTGACTTTTGCTCTTTCTCTATAATCAATAGTATTTGGATCCAACTTCTAAAATTTTAGACATATGTGTCTACTTCAAATGTCTATCTTTCTTATTTGTACTTCCAGTTAGCCATTGTTTATTGTTTTTTATTTAAAATTTCATTTCATGAAGTTAACTTAAGTCTACATTCAAACTCTTCATCCTAAGGAAGCTCATTCTGAGTAAATGTTAATTATCCTTCTCTTAGGGGCCATTAGTTATTTGTAGTTCTTTGTCAAAATGTGGAACCCTATAAATATTTACCCTTTCCATATTAATATTCCCACTGATACTGACATTTTTCTGGTCTTGTCTATGCAGCCATTTTAGGAGGGACTGTTTCACAGTCAATTGAGAAAATCACTGGTAACTTCTATACCTATCTTTCCACACCATGTTTGTAAACCCTATTATCTTGAGATACTTGCCTGTCATTTTTATTGTTGTTCAATAACTAAAAGTTTGTTGTTGTTGTTGTTGTTGCTGCTGCTGCTGCTGTTTGACAGGGGTTGTTATTGTTGTGGTTAGTTGTTTGTTTGTTTGTTTGTTTGTTTGTTTGGTAGGTTGGTTGGTTGACTGGTTGACTGGTTGGTTGGTTGGTTGGTTGGTTGGTTGGTTGGTTGGTTGGTTGATTGATTTGCTTGTTCATTTTGGTTTTTCCAGATAGTGATTCTATTTTGCCCTGGCTGTCCTGGAACTCTCTCAGTAGACCAGGTTTGCCTTAAACTCATATACCCCTTCCAAATACTGGGATTAAAGGTGTGTACAAGCCAACAATATGGCAGACTTCAAAAGAAACTTTTAAAATTCAGTAGTAGGACTGACAACCAAGATCCACTTAAAGTCTCAAAACTGAAATGCAGTCACCAAAAACATGTCAGGAAAGCTGAATAACTTCCTGATAGTCACAATATCCATCTATGTAAATAGAAATTTATAATTGGACAATAAAACAAGAATCTATCTTATTGATTGCATTCTTCCAGAAGTTTTTCTGTATGGTAAAAAAAAAATTACTGCTATTATCCTATTATACTGTGACTGAAGTTTCTGACATTTCTTTATCTATAGCCCAAAGATTAAAGTCATCATCCAATAGAGATGATAATATATCAATATTGTTTACAGTAGTATGAACAAGTATTCAAGCAGTGGAAACACACACACAACATAAGGAACATAAGGAAAATAAAATTATCATTTATAGGAAAATTGAGAAAACTAAAGATCATTAAGCAAATGAATAAGCTGTACTCATATAAAGAGGAACATGTTTTCTCTCATATTGAAAATCTAGAAAGGAGAGGAAAAGAAATGAAATCAAACACATTTTTTTAGAAAGAGAACAATTAGAAAAGTAATCTTTAGAGACAATATATACAGAGGTTAGGCAAGGCTCTTTGGGGGATGGGGCCACATACTCATCTCCTAATTTTTAACCCAGAATTGCTCATGTCTAAAGGAAATATGGAGACGAAGCGTGGAGTAGAGACTGAAGGAAAGGCCATCCAGAGAATACCCTACCTGGGAATCCATCCCATATATAGACACCATATCCAGGCACTATCAGGGATGCCAAGAAGTGCTTGCTGACAGAAACTTGATATAGTTCTCTCCTTAGAGGCAAATACAGAGGCAGATGCTCTCAGCCAATCATTGGACTGAGCATGGCGTCCCCAATGGAGGAGTTAGAGAAAGGACTGAAGGAGTTAAAGGGGTTTGCAACCCATAGGAAAAGCAACAGTATCAACAAACCAACCCCTCCAGAGCTCCCAGAGACTAAACCATCAACCAAAGAGTATACATGGAGGGTCCCATGGCTCCAGCAGCATATGTAGCAGAGGTTGTCCTTGTTGGACATCAGTGGGAAGAGAGGCCCTTGGTACTGTGAAAGCTCAATGCCACAGTGTTGGGGAATACTGGGACAGGAAGGCAGGAGTAGGTAGGTAGATGGGGGAGCACCCTCAGAGAAGCAGGAGGAGGGGATGGGGTAGGGGTTTTCTGGTGGGGGGACTGGGCAAGGGGATAACATTTGAAATGTAAATACATAAAATATCTAATTAAAAAAAGAGATTCACAATTTTTTTTTTTTAAAAAAGAAGATACAGGATAATGGAAGGGTATGGAAGGGTTATTTATGACGTTAGGCGACAACAGCTGGCAAATGAATATAATTAACTTATATTATATAAAGATGTTTTGTTGAGACACATTTTCCTATACAATCTAGGTTCACTTGCAATTTTTAAATAAAAAATACTCCACCAGTATAGATTTATATAAAATATGACTATATTTAATTTTGTTCATCTATAAAAGTCTATATGAGATTCACAGGGATGCTTTATGATTAATAAAAATGTGAATGTGGAGTGTGGTAACATAAGCATGTAATCTAAATCGTGAAGAGATGAGGGAGAAATAACACCACAAACTTGAGGTCAACCTAGAATACAAAATGAGGTCCTGGCTGACCTACATATCAAGTTCATGTTTCAAAAAATAGTACTATAAGAGTGTTCTTAATAGTGGGATAAACATAGTAGTAAGTATAAAGACATAAACAGGAGGAACTTCCTATAGAATACACCATTATGGTTTCTGTGGTTTTAATCTCCCCATTTTACTGTCAATTTTTTCCACGGTGCATGGTTTTTTAATTTGTCATTGAATTTAATATATCTAGGGTTTTTGTTTGTGTTTTTTCAATTCACCCTACCACAATTTTCCCTCTCTTCAATTCTACGAGTCCCTACCCCTGCCCCAGACTCAGTCTTTCTCTGTTTTCCCTCAAAAAAGAGCAATCCTCCCAAAGGTATCAACTGAATAAACCATAACACAGTATAGTAAGAGTAGGCACAAATCCTCATATCAAAGCTGGTGGAGGCAAACTAATAAGAGGAAAAAAGGCCCAAGAGCAGGAAAGAGGGTTATTTATTAACAATTTCATAGATGTATATAATTTGGTCATTTCTTCCCTCCCAATTATCTTCTTTAAAACTCAGGAAATTTTAATATTTAAGCATTAATTTTTTTAAACTATCAGATATAGACTCAGATATCTGAGAACTACAAAACCAGCAAGAATATCTACATTATATAAACTGTCCAGAACATTGATAGTCATGCACAATTGAAGCCATTTACTAGTCCAGGATTACTCTCATAAGCAAAGTTAAGCAATGATAATTTTTAGAATACAAACAGAACTAAGTTTTGCTTTCTTATATGTATCAGAATGTTATCAGATTAAAGAAATTGAGTTGAAATGGCCCCATGCTTTAAAAAGGTTTGATGACACATAGCTTTAAAAATTGATGAAAGATTAAAGCTAAAACAGTAGAAAAAGTCACTCATAATAAAGGACCACTAAGTACCCTTAGTCTGTATTATGTAATGCTAGAAACCATGCTGCTTTGAGAAGAAAAATAATGGAAGGATTTTCCTCTATCAAGGAAGAGACTGATCTTTCAGATCAATCCACAGTGATACAAAGAAGCTGAAGAATAAGATGAGATAATTGAATGATATCCATGTTGTTCAGAAAATCAGAAAACTGGCTTGAAAAGTTTCATTAAAATTACAGTTTACAGTTTGGAGATGCATACCTACAAATTCAGAACTTTACTTAATTTTTATTGATAAAAGTCAAGAAGGGACCTGAGAAGTAACACTGCTCCTTAGAAGGCTTAAAACAGAAAGTATCTGGAAACATAAGTGAAGGAAGAAAAGAGAAAAATGTAAAATCATTAAATGAAGCTATAACACATTCACCACAAAACTTTTTTAACAATGTTAACTACTTCCTTTTTTCCAATTTGTTCCATACATTTAATGCATATGTCATTGAATTTTCAGGAATTTTTGAGAAATTTAATGGTCGCCTTTAAGATAAAATATTAAAGGATATCTAAAAATGTCCAAAAAAGCTAAGCAGATTTAAAGCTAAACTATGAGACCGGGTATAATAAATCATTTTTATGATTGATGAATTGTAGTCCTCCTTAAGGCAAGATAAATGACAATCAAACAATATTTTCTAAATCTATAAAATTCAAAATGCATTAAGGAAGCTGAAGGCAGCCAATTTAATAAAGAGTTTCAATCTTTTATCTACCAAGTCTTTCCAAAACTGACTCCCAATAGCTAAGGGGTAAAACTTCTCTAAAAGAGAACTCACAATCCGAGTTCAGGCAAGCATCATTCCTCAAGGATCTACAGGAGTTTGAAGGATTTATAGCAAACTTGGGGAAGAATTATATTCGTATAGTTTAAGGACTGTTGTAATCTGTTTGAGTTGCCAGGTACATTAACATCCTAATGCTTTGGCCTGTTTCTTCTCCCATACTTTCTAAACAAAGCAATGTGAAAACTATTACTAAAGAAAACCAAGATTCAGCTCAGCCTCATAGTAGCTCTTCTGAGCCCATAAACTACCTTCAGGTGGTGATGTCTTTAGTCTTCAAAACAGGCTGAGTTGGTGTCTTTCAGAACATTCACAATTGCCCAATATTATGGGGTATGAGTTATTATAGTGCAAAAAGACAGAACTAAGAATAGGTAACTTTCTACTACAACCACAGAGATAAAGTGTCTCATCAAAAAATTCTTATGAGGACATAAGAATTAATAATACCCATAAATAGCTTTTGGTATTATTTGGGTAAGGGGAACCCAATCATTTGCATTTTCTCTCAACAATCTGGCTTCCAAAAACCCAATCTATTCTTGAGTGGAAGTTTAGATTTCAATAAAGCAACCAAGTAATAATTTTGTTATATCATATGCTTATTTTTTATCTAGTTAAAAAAATCCTAACCCGGGCAAGAAATATGAATTTGCTTGGTCATCTGGTAATGTCTTGTTTACTCACAACAACACCACCAAAAGATAAATATATCAGAGGAATTTATGCGTAGATGCCTATTTCTGTGATAACTTGTGTTTTCCAAATGCATGTGAATTATTACCTGCAAAACCCATCACATTATGCCATGCCATCCCAGTAATCAGAACAACTGAGCAAGAGTTGACAAGTGCCTTAAGACCCTTGATAAGATTCTAGCAATTAGGAGGCAGGAAACAGACAACTTTGATGAACAGAAGCTGAGGCATCCAGCACTGTGGAGCATACTGGAGCAAATCTTCCAAACAAGAAGATAAATCTTTAAATCTCTACTCCTATTGCCAAATTGGATGCAACCCCATACAATTCTCTTTCTTCTGGAAATATATGTTCTGCATCTAAGAACACTAAATCCCCTCAGGGGTAGAGTCAAATAATATTACTTCCATGTAGGGATGGAGTAGATATTTTTTGGGATTTCTAGACTGTGAACAGTTCATCTTGAGTTGTGCATGACTTAAGAACTTATAATCTTATAGGTGATAATGAGAAAAAACAAAGTGTGGAATCTATGATGAATATCAGTAGGAGAAATTTATTGCAGATCTTTGCTTTTCCAAGTGAAAGATATGTCATATAGATCAAGTGTGTGTGTGTGTGTGTGTGTGTGTGTGTGTGTGTGTGTGTTAAGTTGTAAGGTCTGTTCTCTCAGAGATCCCATAATCAAAAGAGGAGTGCACAGTAGTGTGGTAAGATGGACCATTCATTTTCAAGATACACATGTTAGGAAAAATGAAGAGGCATCATTCCCATATCTGTAATCAAGCAACTATGTCCATATGTCTGCCCAAAAATACAGCAAAAATTTCCAACTTTGTGCACAAAGATTATACATAGACTATGGAATTTCTATGTGAGTGTAAGTTGAAATATCTGCATATGTTTACTTTGTAGTGGGAATTTAGGGTTATACACTAGAAGTTATATACTAGAAGCAAGGTTAATTATATTGGCCTACAAGTTGATATAGCAGCATAGAAGTAAACTATATATTCGGTATCTTGGAGACTCACTTATTTATCTCCCCAAAAGCAATGTTAAATGGACACTGAACCCATACCATGAAAAAAATTGTGGCTATAGGTAAGTTATAGGATTGAGGGAGAAGCCACCTAGCAGGTATATCATTAGATGAGGAGACAAATAAACCAGTTTGTCCTGACTATCTTCCTTTTGTAAGATTTCTCAAGAAGGAGACTATCAAGAGTTTGGAGAAGCTGATATGCTGCCTTCATTGCATGAAGCAAATAATGGTCAATCTTGATGATACTAAAAATTAAAGATTTTATATTCTATGAAGTGCCACTCAGACATCATGATCTAGGATCAAAGTGTTAAGATTGTTGTCATTCGATAGCCTTCTATTTCTCCTTTCACAGGAAATGTACTTGGTCAAGAAAGCCACTTCAGTAAGATATATCCTTTCACTAATATATGATTTTCTTCCAATGAGTAGTAGACTTGAGCATTCCAAAAGCTTAAATCCATATCTCAACTTAAATTTCATGAAAGTCAAGTCTATATACAGAACACTTTTTGGTGTTTCCTGGGGCCTTTGTGTGCAGGTGCACCATGACTCGAATCCTTGTTTGTCTAACCCTATACACATCATTCATTTATAAGATTTCTTCTTGAGAACATTCTACAATAACCATAGGTGTCAGAATCTCTTTCCAATAAAAACAAAAAGGTCCTGGGCCATAAGTATGGTGGCATCCTTTTCTCTTGATGGAAATGTGTTTGTCCATAAGATGGGCATGTTACTGCATACCTGTAGTCCCAACATTTGGAAGGTGAAGCAGGAGGATCAACAATAAATGCTAAACTGTACTACAGAGGTACCTTCTCCCAAAACAAAACAAAAAAATTAAATATGCTCAACAATGATGAACTCACAATGCCATTCCTATAAATATATCTGACACTAATGCTTATATACAGAGATAAAGAGATAAAGTTGACATACTTTTATTTTTTAATATTTTAAAATGGAAATTTTAGTAACCAGCAATGAGGAAAGCTACAAATAAATATAGTATATTAGATTATAGAATTCTAGTAACTAATAAAATTGACAAACATTTACTGGCATAATTTTAAAAATATTCTTAATTCAATAAGAAAATTTCAGAACAAGTCATGTCTAATTATACATTCATTTTGAAAGTCTACAAATAAATATGATACTTCATGTTTATTTGGAGACTAACTTTATTTTCAATTAAATCATGGTAATTGTTGTACATACTTGGATTCCCAGAAGATTTGCTATGTGGGAAAATGGAAAATAATCTTAAGGAGAAATTGTTTAACAATAAATAAAAGAACTCATCCTTTGATTTGTTAATGTTTCATTATCAAATTATTTAAGTTTAATTTTAATACAATACTCCCATGGCAGGAAGTAGTCCTCAAATAAACAAAAGGAGTTATAGTAACATCAGTTCTGCATCCAGAAATAATTAATTTTATGTTTATGGGACAGGTTATATTGTTTTTTTCTACAGTTTGATTCTATGCGTTTTTATTTAAGTTAAACATACTATCACAGGTCAAATAGCACTGTTTATAATTTCAGGAATGTAATTTATAAAAATACAATTTTAAAATAATTTTGTATAAACATTGATAGGCTTTCAGTTACCTAAAACTGTCATGTTTCATGTGATAATAGTGACCGAAGCTTGTAGCTTCATGATTATGATTTATTAGATGTTATTAATGAACAAATATTAATAATTTAAAAATCAAACTAAATTCCCAGGTAACAGCTTGTTAAACACTCTATCGAATATTTTACACTAAATGTTACAATGGCAATTTTTGTCTAATTTGAATGATATTCGACATGGTTTCCATTTCCAAGTAATTTGCAAGTAGATGATTTTATTTATTGTATCATATCCATATTGGTTAAAATGTATATAAACTCATACTGATATCCAAACTCTTTTCTAATCCATTAAAACATATTTTGTATTTCTTAAAAGTTGTATTAGTTTATTATTGTCCAAAATAACTATCATGAGTAGGAGATGTGGTAACACCCTCATGTTGAAAATGGAGGCAGGAAGCTTGTAGGATGAATATAAACCTGGACGACAAATTTGTTACAAGACTCAGCTGGCTCACAAAGTGAACAGTGGGTCAAAATAAAAGTCACAATAAGGTCAGAATGGCTTGATGGATAAGTGTAATTTGTATCAAGGTCAGTGTATTATATTTCTTTAATTCTTACATGATCCCAAGTCTTTTTTGACTATTTAAATTCAGTAAGAGCAAACATAAGCATTTATGAATACCCATATACAACTACGTTCCCATTGCTAAAGCAAGAATGAAAATCAAGACCCATCCTCCAAGCATCCATTTATGGTCAGTAGCTTCTCGAGTTTCCCAAAATACAAAATTAGATAAAAGAAAAGAAAACAAAAATTGGACCACGTACATAAACACGTATGTGCCTACCTGATTTCCTTTTCTACCTATATTTGAATGTCAAAATGAAAAATCAGCATCATGGGTTACAATAGAGAAATTCACTCGATTTTCAGAGAAAAACATTTTGGAGATGGCTAAGGGGTCAGAAGCACATACTGTTCTTCCAGATGACTTGAGTTCAGTTTCCCCCATTTGTATGACAGCTCAGAACTGTCTGTAATTCCAGTTCCATGGGATCAAATGTGTATACTCTCAGAAACATTCCCACATGCATGTAAATGTAAATAAATAACAGATCAAAAAGGTTAAATTTACCCTAAAGGGTTAGGAAGTAAGTAAGTTTAGCACCCTCCTTTACATATTATTATCTTGATGAATTTAAATAATTACAATTTAATATCAAAATTACATGAGAGAAGTTTTTCTACCTGTCTATATGGGGAAAAAAAGATAAGTAGATACAAGTTATATCTGTATATGAAAATGGCAGCAGTAGGTTTCTCTAGGGTCTCTGACCTCACAGGCCATGCTTAGTTGGATAGGTTTTCAGTACCTCCTGCCGAGTGAGCACCCCGAAGAAAGGGACAGAGTGGCAACAGGATGGAAGTGTTATTATACATCATAAAGCAAATGAGTATCAGTCACTGTTTCAGTTCATAGGCCTGGTATCTGGATTGGACTATTGTTTTCTCTTCTTTGAAAACATGCATAGCACCTTTGAAAACTTAGCTCATCATCAGGGAGGAGACTTTCAAATCAGTTCCAATTCAACTTCAGGGCTCAGAGTTTCTTGCTCAGTAAATGGGGAAAGGCATAGATATGTATAGTTATAAAATAAGTTGTCAGGTAATGCTAATGTGGTTTGCTGCGGAATCAGAATGGGAAGTCTCTTCAATGATAATAATGTCAGCAGATGTCAGGCCATTCACAAAATACAAAGTACTCTTTAAGGACCATACTATATGCATTGTTGGTCACAAGATGATAGAACAATATGCCAATAAATATAATAAATATAACTTCCATACTGCCTAATAGTATGCAAGTAGGAAATAAAGAAGCACTGGAAGCCAACTTGAGAGGTTATACCTTCTCTGAAGATACTATCTAATGGGATAGCAGAGGCACTTATGCATTACTGTATACTGAAGACAAGAGATGAGACAAGGCAGGATCTATCAACATGAGGGTAAGAGCGTTTGCATAACATATGCATGGCCTACTTGTGAGTCCTAGCACTGTTCCCCAGAATACTGATAACAGTTTTATAAAAATGTAAATGTACATAATAACAATGAACTACAATGTAAACATGATGCAGACTGTAAACTTTATTTTATGTATAACACTAAAATTAAAAATTCTTCATCTTTCTTTAATAACACCTGGGTCATGTTGGAATTCATCTTTTTCTGCTTAGTATTGTTTAACTGATTAAATGATTTTACTTGGCTTATATAATTTTATTTATTTGTGTCCTTATTATTTCATTTTAAATGTCTTGAATTTTACTGAAAAAATCAAAATCATTGCATATTACTGCTGTGGTGTTAATCTAACAAAATGTGTTAAAACTAAAATTGTTATAGCATTTATCATTCTCTATTTTAGTCAACATCCATTGTTAAGAGAAGTCATTCTCTTTCGGTGATTCTATTCTCTTAAACGTACTTTGGAGGAATTGACATTGCATCTTCTTTTAAAAGCAGGCTTGTGACTATTATTCTAACTATTTATTTCATTATCCATAATTACTGGATGAAAAAAAGCCTTGTCAAATTTTGTGAAACCTGAAACATTTAATGGCACTCCTATAAAAAATAATCTTATTCATCTTCTTGTTAAAATTGCTAATCACTAAACAGGAATCCCAAAACCTACCCACAGCCTGACCATCATACAAGGAGAGTATTGTTAAAAAAAAAAAAAAATCAGAGATCTACTATTTTAGTTTCAACTGCATGATTCATTTCATTTTTATTGGCTGACATAAAATAAAATTAAATGAAATTCATTGTTTCCAATGTTCTCAGGGATACCACTAAGAGACTTATTATCACACAGTAGCATCTAAAGGTTTTCTCAACTCATAAGGATACATATGACATGCTTTAAATTAATACATCACTAATAATTATAAGTGATGTGACTGTCAGCCAACTATGGAATACTGGATGCAATCCTACTCCCAAATTTCCAAAGTTCTGCTCTGTTTAAAATGTAACAAGAAGCTAACAAATGCCAGCAGAATGACATGAGACAAAGCTGGATTAAATGACATTAACTTCAGTGACTCTCTGAAATGGTTGTACTATGTGACTTCCAAGGACTGAAACTTTTTTTCAGCTTTTATGACTTTGGATTCTGGTCTCTGTTCTGTTTGCTGTGTTATACCTATTTACTGTTATGTCCACAGTAGATTTTCTGTTTTCCATGTGTTTGTTAACCAGACATTTGATCATATTTACTAAGGGTCTATATAAGTGGGTGCAAATTATCTTCCAGACAGTACAAAGTGGGTTAGTGGCTCTTTTAAAATTTATTTGCATTTCCTACCTTCCAATTATGTAAGGAGAGAGTTTAAAAATAGTGTCATCAACCTGGGGAGCGAAAGACCAAAAGCACGTGAGCTTGTATTTTCTCATCGCCTTGTAAGAGGGAGAAGCAGCTGCTCTCATTCACATTAAGCCAAGATGAGGTGCTTTAAGAGAATCAGTCACAAGGATGAGTGTCACTGAATGTAGAGACTGCCATGGATGTGGCTGGATTGAAAGCTGCTTTACAGCTGAGTAATTTGGATCTTCCTCTTCTGGCATGCAATGATCTTTGTGACCAAGCAAACCCTGATTACAGAGACAGACATGGATAAGATTCATGGAGCCTCGAATAGAAAAGCATGTGACCAAGGCTGAAAATTTATGTGAAACTTTAAGAGGGTTAACAGAGAAGTTAAAAGGAAGAGAGTAGTAGACCATGAACCTGGTGAAGGGGGGGAGTTGCTAACACAGATGAAAAGACTAAACAGGTTACATTTTTCACCTTTCCTCTCTTATAACTGTGACATGGGGTGTTATGATGAAGACAGACGAGAACACACCCCGAAATGCAATGAGAATGTGTAGGTCTGTTCTAAGGAGGATATCGCGACAGATTGGTGTTTTCAATAAAGAACTGCCCATTGAATCAACTGTTTCAGAGAGCTTTCAACCCCAGTCTAAGTCAGTTTTCCATTCTCAAATAAGGTGGAGAAAACACGAGAGGTGTCAACAGAGGCAAGAGAAAGTAAGGAAAAATTTAATTAGTGCTGATCTCCTCAGTCTTGAGAATTTGGGGATCACAGATTGGCCTTGAGATATGGAATAAGGTAGACTGGGGTTAAGAGCAACAGAAGAGGGAGATTTTAATATGTCACAAAGGTCGGAGTTATGACTCACGACTTGAGAGCACACAATGCTCCGTAGAGGACTGGAGCTCAGTTCTAAGCACTCTCTCAGTTGGATCTCCAATACCTGTAACTAAAGCAAAGTTCAGAGGCTTTTATGAGCACCACCAGCCGTCATTCCCCAGCGCCCCCCCCCCCACATGATTAGTAATGATACAAGCGAGGTCAGAATTTGAAGAAGAGTAAGGAGGTGCATACAGGAGTGTTTGGAGGGAGTAAAGGGAAGATAAATGGTACAATTATATGATAATCCCAATTTTTTTAAAAAAAATTGTATCGTGAAAGCTTCTCACTTTCTAGCTAAAAATATGACACGGGTAAATACTTAATATGAGACTAAATTTTGTTTTTTAATTCTATCTGAAAATTATGCAAATCATGAAAAGTGACTTTAAAACAAAAGCAGTGTGGAATATACTTGCAAAGGAAACACTGCAATTGAAGGTATCTTTTTATCTTTAATCTAACTTATATGATAACAATATTTATTGTAATATAACAATCAGAACATTTCTATTTGTTATTTACATGTGGGAAGGAACAACAATCTGCAGTGTGTGTGTATATGTGTGTGTGTGTGTGTGTGTGTGTGTGTGTGCACATAGCAGACACACATGTAAGCATGTGCATGTGAAGGTCAGAGATCAACATTAACATCTTCCTCTAAAACACAGCCCCCTCTGGTTTAAAGTAAGGGTTCTCATTGAACCTGGAGCTCATTGCTTCATCTAGGCATGCAGGGCTACAAGTTCCATGTATTCCCCCGATCCCTTCCCCAGTCATGCCCCAGTTCTGGGGCTAAAGAAACGTATCTCTGTGGTTGCACATAAGCGGGTTGTGGAGGTTAGAACTCAGGTCTCCATGTTTACACAGCAAGTACTTTACCAATTGTTCCATTATCCCAGCCAAAGAATATGTGTTTCTATTGGAAATAGATTTTTAATACAATATTTTCTAATTATAGTTTTCTCTCCAGCAACTGCTAGATCTTCCCTACTAACCTACCCATCCAAATCCACACCGGTTCTTTTTCCTTTTCAGTAGGATACAAACAGACATCTATATGATGGGGGGGGGGTGCTAATGCTGGTGGTGGTGGTAATAATTTTTTTGATTTTTTTTTATGATGTTGGATCATCTTGGACAAGACCAGAGTTCTTTCCACAGTACATGAATTTTGAGGCTGATCACCATCTGCACCTCTAGTTTTAGGAGATCTGATGTCTTCTTATGGCCTCTGTGAGCAACTCTACAGTCATGTATGCATGTGTTCATACATTTACACAGTCATCCACTTACAAATAATCAGTACAAATAAATGTTTAAAAATATCAACAGTCAACAACTACAGCATGAAATACTTCAATAGATCAGAACAAATTTAAATAGAAGTATGTAAAGTCACTACATCCAAGAGATGCTGAAGGAACTTGGGATGAAGAGATCCATATCAGATACGTCAATGTCATGAGCTCTAAATTTACTAATCCTAATAATAAGGCTAATAGTAGATTATTTAACCATTGTGGTTGAGTATAAGTGATATGTGCTAAGAAAAGCATCTAGCACAGCCAAGTGGTATTTACTAATCATCTTATTTAAAAACTTCACAGAAGCACATAGAAAAACCTATGATAGCATGGTTAATATAAGTTTGAAATATTGAGAGTGATTTACTTTGCCATAGCATCAAGATCTCAATGCTTAGGATAAACATGGAGAATGTTTCATTAGAATTAAAATGCAGAGCAAAATTCACTAACATTCTTATTCGTTCTTTGAGAATTTCAGAAAATGAGTTTTGATCATATTCAGTACGTCTCCTCTAAAGTTTTTCTGAATCCATAATCCCTTTCTTGCCTACTCTATTTTGTGTCTTTTTTTTTTTCCCCTGTCTGCCTTTGGTCTTCATCAGGTCCAATTTGTAGATCCCAAAGAATTCGCTGGAGCATAGTCAACTGGTCAGTGGTACTCTTAGAGCTAAGTGACCCTTCCATTCCCACAGCTAGGGGTGGAACTTCATGTCTGACTTACAATTGGTGCTGGCGATTGGCCTGCCTTGGGCTTGTGAGACTTGTGCTTGCTGGCATAACCACTCTAAATTCATTCATCTACCCAGCTCTATGCAGAAACACTCTTTTCTTGTAGTCATCTTTCACCAATGACTCCTTCTACCCCTACTTCCACAATTTTGGGTCTTTGGAGGACAGAGACAAACATTGTTCAGTGTCTAACATCTGGATCATGATCAGTTGAGGGTCTCTGTGTTGATGATCACCTAATGTAAACAGAAATTCCTCTGATTAGCGTTGAAAGATCTGTATGCCCCAAGGACTCTATAGCCTACCACAGAGATACTTCCTGATTCATGTTAATTGCTGCTCTATTCACAATAGCTGGGAAATGGAAGGTGATGAATGCATTATGAAATATTGTATATTTACACAATGGGATATTATTCATCTATTAAGAATAAATGAAATTATAAAATTTTTCAGGTAAGCACTTGGAGATAGAAGCAATCATCATGAGTAAGGAATCCCAAATCTAGGAAGACAAACATCACATATTCTCATTCATTTATGCAAATTAGGTTTTAAATCATGAGACATGTGAGCTTCGTTAAAAACACATAGGTCAGGAAATTACTAAGGGAACACAGAAAGAGAAGGTAGTTCATGAAAGAAAAGTCAAATAAAAGATATAATCTTTATGAAAAGAACATTTTCTCACTAATTATAGGCAAAAATCTGAAACAATAAATACAATTTTAAGAAAAAAATTCCCTGTTAGAGATTTTTGGCCTTTTAAATATATTTTCTGTGTTATATAAATTTCTATTATTTTGTATTATGCTTATAATAAAAATAAGCAGTGATATTTTTAATATATGAAATATACTGCAGTGATAAAAAGATAAATTAGAGAAATACATCAAAAAGCCCCCAAAGAATAGAGCATAAATAGATGAAATAGAACTAGAGAGCCTAAAGCATTACAGTAGTAGAACTTTGGATGTTAAAATAAAATGGAACATCAAACAAAGATGGAAATAACACATTAGCGCACAACTTTTATGTGCCCCCAACTGAAGATAACTTCTCAGAAAAGAAAACGACTTGACACTACAATAAAAGAAAAGCAAACCAATCAGAAAAACATTGAGGCTAGGAAAAATATAAATAATAAATCCTACTTAGTGTCATACATAACATCATTATATAATCCATACTCCAATTTAATAAAACTTAATAACACAATGCCATATTTTAACATTAGATAAACATCTAATAAATGATTGATTTTATATCTATGGTTTTTAATATGATTGAAATTTAATGACATAAGAGTCTTCCATAGCCTTCTCTAAAATACATAGATAATTGGGGATGGAGAGATGACTTGGAATTTAAGAGTACTGATTGCTCTTCCAGAGGTCCTGAGTCTAATTCCTAGCAACCATGTGGTGGCTCACAACCAACTGTCATGGGATCTGACTTCCTCTTCTGGTGTTTCCAAAGACAGTGACACTGTACTCTCATAAGTAAGAAAGTAAGTAAGTAAGTAAGTAAATAAATAAATAAATAAATTTTAAAAAATATGTAAAAAATGCATAGATGTTTGAAAGGAAACTGATAAAATAAGCTCATCTCAATTGTAATCTGTCAGCCTCACTGAACTTCCAGCTATGCAGCTGGTGATGCCTTAGCAACCCTGTCAGTACCTTCTCTATTCCACAAAAAGTTAACAAAATAAAAGTATCTCAGTTCGTTCAGCAATTGGGTTTAACCAAAAACTCATTTCTGATGCCTAGTATTTACTGTCTGTAACCACTTCCATCTTTATTCCTCTCCATGAGGCTGAAGGCTTTTTGTTTGTTTGTTTGTACTGAAGTCCATAATAATGACTCTTTAAACCAGTGCTCCAGTCTTTCATTGGGACACATTTATTTCTTTTAAGATCCTTAGTTCCATAAAAACATGTGTAAGTTATATTGGAAAAGAAACTCTTATGAAACTCTCTTCCTTGGCTCTTCTCTTCATTATATGTAATATGTTAGTAGACATACAATTCCAAAACTACAGGTTACAAATGAATTGCTTCCGGAAACTTTTCTCCAAAATTCAAGAGTCAGATATATTAGAAAAGACAGATTTTAAAAAATACACATTAAAGCTGGAAAAGTTTTGTTTTATATATTTGTAGTTGGTACATTGCATGTTCAAAATTATTTCCTCCTGCCAGGCCATATTTACCCGTAGCATATTTTATGATTGACCTTTGGCTTGACTACACAATTTCCTTTGTCAACTAAAATATGACTTGACAGACATATTAATCTTTCAAGTCAAAGTTTACATGTCCTTGCAGGATTTGACTTTGTTCTCCTCTGCCTTCCCATGAAAAAGCATGGATAGTGGCTGTTCATTCAATCTGAGGTCTAGACTGAGAAAGCATATGGCACTGGGTCATTCTGACTGAACTTGGGGAACACATAACTCAACACAGGATCAACATAACAGCTCAAAGTGTGAGCAGAAACAAATATTCATTGCTTCAAGACAGTGGTGAAGTTATGGAAACGTTGTCTGGTGCTGCACAGACAGACTAATAAAATATTAATAAATTTAAATATGTAGTTAAGTCTGAATGATTGTGTGGCCCAAATAAGATGAGCATTTAAAAATATATCATTCATAGAGAACGGTATGTATAATTCAAATGTTAATTATCTAAATTGTAATAGGTCTAAAAGTTTCACGTATTAAGTAATACAAAAAAGTGACTTAAAAATTGACAGAGCAATTTAAGTGCTTCTTAATCCTAAAGCATAATAGAAGTATATATTATTGTGGATTTTGAATATTAGAAAGATAGTCTCAAAATCTATGTAATAATATAAATGAAAACAATAATTTACAAATCACTGAAAGACAGGAAAATATAGTATATCATATTCTCAATCATAGAAGTGAAAGCCAAAGTGGGAATAAATAAAAATCTACAGTGTTGAGTTCATCTGAAGTCCTATCGTTCACTAAGTTCAATGGTGGATTTACTATGAATTTTGTCAGTGCTTGAAATTTTGAAAGGCGGATGGTAGTAAGACAGTATGCAATGTCATTTATACATTGGAGATATAAACCACAAAACTTGTTGCTCAATTAAATAAGACAGGATGGGTGTAGACATATGTATGTAATAACTTGTAAGAAATAAACAAATATAAAATGTATGAAAATCAAGAAAAAACCACCAGTTGAAAAACCAAAAAAAAAAAAGAAAGAAAAATAACATCAGTTTAGATAAATAAGCTATAGAGAAGAATAGTGAAGACAATAATGAATACTTGTCCATTAGTAATATATACAATATATCAGTAATGTATATATTGTACATATATATATGTATATATATATGTATTATGCTTACTATTTCAGCATATAATTAAACATATTACACACACACACACATAATAGGTGCTCACACTAGATGAATTGTTTTATATTCATGAGGAAAAATAGAAAAGCTTTAGCAGTGCTTGATCTCGTCTCTCAGACGTGTTATTTTCTGCCTAGCGTCCACATTGTAAAACATGCTTCTATAGGTATTCATTCAACAGCTGGCATATTCTCACTGCCATAAATTTAAAACATAGTAAACTTTATACTAGATAATTGGCCCTTTCCAAACAATAACATGTAATTCATCTTTTTGTAGGATTTTATTTTCGAGAATGAGTGCAAATATTCAAAATAATGACAAAGGTACCATGGGGTCTTGGATATTTTTCTCTTGTTCCAGAAAAGCAGACCCAGAAGTGAGTCAGCCCTGCCTTAGCCCTCCATGTACTCCAATGTCACTGAGCCCCTGAAGTCTTATGTAATGATTATAATTGGCAATCTGCATAAAACAAAATGGAACACAGTTACATAATCAATATTATAACTTTAACAAATCGGTAGTCATCAATGTGTTTTTGCCAATGCATACAGAAAATGTTCCGCTGTTTCCGTCCTCCAGTAGGATGACTTGCTAGCAAATAAAAGAGTATCAAACAAAAAGTTCATGTAACAGAAAGAAAATGTAATAAAAATTAAAATAATAATAAAAACAATAAAATAAAGGCAAAGCAAAAGAGTAAGAGAAATATACATAGAAAATTTAACATTAGCTACTAATAGTTTGTATTAGTAGTTTATGTTATATTTAGGAAAATTGAAAATAAACGTTCAACTGTACGAATTTCAAATAACATCTTAGATATATAATGATGTCAAAACATATTAATATACTTGTTGTATTTGTTATATCTGCTGTACTGAAGGTGTTCTGATTGTTTATATAGCATAGGTTAAGGAGTAATATATTTTATTGCTAAGTCACAGTGAATATATCTTCTTTAAAAATAAATGAGTACCTACAATTAGATAATAACGTATGATACATCAATATGAAAGATTGATTACTCATCCTTTATGGCTTCTGGACTGTGAATTTAACAATTGATTAACAGTCTCACATGAAGAATAAAATACAATACTGCTACAGCTGCTTTAAAGTGGAAAATGACAACAGAAAATGAAATTACAAAGTATGGGGAAAGGAATATTATAGTAAAAAAAAATCTAAAACTTCTTGGATGACTTGAACAAAACTAATGTATTGCATTGAAGGCTATAGCTAAAACTGCATATGTTATTTAAGCCTCAATAGTGATATTCCAGAAATGTTCAATTCCATAGCAAGAATTGACCTCTGTTTGAATACAATTACTGTTTACAACAAAATGTAAAGTTAACTTTGAATTTCTGAAATTTTCAAATTACAATATTTTTTATCCCCTAATGAAATAATTGTGATACTTTTTCAGGGAACTTTTTCAATAATTTACTGTCTTAAAAAATATTAAAACATTTTTCTATAATCGAGTTGTATATAAGCTAACCAAGTTACAAATTGTGAGATAATTCATAGTCTTTTATTAATATTTTTCCTAGAAAAAGGCTTTCATCTAATTTTGTGTTTTTTCAGATCCTTGAATAATCATATCAGTTGCATTAAATTACCTTTGATGTAAATATTGATCTATTTCCAAATTTAGTTATGGTGTTTTATGAGTTGTAGAGGAATTTTCATCCAGCAACATAGCTGTTCTGGCAAAGGGTCACATCTAAAGAATTTCTAGATTTATATGATCTGGTGGAAATGCAGATATGCCTTTGATCCCAGAAGAAAGATGCAAGCTGATCTCTGAGTTCAAGCCTAGTATAGAGCAAGTTTCAGGTAAAGAAAAGCTTAGGTCCAGGTGTGGTGATACACACCTTCTTCTCAGCACTCAGGAGTCAGTTAACTATGTTCCTTCAGTTATGTTGAGAAGCACTGCAGTGGAGTAGAGTTTGGGAGTTTGGTTCGTGAAGTTCAGAGGCAGTTTTGACAGAGATAGCTTTACATATACAAGATGCAGAGAGAAGCTAGACACAGGTGAATACAAAACAAGCCAGAAAATGAAAAGGACCCCGATGATTAGACCAAATCTTCAGAGTTAGAGGCCAAGCAAAGCAATTCACTGAGAAACTAAGAAAAGCCAGATTGAATCAGTTAGCTTAGAGAGAAGTCAGAACAGCTGAGTTGAACCAGCCACCCAGTGTTCAGAAAGAACTAGAAAGGGTGAGCTTATTCATCAGGAAGCCTCAGAGGTGACAATTAAGCTAGACAAATAAAAGTTACATTTACAATAAGTCATTTATTGAAAATGTAATGGATAGTATATTAAATATTCTATCAATTATCACTTTATAAAATATTTTCAAAGGGAAAGTTTCAATAAGTAGATAGTGAACATGCTCTCAATTACTGAATATTCAATATAACAAATACTGCTAATAGAAAGAGCATAGTAGTTTCACTCTCCTATAGTCATAGAATAGTATCTTGCTCAGCCATTATCAGGGCAGATTCCTTCTGCAGCAGAAGGGAATGAATATAGAAACTCACTAGACAATGTGCAGAGAATGGAAAATCAGGATGTCTTTATCAAATTCCTTCTTTCGGGACATAGGGGATCACACAGAAGAAGAGCAGAAACACTGTAAAAGCCAGAGAGGATAGAGGACACTAAGGAAAGAGTGTCTTTCAGACCAACAGGACTGATGCACATATGACCTCACAGATACAGGGCCTGCAAAGGTCAAAGCCAGATGGGTCTCAGTGCTGAGAGGGGGAAGTGAACACAAGCTCTCATCCAGAACCAAGATGCTATCTCCACCTGGTACCTGTTCAAAAAGAAAATAGTAGTTTCTAGAGTAGAGTCTCACTGGGTATACGAACCACACTTAAGAGAAGGCCCAGAAGTAAATAACCAACACAGAACAAACTCAAAAGGAATATAGAATGGGCAGTACAGTGTACAATCGGGAAGAAAGCGTGAGAATACATACTGTTGCACCTTGAAAAAAGTTTGAGCGCACCATCTGAATCCTACCTCTTTCAAGGGCCTCAGAATCTTCTGCAGGAGGAATCAAGAGATGGCTCTTGATAGCATGTGCTATTCTTTCACAGGATCTGAGTTTGAGGCCTAGTGTAAGGTGGGCTACAGATACCTGTAACTCTAGCTCCAGTGGATCCAAACCTTCTCCTGCATTCTGCTGGCATCTGTACTTCTGAACACACACACACATTTTAATAAAATAAATCTTTTTAAAATGACATATATAAAAATACAACATTGTGTTGTGTTTTTTTTTCCTGAAGGAGTGACTTACTTGACCTTGATAAGAGATGAAATATGTCCCTCCAATTTTAGAACTTTTAAAGAAATCTCTCTTAAATACTACTCCTACCAACAAGTTTCAAAAAAATTAAATGTTTTATTGATGCTATAGAGAAACTAAGTTTTCTAGGAAATGGAGCAAGAGATGATGTAATGATCAGTAAAGATTTCTGTTAAGTTAAACCAAAAGTAATGCCTTGTCCAGTGGCTGATCATGGTCAATTTGGCTCCATCTGAAATCAACTAAAACACAAGCTCCTAGGCACACCTCTGAGAGATTTTGTGGTCTGATTATTTAAGATAAGAAAATTAATTCTCAATGTAAGCACCTTTTGGTGGCAGCTTTCATAAAGAGAGAGGAAAGAAGAAAACATTCGGCTCACCCTCACTCTGGCTGTCAAGGTCATCTACACTGCTGTTGTTGCAGCCTCTCGATGATATTACAACTAACACCTGTGGTATTCTGAAGGAGAGTGAAGATCAGCTCTCAAGGCATCCTCTAGGACTCAGCTCCAGATTGGGATTGGCATGACATCCAGACTGTTGGAGGGAATAACTACCAGATTATTACCATTTCCAATATGAGAGAGCAATTATAGGAATATCTGGACTGTATCCTGTAAACCAATTGAATACAGCCCATATATATATGTATATGTATATATATATATACATATATATATATACATAAATGTATATATATGTATACATAAATGTATATATATGTATACATAAATGTATATATATATATATATATATATATATATATATATATATATATATATATATATAAATGCACATGCACACACACATGCACGCACTCCTTTTTTCAGAGAACCTTAATGAACATGCCTTCTTGAGGAAATGATTCCCGGTAGAAACATGTAATAAATAGAATTACATTAGGATTTTGATGTGGCTAGATGTGTGGAAGGAAGGATATAATTGAGAATAAAAGCAGCAAAATATTCAGTCTTTAAGTGTGAAAAGAAGAAAACATGTCATGTTGGGGAAAATGACAATATTGTAGTTCTGTATTGCAGAAATACAGAAGAACTTTACTTTCTATTATTATTTTGAATTTAGTCTTCAGATCATTGGAAATTTTCTATTTTATCTAAGCATTTCTGTAACTAGATTTATATTCCCAGTAAGTCTAAATAAATATGATAATGACTTAGAAAGGCCACATAAAAAGTGTGGCAGGAAGGTTTTAAAATTTTTAAAAGCAAGTGAGCTGTTTAAAGACATGAACTGTTTTCCTTATCCATTCTTTAGTTGAAGGATAGGTGGATTGTTTCCAGTTTCTGACTGTTATGAATAAGGCTGCTCTGAACATAGTTGAGCAAGTGTCCTTCTGGTATGCTGGAGTGTCTTTGGGTATGTGTCCAGGTGTGGTATAGCTGAATCTTGAGGTAAAACTATTCCCAATTTTCTGAAAAACCACCAAATTGATTTTCAGAATGGTTGTACAAGTTTGAANTCTCACCAGCAGTGGAGGGGTGTTCCCCTTGCTCCACATCCTTGCCAGCATTTGCTGTTGCTTTAGGTTTTGACCTTAGCCATTCTGAGGGGTATAAAATGAAATCTCGGAGTCACTTTGATTTGCGTTTCCCTGATGATCAAGGATGTTGAACATTTAAGTCTTTCTAGGCCATTACAGATTCTTTGGTAGAGAATTCTCTGTTTAGTTCTGTACCACATGTTTTAATTGTTTTGTTTGTTTGTTTGTTTGTTGGTGTCTAACTTCTTTAGTTCTTTATATTTTTTTTTGTTAGCCCTTTGTCTGATGTAGGGTTGGTGAAGTTCTTTTCCTACTACGTAGGCTGCTGCCTTCTCCAAATTTATTCCTCTCTCATACAATGCACCCTGACTGCAGTGTTCTCTCCCTCCACTCCTCTCAGTGTGTTGCTCTTCCCCCGCATCCCTGCCCCCCAACCTACTCATCTTCAATTTCCCTTCAGAAATGAGCAGGTCTCCCAGGGATATCGACTGAACATGGAATAACATTAACACACAAAACTTCAAATCAAGACTGGGTGAGGCAACCCAGGGCGGGGAAAAGGATCCCAAAAGTAGGCAAAAGAGCCAGAGACACCTCCACTTCCACTGTTAAGAGTCCCCCAAAAATATCAAGCTAACAACCATAATGTATGTGCAGAGGGCCTAGCACAGGCTCAGCTCAGGCTGGTTCCATGTTGCTGCTTCAGTAAGAGCAGGCTCTGTGGTGGCTGCTTCAGTAAGAACGAGTGTTTTAACCACTGAGCCATCTCTTCATCCCTGAAGGTTACATTCTTGACCTGTTATCTTTCTACTAATGTTGGTAAATATTATTTATGTAGAATCTTTATGTGATACTTTCTGTTTAGCATTGTTTTTACTGTTTTAATTTTTGTGACATTTGTATGTGATGAGTATATGTGCTACAATCCACAAACCCAAAGATGCTAAATAACAAGGAGGGCTCAAGGGAGAATACTTGACTCTCACTCAGAAGTGGGAAATAAAATAGACACAGGATACATCCATTTGCCCAAGAATTTCATAAATTCATTGTTTTGAATAGCTGTGTAGTACTCCATTGTGTAAATGTACCACATTTTCTGTATCCATTTCTCTATTGAGGGACATCTGGGTTCTTTCCAGCTTCTGGTTATTATAAAGAAGGCTGCTATGAACATAGTGGAGTATGTGCCCTTATTACCAGTTGGAACATCTTCTGGGTATATGCCGAGGAGAGGTATGGCTGAATCTTCTGGTAGTACTATGTCCAATTTTCTGAACCAGACTGATTTACAAACTGGTTGTACAAGGTTGCAATCCCACCAGCAATGGAGGAGTGTTCCTCTTTTTCCACATCCTCGCCAGCATCTGCTGTCACCTGAATTTTTGATCTTAACCATACTGACTGGTGTGAGATGGAATCTCAAGGTTGTTTTGATTTGCATTTCCCTGATGATTAAGGATGTTGAACATTTTTTCAGGTTTTTCTCAGCCATTCAGTATTACTCAGTTGAGAATATCATCCTTAGTGCGGTAATCCAAACACAAAAGAAGCCACTAGATATGCACTCACTGATAAGTAGATATTAGTCCAGAAACCTAGAATACCCAAGATGCAATTTGCAAAACACAAGAAAACCAAGAAGAAGGAAGATCCACGTGTGGATAATTCATTCCTCCTTAGAATAGGGAACAAAATACCCATGAAAGGAGTTACAGAGACAAAGTTTGGAGCTAAGACAAAATGATGGACTATCCAGGGACTACCCCATCATCAGCCACCAAACCCAGACACTATTGCACATGCCAGCAAGATTTTGCTGAAAGGGACCCTGATATAGTGAGGCTATGCCAGTGCCTGGCAAACACAGAAGTGGATGCTCACAGTCAGCTATTGGATGGAACACAGGGCCCCCAATGGAGGAGCTAGAGAAAGTAC
>NC_034596.1:63666695-63679310 GCF_900095145.1 Mus pahari
GGAGGGAGGGTATAGGGAACTTTCGGGATAGCATTTGAAATGTAAATAAAGGAAATATCTAATAAAAAACTTTAAAAATAGGCACAGGAAGTGGATGGAGGGTACTGAGTGGAAGAGACAGTGAAGAGTGGAAAGGGTGTGGGAAATCAGGTGTAGGGAGAGCCAAGGAGAGAGGACCAGGAGAGTAAATAAAAACCAGTGGTGATCAGTGGGCGGTGGGGGCAGAAAACAACTCTAGGACATGCCAGAGACCTGGGAAGGGGGAGGTTACAAAGAGTTTATGAGGGTGACTCTCGTTGAGACTCCTAACAGTGGGGAACATGAAGCCTGAAGTGGACACCTCCTGTGGCCACTAGAGCGATAAGGACACCAACACACCCACAAAAAGTATAGGGACAAAGATGGAGCAGAGGCTAAAGGAATGACCAGCAAATGACTGGACCAACTTGAGACCCATCCCATGGGCGAGAAACAATCCACGACACTATTAATAATACTCTGTCATGCTTGCAGACAGAAGTCTAGCATGTCATCTGAGAGGATCCATCCAGCAATGGACTGAGACAGTGTAGAGACCCGCAGCCAAATATTAGGCAGAGCCCAAAGATTCTCATGGGAAATTTAGGAAGAGTTGGCTGAAGGATTGGAGACTGGGAGGGAATAGGGACTCCTCAAGAAGACCAAAAGAGTCAACTAACCTTGAGTCTCCCAGAGACTAAACCACCAACTAAACATGGGCAGGACATAGGACCCCTGAAAAAAAAAATGACCTGTTTGTTTCTGGTATGCGTAATGACAAATAGCAAAATTTGTCAAAATAATTAGCACAGGGAATATCTCTTGTTAAAAAAGAAATTATGAATTCAGTGTTGCAACATAATATTTGAGATATCAAGGTGACATTCTCTGCTAAATGTCAAAACTTATTTAGATAGATGAAGGACAGATAGCAGGTAGCTATATAAATACACAAACATATAGATGACTTGGAAGACAAGAGTGACCCAGGGTAATTTCAATGTAACAGGTATTTTTAAACTGTGAGATACAAATCCAGTAGTCAGGAAGAGTCTATGCATGGGTGTCCTAGTGAACTCCAGAGTTGTTGCTAAAGTGAACTAAAAAGCTGACACAAATTTATACACTGTTCAGTACTATGTTTAAAATTTTCATTTTTTAAATTACAGGCTACATGTCACCTGTCCAGGAGTCATACTAAAGTTTATCTAAGAGTTAGATATTTTTTTGATATTGGAGGCAGGAGCATGACCTTTATTGGGTCGAAACTAACTGGGTTTGGGAGTGGGAGAAGATGGGAATATTGCCAAGTTTAAAAGCTAAAGGTAAATGCTTCATAGGGGTATGCATACAAGAAATCAAAAATTTAGAAATTGGTAGCATGTATATAGTAATTATGAGATCATATATTGTTTTTTACAGAAAGTAGGCAAATAAAAGCTCACATCCCCTGGGACTGTGTGACAGACAGCTGGAAATCAAACGTTTTTGATATCTCTACCTTCTCAGATCTTTCCCACTTGTGTATCTCTAATAATTTGTAAGAAATTCTAGATTATTTTTAAGTTGTAAAAATTCAGCAAAGGTTCTAGTCATCAGTGAAATGATGTAGTATAATAAGTGAAGACATATATGTCAAATGATTTGGCTTTGATTCCTAATAAAAAGCATATGTAAATATGCAGAACACCAACAGGGAGAGATATCTGAGGTTCAACTACTTCTGAATCAGAATCAACTCAATTATTCCTAGGCTTATTTTGCATTTATGGATTATCTAGCTTGGCTCCATTTCTATTTACTTTTGCCAAATTTTTTACTTATTATAATTCTTCCAGGATGTGATCCAAGAAAAGGGAAAAATAATCTGATTGAAAGCGTGGCTGTTTATGAAAGCTGTCTTTCTTAAGGAAGAAAAAGCTGATAGGGTAAGAGTATGATTATGGATAGAAAATTAAATTAAGACATCATATGTAAACTGCATATTTGACTAATTATTTTATCTACTTGTATTTAAATGATTCCTAGATGTTTACTGTATTCCTTTGACATTTCAATCTTTATTTCTTCCTAAATATAAGTTTTCTTGGAAGCAGAGCAAAAAGATGTAGTTTCAGTTCCTAAGACTGGAGCAGCTGATAATGATTCGAGTCATATTTAATCAAAATTTTATTCCCACATACAAATGCACAAATCACAAATATACATATGTATATTCAAACATATATATATATATATGGATAGCTATATGTTCATTCATATTCATAAGAATATGTTTACATACACTCTTATGTGCATACCTGTATATGTACATAGACACATACACACATATACATCCACATACCAGAGTACATGTATAGACTTTAAAAAATAATTTCTAAGTGCATGATGTACATGTGTATATGTGTGTAAGCATATATGTGAGTGCTCATGTGCCATGAAGCATATGCAGAGGTCAGAAGACAGCCTTGGATGTTAGGTTACACATTTCAGCTTGTTTGAAACAGGGTCTCTTGTTAACCATGGTGGATGCCAGGTTACTAGTACAAGTGCTTCTATAGAGTCTCACATCTCCACCTCCCATCTAACTGCAGGACCAGGGGGATTGTAGAAGTGCACTAACTTGTAATGTTTTATGTGCATTTTGAAAATAGAAACTTAGGTACCCAGGCCTTTGCATCTCCTCAGTAGATTGATTTTAGATTATGGGATTTTATTTTGGGATTTGTTTTGATCTTGTATTTTTCCTCAGTGTTTATCTTAGTTACCATTCCATTGCTATGAAAGACACTTGACCAAAGCAACTCTTATCAAGGAAAGCATTTAATTGAGGTCTTGCTTACAGTTCCAGCGGGTTATTCTGTTATCATTTGGGGAGAAAGCAAACAGACAAGGCGCTGGAGAAGCAGCTGGGACTTCACTTCTTATCTACAGACAGGAAGCAGAAAGACACTGGGGTTGGTGTGGGCTTTTGAAACCTCAAAGCCAACACCCACCAATGCACCCCTCCAATAAGCCACACCTTCTAATCCTTCACAAAGAGTTCACCAACTGAAAGCCAAATGTGTAAGTACATGAGCCTCTGGAGATCATTCTTATCCAAACCATCAAAGATTTCATTCATTCTACGTAGGTGACTGTTTCTTCTCTTCTTTTTCTTTTCACTTTGCTGTATTCCCATTAAATATATTTGTTATTCTACAGTTTTTCTGCACCTACTCTGTTGGGCTTGTCTGTTTGTTGGTTTTTCAGGTTTCCTTTTTTCATTTCTTTTTTCCTTTGACTAAATCTATCAGTCCAGCCAGGATTTTTGGACACTGTGTACCTGAGACACTTTCCTTTGTTGCCTCTCCAAGTTTTTTTTTTTTTTTTTTTTTTTTTTTTTTTTTTTTTTTTTTTTTTTTTTTTAGACAGACAAGCTTCCAGAGACTATAATAGAATGTTTCTGTCTTCTCTGTAGAAATCTCTTCTAGCCTTGGGCTCATTTCCCCATCCTCAGGTGAGTTGGACCTATACAGCTGCAGACTGGCCTTCAGTTTTAGTAGCTTATCTACACTGATAAAAGAATGTTCAGACAAACTTCAGGTGATCCTTTCCATCTGGCTCTGTCTGAGCATGAGGAGTAGTGCTCCATTATTCACTGGTCCACACAAGAAAAGCTCCTAAAGATCAAAGTCACAGAATAAGGGCTTCGGAATGACTGGACCTTGTGATTTGCTTTTATCTTTGTTTTTTTTTTTTCTTTTTCAATTTTTATTAGGTATTTCCTTAATTTACATTTCAAATGCTATCCCGAAAGTCCCCTATATCCTCCCCTCAGCCTGCTCCCCTACCCATCCACTCCCACTTCTTGGCCTTGGCTTTCCCCTGTGCTGGGGCATATAAAGTTTGCAAGACCAAGGGGCCTTTCTTCCCAATGATGGCCAACTAGGCCATCTTCTGCTACATATGCAGCTAGAGACACGAGCTCNGGGGGTACTGGTTAGTTCATATTGTTGTTCCACCTANAGGNTTGCAGNCCCCTTNAGCTCCTTGGGTANTTTCTCTAGCTCCTCCATTGGGGGCCCTGTGTTCCATCCAATAGCTGACTGTGAGCATCCACTTCTGTGTTTGCCAGGCACTGGCATAGCCTCACCAGAGACAGCTAAACCAGGGTCCTTTCAGCAAAATCTTGCTGGCATATGCAATAGTGTCTCTGTTTGGTGGCTGATGATGGGATGGATCCCCAGGTGGGGCAGTCTCTGGATAGTCCATCCTTTCCTCTCAGCTCCAAACTTTGTCTCTGTAACTCCTTCCATGGGTATTTTGTTCCCTATTCTAAGAAGGAATGAAGTATCCATGCTTTGGTTTTCCTTCTTGATTTTCTTGTGTTTTGCAAATTGTATCTTGGATATTCTAAGGTTCTGGGCTAATATCTACTTATCAGTGAGTGCATATCAAGTGAGTTCTTTTGTGATTGGATTACCTCACTCCGGATGATATCCTCTAGGTGCATCCATTTGCCTAAGAATTTCACGAATTCATTGTTAATAGCTGAATAGTACTCCATTGTGTAAATGTACCACATTTTCTGTATCCATTCCTCTATTGAGGGACATCTGGGTTCTTTCCAGCTTCTGGCTTTTATAAATAAGGCTGCTATGAACATAGTGGAGCATGTGTCCTTATTACCAGTTGAAACATCTTCTGGGTATATGCCCAAGAGAGGAATTGCTGGATCTTCTGGTAGTACTATGTCCAATTTTCCGGGTAACTGCCAGACTGATTTGCAGAGTGGTTGTACCAGCTTGCAATGCAACCAACAATGGAGGAGTGTTCCTCTTTCTCCACATCCTTGCCAGCAACTGCTGTCATCTAATTTTTTATTTCCTTCTTCTGATACAGCAACCAGCCAGGCTGATCATCCTGCAGTGCATTAGTTGCATGTAGATTTCCCAGTGTCAGCACTGCCTTCCTTCCTCAGGTGGCTCTGCTCCTGGGTTTCTGCTTCAGCACCTGTGGTCCTCTGTGCTTGCTCAGAGGTTCTCCTAATTTTAGAAAGGGGCACAACCCTTTGCCCGATGACCTCACCTCTCCGACATTTCTCAGAAAAGTTGCATTTTCAGCTTATTCAGCCTTTTCCTTCTTAAAAACCAGTGGTGACTCTTAGCTTTCTGTGTGCAGAAGTAAAACCCAGGAAACATTTTTCTTCCTTTTTTTTTTTCTTTCTTTCTTTTTCTAGTGAAGTTTTAAGAAAAAGCAAAAAGGAAATATGGGATCAATATGACATAATGAGAAAATTTTGATATAGGAACATATTTTATATATATAATACTTGTATCATTCTTTATTACTTTTTTTTTTTTTTTTTTTTTTTTTTTTTTTTTTTTTTTTTTTTTTTTTACGGTTCAGTTGTTGTCCCCCTCCTGGTCTGCTCTCCTACAGTTCCTCACACCCTTCCTTCTCCCTCCTGTCTCCAAGGAGATGCCCCCTTTCCAGGTCTCCCAAAACCCTGGAGCCTCAAGTCTTTCAAGGTTTAGGTACATCTTCTCCCACTGAGGCCAGACCAGGCAGTCCTCTGCTTTATGTGTTGGGGGCTTCAGACAAGCATATGTATGCTGCCTGGTGGCTCAGTGTCTGAGAGATCTCAGGGTTTCCGGTTAGTTGAGACTGCCGGTCTTCCTACAGAGTTGTCGTCCTCCTCAGCTTCTTCCACCCTTTCCCTAATTCAACTGCAAAGCTCCTTGACTTCAAGCCAATGGTTGGATATAAATATCTGCATCTGTTTCAGGCAGTTGCTTGTTGGGCCTCTCAGAGGACAGCCATGCTAGGCTCCTGTCTGTAATCACAGTATAGCATCAGTAATAGTGTCAGGTTTTGGAGCCTCCCCTTGAGATGGATTCCAAGTTGGGCCCGTCACTGGACCACCGTTCTCTCAGTCTCTTCTCCATTTTTGTCCCTGCAGTTCTTTTAGACAGGAACAATTCTAGGTCAGAGTTTTAAACTGCGGAATGGCAACTCCACCACTCCTCTTGCTGCCCTATCTTTCTCCTGGAGGTGGACTCTACAGCTTCTTTCTCCCCACTGTTGGTATCATTTAAAGAGTAAACGAATGCTAATCTTATTCGACTTTTCTTAGAATGTTTGCTATCAATGTTAATGATATCGCTGCTGACATTTGTTGAGACCAACCAATGATTTATTCCAGGCTATGGTAGCACACTAAGTTGCTCTTCATTAACTGGCCAAGCGATGAGATAAGACAGGGTGAAAAGACAATTTTGTGTTGATGAATTGTTGTGTACTTGTTTGAGAGACTGGCATAAATAATCTTATTTTTCAAGGTGCAAGAAGTAGATAGCAGGAGTCTGTTGGGTGCCGTGCGGGAAGTCCAAAGACAGCAATATAGCATCCTCGGGGCTTTCTGTGTGAAGCCTGTTAATTTATGTTTTGTAGCAAAGAGAAGGATTTCTAATGAAATTCTGAATTCTGTTTCTGATAATTATCAGTGATAAATAGGCATTGTTTAAAAGTGATGTCTAGTCTTTGTGTCATTATTTAAGAAAGATATCTATGTTGTTTGGGAAGTTAATGTATTTTCCTCTAAATTCTTATAGGAAGCAACAACAACAGTTATTTTAAGAGGATGTTCTCTTCCATCATCTCTATCTTTAATTGATTCATCTTAATTTTAAAATGAATTATTTTATATGGTAAGGTAATTACATGTCAACCTTAGTATTTAAAAACACCGTTAAGTGTGTCACATTGTGAAAAAATGTTGTATGTAGTAAAAATGATCAAAGCCTTAGAAAAATATTATTAGTAGCATAATTATTGTTGAAATTCTAATTAAAGCTGTAAGAATTAAACTAATTCTTCACACATTATTCTGTATCAAAACAAAATAGAAGTTTAGTCTTTATTATTAATTATAAAGCAAATATATAATTTATAACAGTTTAAAGTTGGGCAAAACACTGGAAATTCAAATATCCTTGATAGAATTTCATACTATACAACATTTCAGCTAGTATAAATATAGGACAGGTACAAATACTGCAGAAACAAATACTATCTTCATTTATTATGTTCAGTTCCTTGATAAAGACTGAGAACACTTCAGGTCTTATACAAAGCTCTTGATTTGAATCTGCTGGAAACCTGAGCTCTATTGTGTACTCCACTCCCATTAAGTGAAGGAACTCAAGCCAGCATGACAAACAGAACTCTGGAAGGCCTTACCTTTCTCCCTCATTTCCTCTAACAACAACAAAAACAACAACACAAACAAAAACAAAACAAAAACCATGTTAGTTTACATTCTTTTTTTTGGGGGGGGGGGGGTTTCTCTGTGTGGCCCTAGCTGTCCTGGAACTCATTCTGTAGACCAGGATGGCCTTGAACTCAGAAATCTGCCTTCCTCTGTCTCCTGAGTGCTGGGATTAAAGGCATGTGCCACCACGCCCAGCTAGTTTACATTCTTAAAGCTAGTCACCAAGGTCTATTCTCTTATTTGGCCACTTCCTTCCTTTGAGGCAGACTACCAAGGTCCAGCTACCAGGGTATTAAAATCCAGCAATCAAGCAATCAAAAGCCCCCTTTGGCTCACCTAATTAATATTCCCAATCAAAATTCAACACCTCATCTGAACACGGGGTTACACCATATTACCTTTATTTTTAATTAATTAATTAATTTATTTATTTACATCTCAAATGTTGCCCCCATTTCTTTGTTTCTTTTCCCCTTTTTCCTTGTTCTCTACTTCTTGCCTTTGTCTCTTATTTCCTGCCCTTTGCTCTGTGGAGCAAATAGGTCTCCTTTGTGCTGAGAACTTAATCTTGTATTGACTTGAGTAGACTTTCAGGTCCCTACATTAAGTATTTTGTTGATTTGTTTGTTTATACCTAATTAACTGCTACTACAACTACTACTAGGGGGCTTTGGGGAAGTGCAGAAAAAGGATTTCAATCCTGTGGAGATATTGGTGATTGAGGGGCACCTACTTGGTTGATGGACTACAAACTCAGGTTCCTTGGAAAATCAGCAAGCACTGTTAACCACTGTGCTTTCTCTCCAGCACCAGTCATTAGTTATTCACATATTCTATATGGCTTACGTTTTATCCCAAGACTTCCTGAGGAATCCAGCCTTGTCATACAAAAGGTTATTTGTGTTTTTAAGGATTGATGTTTGTGTCTATTAAAATATAATAAGTTTAACATTCCATTCAAACAAAGTACCACCAACATGATAAATTTCAATGTCTCCAATTGAATATCTAATTTACATATGATGCTCCCTATAAAATGAACTTGATTTTCTCAAGGCATTCTTAATTGATGGACTGATGTTTCCAAACCATAACCTGTAGACTAAATATAAAGGAAATAGTACAGTGCAGGAATCCAATTGATTCATAGAATTTAAAAATTATTGATAGGCTGGAAGCAACTTTTCTATTTCTGATCCTGTTAGTAGTCTATTTTTGATTTTAGAAATTAATTCAGTGAATTGGTACATTTAAGAAATAGACTTAAATCTGGAACCTGGTTCTATACGGGAACTGAAAAAGGACTTCCAGGGGTAGAGAAAGGGCACAAGTATGAGAATGGGCAGGGGAGATTAGCACAAATATATGAAAATGTCATTGTGAAAGACACTGTTTGGGACATTTATATGTTAACGGAGAACAGGTGGTAACTATATAAAAAGTAATAGGCAATTGATTTGCTACAGGTTTCATTTTTCTTGTCATGTAATGCACTTTGATAATATTGGTTCTCCTTTCCTGTGTCCTCCCATACGCTTCTCATCTCCCAACCCATAATTTCCATTTGTACTTTGATGATTACATCTCATATGTTCCTTTTCTAAAGTATTTTTTTCTTCTCACACATGAGTAAACAATGTATATTCCTGATTGTTAGAGGTCATTATTTCAGGTTTGAACACTAAGTATATTATATTTTTTTCTTATAAGAATACTTAGATTTGTTTATCTTTAATAACATATATGGTTATTTACTAAATCTCTTATGTTAATTTTTATTGTCTAAAAGATCACAAGATCTTCAATGTTCTCTTCTTCTGTTTGTTTTCACTCATGACCAGTCATGAAAGATGAAAGAGGAAAGCATTGAGTGGCAATGATGATTTTTCAAATTCCACAAACTACTCAGTTTTCAAGATGGAATTTCAAGACTGATAAAAATTCATCCGCGATTCCAATTTAATGTCTGTGGGAAGATTTCCAATTATGACTCACCTCTTGCAATAACCTGGACCAATTCAGAGTTCCTGTCATAGATTGCTTCATTCATGACGTGTTTTCAATTCGTCAAATTTATTCATAACACTCTGACGTTTGCTCATTATCTTCTTAATGTTCACCCACGGATCTGCAGCGACTTGGCTGCTTCTGCTCCTGACTCTGCTCTCATTCTTCTTCACTGTGTCTTCACTGCAGCTAAAGGCTTATCTATTAATACTTTTCAACTGTGAGTTTATTTCCAGGAATTTTATCTATTAGATGGTACTATGGCACTCTAATGTTAATCTCATCTGCACCATTTATTCCCTTCTACATCACTGGGATTTAATTTATTCTTTTAGGGAATTTGGATGTAAACATGTAAATTTTAGCCATTCACATGTTTCAAAGACTGTTTTATCTAAGCATGGCTTGAAATTTTCTAAATATTCTGCTGCGGTTCACATTTTGTTAAAATTGTAAGGATTCAAGAATTATGTAGAAACGCTGTATATTTTTTCAAATATTTTGAAAATATCCCATACATGTCCTAATTATTGGCTTACATTTAATTAAACAATTCATTTTTTTAGCATTTCAAACATTTTCATTTTATAAGTGTACATTTTTGTCACAGAGCACTGTCTAATATGTATATTGCAATATTTTTACTTGAAAAGAATGTACACTCTGGAGTTGTTAAGTATAGTTGTCAATAGATATATAATATTAATACATATTAAAGTTACTTTGTACTGAGACTGGAGAGATGACTTAGGGATTAAGAGCGCTGGCTTCTCTTCCTTGGGACCGTGGTTCAATTCCTAGCACAAACAAGGTGGCTCATAGCCATATGTAACCCCAGTTCCAAATAACCTGATACCCTCCTTTTGTCTCTAGGGGTACCAGGCATGCACATGTTATACAGACATATGCAAGCAAAACAGCCATACAGGTAAAATAACATGATGTTAATATTAAAGTTATTTAATAATGTGTTTATAATTATTTCTATTTTTACTGATTTTCTGTGTATTTGTTATACAAAACATGAAGTCAATAAAATAGCTGCTACCTCTGACCCTCATAGTATTTTTAACCACTATAGTCTTGTTTCTTCAGATATTTTGGAGTTTTGTTAGTAAGAATATATATTATTAATTTTTGCTCCGTATGAATTTTATCATAAAGAAATATACTTATTTTATCATTGACAAGTATCCCTACATGTCTGCTATTGTTCTCAGGTCTTATTTGCTGTCATACAAGCTGAGTTATTTCAGCTCTGTGAGGATTAGTGTTTGCATATTGTAACTTATTCTCTGGGTTTTTTTAGGTGTTTTTATATTTTGATAATTTCATACATGAGTAGTGCATTTATAACACTCTCACACCACATTCTTGCTTATCAACCCCTTCCATAACTCTCAACTCCTTCTCAAATCCATAACTTCTTTAATTATCATTGCTACACATACACATAGCCCAGTGAGTCAGTTTGCTGTTGCTTAGGTGTACATATTTTTAGGATTATTAGAAATGTGGTTGCACATCTAGGACCAGCATAATGACAACATCTTCTGGTATGCCAATATGGATGAGGTAAATTGCACCAACTTTACATTTCACTTCTTTATTTTAAACTATATATAGTTGCAAGGTCCTTCTGGTGGGTCTTTTGATTCTGCAGTTGTTTAGAGGTTGGCCTCAAGTTGCTGCGTTACTGATAATAAATTTAAATTACTGATTCCCATGCATTTACCCCTTTAGTGCTAAGACTACAGAGAAATGCCATAGTGTCTAATTCATGAGGTGCTAAGAATAGTAACCTGTACGTTACAAACTCTAGGAAACCATTCGATAAACTGAACTACAACTTCATTGCCCTTAAATCTTCTACTTACATTTATATTTTCACTTGCTTGTAAACTATTTGGTATTTTTTATTCATTAAATATGTTTTTATTTATGGAGCTATTTTTTCCATAAAGAATGCTTTCATTACATAATTTAAGTACACATGTGTTATAAAATATATAAATCTATTGGTAAATATTATAAATCTATACACAATAGTAAATCACCATAAAAGGACAGAAATATTATATCCCCAAGACGTATAACTTAAAAAATTTAAGACTATATCATATGTACTTTGCAGCACATAGCATAAAATATACTTTATTTCACTGACCATTTGATATACATTGTGTCGATTTGCTTACTTTCTCCCAGTTATTAGTGGCATAAAGACCAAACTGATGAACCTTACACAGTAATGATAGTAGTCTTATCAAATTAGACAGACCTGCATAATTGATGTCTAGTGAAATCTTCAAACCCACTGTTTGTTGCCAAGGAAACATTTGAACATGCCTTTGAACAAAAAAACATCTTTGGAGTAGGTAGGGATATAGAATTGAAGGTAGAAAAGCAATTTTTGCTCAGTTTCCAAAAAACAAACAAAAGAAAAGAAAAGTAAAGAAAAGAAAAGAAAAGAAAAGAAAAGAAAAGAAAAGAAAAGAAAAGAAAAGAAAGAAATTGTGAAATCAATAAAGAGGCAGTAAAGTGAGCTGGGCAAAACGTTTAAGAATAAGCTTTTTTTTTTGAGGAGGTTCAGATGATTGTTCAAGAAGCAAAAAGTCTGAAAAACATGGCAATTAAAAATGACAAGAGAATATATATACAAAGAAAATAAAGTAATAGATGATGAAACTTGATGTCCATCAAACTCAAGGTACTGACATAGATGTTTACCACTTTAAAAACTTTATCACCTGGTAGAGGGCAAAATTAAACAAAAAGAAATAATTAAAGAAGAACTAGTGAAAACTTTTGAAGTTGAAAATCAAACACCGAAAATGAAAAACTAACTAGGAAAATTAATAACAAATTTGCAATTAGAAACAAAAAGATAAATAATATATATTCTTCAGCCTAAACAAATAGAAGAAAAGAAACAACAGAAAAGCATTTGAAATTGGAGTCATTAACACCAAATACATATGTATGAGTATATACATATATATATGTAGAATTATAGATAAATGATAGAAAGACAGACAGACAGACAGATAGATAGGAAGATAGGAAGATATCAAGACATTAAAAAGAAGATTGAGAGAAAGTAGCAGAAGCAATGCCAGTACTGAAGTCAGGAGGCACATGGGTCTACAGAGGGCTCAGTACTTAAGCACACACACTGCTTCAACGAAGGACCTGAGTTCATTTCCAAGCAACTGTATCAGGTAACTCACAGCCACCTGGAGCTTCATGCCAAGGAGTCCAGCACCTCTGACCTCTGTTGACACACACACACAAACATACACACACACACACACACACACACACACACACACACA
>NC_034596.1:63680940-63703432 GCF_900095145.1 Mus pahari
TGTGTCTCTAGCTGCATATATAGCAGAAGATGGCCTAGTCAGCCATCATTGGGAAGAGAGGCCCCTTGGTCTTGCAAACTTTATATGCCCCATATAGGGGAATGCCAGGGCCAAGAACTGGGAGTGGGTGGGCAGGGGAGTGGGGTGGGGGGAGAATATAGGGGGCAGTCAGGATAGCATTTGAAATGTAAATGAAGAAAATATTTAATAAAATAAGTTAAAAAAAGAAAGAGATGATTTAAGAATACAAATGGAAAAAATTTGAAAACATTATTAGAAATTTTTATAACATGTTAAAAATTACAAGTGATGAGCAGATGACTCTATTTCAGGTAGTCAATATTTTTTGATTGTTCAAATATTATTTAAAATATTAATGAATTTTAAAGGTTTGATAATACCAACATAGCCAGAAAAGGTTACAATGAAATTTAATACCATTTTTTAATAAAAAGGCTCAACAAAGTAATGTCTTTCTTCATCTAAGTCAAGGTCATCACTTAAACCCTGTATGTGATATACTGCTTAGCAGTGAAAGACCAGAGATCTTCTCTTGAGGACAGGAAAGATAGCAAGATCTCTTGCTGCTTGTCTTTAATCTACACTGGAGGCTACAGTTACAACAATTAAATAAAAACAGTTAAACAAAGGGTATTCATGTTAAGAAGAAAAAGCAACACTGTCTTTATGTACATGATGTCTTAGTTGGGGTTTGATTGCTTTGAAGAGACACCATGACTAAGGCAACTATTATAAAGGACAACATTATAAGGTTCAGAGGTTCAGTCCATTATCATCAAGACAGGAGTGTGGGAGCATCTAGACAGGCATGGCACTGGAGTTGCTGAGCATTCTACATCTTGTTCCAAAGGCAAACAGGAGACTAGCTTCCAGGGAACTAGGAGGAGGTTCTCCAAACCAACACCCACAATGACACACTTCCTCCAACAAGCGCACACCTACAATAATAAGGCCACACCTCCTAATAGTTCAACTCCCAGGGCTAAGCATATTCAAACTACCACACATAAGATAATGCTGCATATGAAAATCCTAAAGTATTCACTAACCAAACTGTATTATTTATACAAAATAACATTAACAAGATTGCAAGAATTAAGATCAACATATTGAATCAGTTGAATTTCTTCCAGGAAAAATAATATAATAACATATTGAGAAATCAACCTTGCAAAAAAAATTCAAGACTTATTATATGTTGCCAACATAAATATTGCTGAGCTAAAGAAGACATCACACATATGCATAAGAATCAAAATATTAAATACTTTAAGTTGCCAATGTTTAATAAATTAATGTTTTGGTGCATAAACAGAATTAAGGCTCCATGAAAATATTAGATGTATCTCATGCAAAGTTTAAAAGTATGATATTAAGATCCATATAAAAGCACATGGGATCCATAGTAGTCAATACAATGTAAGGGAAAAGGTAGAAAAAACACTGATTACAGAATAAATTATAAAACTTCAACAATAATGACCGCATGCCACAAGCATAGAGATAGAAACTAAGATCCCTGACAGAATTGAGCATCTAGTCATAAACCTGTAGACTAATGTGAGTCTGGTGGCTGTTTGATCAAGTTATCAAGTAAGTTTCATGGAAATATGGTCCTAGGAAGACTGCATGTCCATTTGCAGGAGAATTAAGTTTGATCTGTATCTTATAAACATTCTAAAAGGACTCAAAATGATGCAAATTTATGAGCTGAAACCACAAAACTCTTAGAACTATACAGAAATAAAATTATGTTAACTTGGATTAGAATTTTTTTTAGCTACAACATCAAAAGGTTTTCCATTTAAAAATAAAGATATTTTGGTCATCAAAATTGCTGAGGTTTGTTCTTCAAATGATGCCAGCAATGAAATTCAAAAGCATAATAATTTGTGTAGACATAAAAAAGCTTGCAAACAACATTTGGTGTTCTTTTCAGAATAGATAAATGCCTTGTGTGATATAATATAATCATCAGAATGATATTTAAGATATAAAACAGCAGAGCCAGGTGTAGTGGCTCACACTTGCTGAGGCAAAGAAGCATGAGTGCAAAGCTATCCTGGGCTGCATTCAACACTCAGTTCATGATGAAAAGATGGAAATGTGGAGCCCCACTAACATTAGGAGAATTATGCCCTGCATAACAAGAAAAGGGGAAAGACATGCGAGGTCCTGGGAAACTTAGGCCAACACTGATTTGATACAAATTTCATTTATACACACACACACACACTCCTTAAATGCAACAACAGCATATGATAGGAACAGTGCAACTCAAATGTGAGCAAAGGATATTTTGAACAAGTCCTTCCTCAAAAAGATCAATTGTTTTCAAATTATGATATGAGAAATATGCACATCATATCATTAGAAAACTACAAACTAAGTTAGCAATGAGATACCACTACAAATGCATTAGAATGAATAAACCTAAAGACTGATAGCATTAAGATCTGACAAGGATGTATAGCAATATGCATTTCTTTGCTAGTGAAAATACAAAATAATGTGGTCTCTTTTCAATAAATTCCATACAATTATTTTGTAAAACAGATGCTTACCTTATGACCCAGCAACCATTCTCCTAAGTTTACTCAAGGAACTTAAAATACTGTCTGATAAATGTTTACAAAGCTTGGAAGTATCTGAGATTTTTCCTCAAAAGGTGATAATAATAGATAAACAGTAGCTCGTTCATAAGTTGGAAGTCTGGTTGATCATCATGAAACGAACTACTGAGCCTTATCAAAGAAATGGAGGTACCATGAGGCATGTTTCTGATGGAAAGAAGGCAGTGTAAAACATCTACGTATTGTATGGTTCCAAACCATTCTAAAATAGATCTGCAAAGACAGAGAAGAGATGAGTGCTCCCTGGGTTTAGAAAGGAATAAGCCAATGGTGAGTGTTTTAAGGACAGTGAGTGTTGTTTCATTTTGTTTTGTTTCATTTTGTTTTGTTTTTCATTAATTTATTGACTTTACATCCAGATTGCTGTTCCTCTCTTCCAATTCCCTTCTCATACAACCACTCCTTCTTTCTCCTCCCATTCTCCTTTGAAAGCATGGAGAGCCCCCCCCCCCCACGCTTCAGTATGCCCCAGCCCTAGATCATCACATTTCTGCTGGGCTATGTGCAACTTCTTGTGCTGTAGCCATACAAAACAGTTGTTGAAGGATCCACATTAAGACCGAGCTGCACATCTGGTACACAAGTGCTAGGTGTCTAGGTCCAGCCTAAGCTAGGATGCTTGAATTTCACTTAGAAGGGGGAATAAATGCTCATAGGAGGCAGATTGAGGGAGGTAACTGGACGCAAGAAGGGATGGGATGGGTCTTGGGATCATGTGCGGATAGACTCAGGGCCAGAGGGCCAAGTGAATGAATAGAAATCATCTGCTTATGGAGGTGTGGGGAAGGACATCTCTAGGATATGCTAGAATCATCAGATAGGGTGGGCTTTGAGGAGTCTATAGGGATGATGTTAGTAGAGACTCCTAGCAGTGGCAATATGGAACCTGATGTGACCACCTCCTGCGGTCTCTGGATAGCCTTTCCTTCAATCTCTGTTCTACTCTTTGTCTCTGTACTTCCTTGATTATATGGTTCTCCCCTTCTGAGTAGACTGCCAAAATAAATATGTATTAAAAGGGGATTTATTCGAGTGGCTTCAAGCTGTTTCCTGACTAGTCCCACAATGACCATCTCCTGACATAAGGACAAAGGATATGGAAGTTTCTCAGTCCATGAGGCAGAATGTTTCTGCTAATCTTCCAACTATGTTGGAGGCTCAGAAAAGAACGTTTTGATACCAGTGAAGAAATGCCTCAGTAGTGGGAGAAATGGGATTTCCAGGAGAGCAAGGTGCAAGCAGACAAAACAAAAGTTTACTTCTTCCATGTCCTCTTTATGTGGCTGCCACCCAAAGGTGCAGCACAGGTACAAGATGTGTCCTGTGATCTCATATGGCCTGGTAGATCTTCTACCTCTAACAATTCTGATAAGAAAAAAACCCTCATAGGTTAGCCCAGGTTCTTAGATCTTAGTTGACTCCATATATAGTTAAGCATTCAACTAATAACAGCCATCACAGTGTGTATAACTAATACATAGCTTAACATAAGTTATGGCTGAATATAAAGTATAACATAATAATACAGTATCGTAACTTGTTCCTGGAAGTACTTCTGTGGTACTATGAATCTAAATGCAAATAATATTTTATTGAATATTTCTAGCTACTTTATTCAGTGACCCATATTTAAATTTTTAGATAAATTCTCCAAGTGTGTTAGTGATTTCCCAATACTACATAATTGGTGCCAATAAAATTTAAAATTATATTTTAAAGAATTAAAGTGACATGCTGTCTTAGTCAGGGTTTCTATTCCTACACAAACATCATGACCAAGAAGCAGTTGGGGGAGGGGGAGGGAAAGGGTTTATTCAGCTTACATTTCCACATTGCTGTTGATCACCAAAGGAAGTCAGGACTGGAACTCAAGCAGGTCAGGAAGCAGGAGCTGATGCAGAGGCCATGGAGGGATGTTATTTACTGGCTTGCTTTCCCTGGCTTGCTTAGCCTGCTCTCTTATAAACCCAAGACTACCAGCACAGAGATAGTACCACCCACAAGGGGACCTCCCCCCTTGATCACTAATTAAGAAAATGCCTTACAGCTGGATCTCGTGGAGGCATTTCCCCAACTGAAGCTCCTTTCTCTGTGATAACTCCAGCCTGCGTCAAGTTGACACAAAACTAGCCAGTACACATGCAAATATATTTAATTGAACTACCACTCTCTAAATTATGTCACTTTATTTCATTTTTGTAATGATAATAGATTCCTCACCCGCACAAGATATCTCGACCACAGTTTCTCCTTCCTCCACATCTCCTCTTTCTCCCAGATCTGTTTCCCTTCTACTTACTCTTCAGAAAGAGCAGCCTTCTAAGAGACAGACAGACAGACAAATGGGACAAAATAAGATAAGGTTAAGGCCCTCTTATAGAGACTGGACAGAACAATCCAGGAGGATGAAAAGAGACCCAAGAGCAGGCAAATGGGTAAGAGACACACCCTCTATCAATGTTATGAGTCTCACAAAACACTAAGCCAACAGCCATAACACACACACACACACATAGAACCTGGTGCAGACTCATGCAAGTACTGTACTTGCCCCACAATCTTTATGAGCCCATGTGAGCCCTGTTTAGTTGGTTCATTGAGCCATGTTCTCCTGGCATACTCTGGACACTCTGTTTCAACAATCTTTCCTTCCCCTCTTCCAGGGGTTTCCTAGATCACCAAGAAGAGAGATGTCTTGGAGAGCTCCAATTTAGGTTCTCTCTCTATATTATGTCTGGCTGTGGTTCACTGGACCCACTCCCATCTGCTACCCAGGGAAGCCTTCACAACTTAAATGTCTTCACCCCTTTCTTGTAAGAAAACCTTTTACAAACTTTATTAATCCAAGTGACAGTTCCACGAAGACGTGACAATAACTTCCCTTGGTGCTCTGGATTTGACTTTGTATTGGCATCTGATGCATAATAAGCATTAAATAAACACACTCCTCTATTCCTCCTGTTATGTTTGCTACACCTCTATACCAAAATAAGTTTTCTTTGCTTCTTAAATTCCTTTTATTTTTCATCAGATACAATGTTTTTCACATTTGTTCTGGTTTAAGGCAGTTTGTTAACATAAAAGTCTTTGAAAGATTTCTTGTGCTGAATAACAGTGCCTCAATTTTAATTTTTATTCTATGATTTCTGCAAACAGAAGTTTTCGTTTTCTTTTATTATTAACTATTGTAATTAAATATTGTTGAAAATATACTAGTATGCCTGCAATATTATGTTCTGTATTGTGGAGGGAAGACCAAACTTTTTACTGAAAAAGTAAATCAAGTTAATTAGATGAAACTAGAAAAGACATAAAAAATATTTGCTGGTCCAGATTGATGGGCAAAGGCTATTTCCACAGAATTTGAGGATTTGTACTTCAGCTCCAGAATCTGTGTGGTAGAAGGATACAATAATTTCTACCAAGGTTTTCTCAGGTGTATACCTAAGAATCATGGCATTTATTTACCTACACACACACACACACACACACACACAAACACACACACACATGTAACAAGGAAGAATTTAACTTTAAAATATAAAATATATAGTATATATATTATATATAAAATAGTATAACATATAATCTATGAATATATATATACTATATATTCTATATATAACTTTACAGTAAAGTAATATTTCTCTTATTATTTTCTTCAACATGTGATATGATTATTTTACTCCATTGTTATTACTATTATTATTATCATTATTTATCTAGCAATGAAACACATACCAAAATATATCCTTCAATGAGCTTGACAAACTTCTACAGAACTCAAACAATTGCATCTCAATGTGAATTTCAACCATTTTTACTGAACCTCCTCTTTATATCTCACTACTAGGTAAGTGTAAAGACAATTTTAGATTTCATATCATCCTTTTGCATATACAATAGTATAAATTTCTAATCACAGGGAATAAACTATTAAGCTTTCAAATACATACATTTGTGATTTTTACCTGGATCAGAATCCAAGATGTTCCTTCTATTTGCATTGGATTTATAGCTCCCTATCAATATTTTATTGAATATCTTGTACTTCTAAAGTTTGAAATCTTCGTATTTGGAAGAATTCTTGTCTATGCCTATGCTTGAGAACACGTGTGGTGCTGGCTATAACTCTGCAAAAACCCCTGAGATTTCAGAGTTTTATTTCTGTGGGGAGTCATTCTACTTCACGGGTTTGAAGATGAGAGCTTGCACTAAGAAGCAGAACTTGTGCTAATCAATCACTCTCTGAGAGACTGAAGCTGTCATCCTGATTGAATTCACCTAAAGAGTGCATCCTAGAGAAACAGTGAGTGACTCTCATGCCACAGACATTCTTAAACTGCATATTTTTTAAGCATCACAGGCTGCCATTCCATAAGTCGTTTTTCTATCCAGATGAGCATATTTATTCAGTCTGATGTTACAAGCTTATGTGACTGTTTTAGAAGGAAGGAAAATCTAGCACAATCTAGCAATAATGATTAGAAATAACCCTTGAAATGTCAAGGACTTTAAATGATAATTAACAGATTAAATGCCAACAAGTACATTTAATAACACTGGTGTTTTGCATTTGGACCATAGCCAAGATCACTGGTAAGTACATTCACTAGAGAATCTCAACAATTTGATTTTGAGTGGAAATTTTGCTTACTCATACATATATTAATTATTCAAAAGTAACCTCCAGTATATAAGGTATTTTAAGGAACATCGAAAAGTGGCACTGCATATATTTTTCTGGAAACAGGAAAGTATTTGTAAGTAGTTGCAAGAACTTTTAGCTATGCCTTAAAGTTCCTTAAATTAGTCTTTATTATTCTAGTCAACATTTTATATTTATGAATTCATATTCAATGAACTCCATATGTTTATAATGATCAAGAATTCATCATCAGAGTAAACCCAGGTAGTAGTCTAAGGATTAGACTGAAAAACGAGACCAAAATAAAAATCTGCTTTCCTTCAACCTACTGTATGAACTTAATGACAAAATGCCTCCATAAGATCTGGCTATAGGCAAGCCTGTAGGTCATTTTTGTGACTGATGGGACCAGTCCACTTGGTGCTATCCCTGGGCTGATGGTCCTGGGTTCTATATGAAAGCAGAATGAGAAAGACATGAGGAGCAAGCCAGGAAGCAGTATGCCTCCATAGCCTCTGCATCAGCTCTGCTTCCAAGTTACTGTTCTGTGTGAGTTCTGTCCTTCACTGCTTCTTAACTGTTATATAAAACTGTGAGAAAAATACGTCCTTTCTTACCCAAGTTGATTTTGGCCATGTGTTTCATCACAAGAACAAAAATCCTAAGTAAGGCATTTAGCAAAAAAAGGAGAAAGATAAAAGAGACTTTTGTTATATTTCTAGAAAAATCAAATGTGTATTATTTATCATCTGCCATGTTCTAGGCAATGTGATAAACTTTAAGCATAAAAAGATAAATTGGAAACATTGTCAATGAAGATCACATGGAAAGCTCTGATAGCCAGATTTTGTCAATTTAACACATGCTGTGGTCATCTAGAAAGAGGGACTCTCAATTGAGAAAATAGCCTCCAACAGATTGGCCAGTAAGCAAGTCTGTGTAACATTTTCTTGATTGATTATTGATGTGAGACATCCTAAACCACTGTAAGAAGAGCCACCCTGAGCAAGTGGTCTTGGGTATGTAAAATAAGTAGGCCAGGGGTAGCAAAACAGGTAGCAATGCTCTTCTGTGTTTTCTACTCCAGTCCCTACATCCAGGCTCCAGCCTTGACTGTCCTTGGTGTATGACTGTAACCTATTAAAGGAAATAAACCCTTTCCTCCTTATACTGCTTCTGGCATGTTGTTTATCCCAGCAATTGAAACCAAAATAGAACAGAAACTCATATAACACAGTCAATATAAGCAGCAGAATAGAGATAGATAATAGATAGCGTTGATAATGGAGACTTCACATGTGAACTAAGACAATGCTGATTGGGTGACATTATTTACTAGAAGATAATAAAAGAAAAGAACTACACAAACATGTAAGGATATAGACATTTTGCATTTGATTTGGATGCTAAATCCATAGGCAAATAAGTTACATAAAATTAGCTTTTAATTTGTTATAGAATATGACAATCTATTTAGACAACCAAGTTTAAACTTCTGAGCATGGGAGCTGAAATACACCTTAACAACATGGAAGTCAAAGCAGAAGATATATTGGAAAAAGTTAAGTTTTCCTAGACTGACTCAGGTTGATGCAGCCTTTAAACTAAATCAATATTGATGAGCTGGCTAGTCGTATGTCCACTTGACACAAGCTAGAGTCATCTGAATCAAGGAGACCTCAGTTGGAAAATGCCTCCATGAGATACAGCCATAAGGCATTCTCACCTGATATATGGAGGAGGGCCCAACCCATTGTGGGTAGTACCATCCCTGTGCTGGTGGTCCTGTGTTCTACAGAAAAGTAGGTTGAATATACTATAAGAAGCCATTCATTAACATCACCACTCCATGGACTCTGCATCAGCTCCTGCCTAAAGGTCCTTGCCCTGAAAAACTCAAATATCTGTACAAGTGCATTCTTAATAAAACATGATACACTTGTGTCAACAATAATCCCACTTCTTCAACTGCTTACATGACCTTAGCTGGAATTTATTACTATCTTCTTGGACTATCATTCTCTATTTCCACCATCCTTAGCAAGCCCCTCAGCAGGTCTTAATTCTTTTCATGAAGGAGTTACCCATTCCTTCTTTACCCACGGGTCTGTGTTATTTTTCACCTTGCCTGAATTATTGTTATAGTTTCCCATTGACTTTGGTTGCAAGGCATGGTATCACCAAGAGATTATCTTAAGAATTTCCTGCATTCTAGACATAATCTTTATTTCTTCCATTGTGGAGAAGCAATCTAATTTCCCCATTGTAATCTGGATCAATTGCCCCTGTTAGTTATGTCTTTCCTAGTCTCTTGGTTTAAAAGTATCAAAAGCCCAACGTGACCCGGGGCTAAGTCTGTACATCCAGTTCTACAGAATGTTTATTTTGTCTCCTGGCAGGATATCTCCCTTCTCTAGAACCAAAATTTCTGCGTAAATAGAACTTAAGGTCACCTTGGGAAAAGGAAGCACACATTTTCCTAGCAGATTACTAGGGGTAATATAGCAAGTGAAAGTATTCCATTTTCTACTCCTTGATTCCTAGACCATAGATCCTGGCTATGGGAGAAACCACACCGTATATTGCATGCTGATTCAAAGCATATTCAGTTTCCTAGAGAACCCTGCCTCAGCTCTCCAGGTTGTTATCACCTAATTGACATCATTGACTGTGTCTTCAAAAGGCCATTTCATCTTTCTGTACAGTCAGCAGCTTCATGGTGGTGGTGGGGAACATGGTAAGAAAAGTGAATTCTGAGATCATGGGCCCATGATCACACTAGCTGAAAAAAGGTTACTTTGTCAGAAGCAATACTGTGTGGAATACAGTGATCTAAAATACAGCATTCTATAAGTCAATGAATGGTGGTTTTGGCAGAAACCTTACATGCTGGAAAGGCCAATCCATAACAAGAGTATTTACTTTAGTAAGGACAAAGCATTGTCATTTCTAGGGGGAACGTGGTCTAATGTAATCAACCTGCTATCAGGTTGCTGGATGGTCACTGTAGGGAATGATGTTTGGAGTCATTGTTAGTCTGGGTTTTTGACAGCTCTGATGCTTCACAGCTTTGGTTATTAGACGTCTATGCTTTGAGGCCATACTTAAATCCTATCAATCAAATTGGCCACTTTGTTTACACAGCCATTGGGAAATAACAGGAAGTATTGGGGAAAAGGCTGACTGTCGACAGGTCATCCTATCTAATTAATTTTTCAACTCTGCCTCAACTGACGTCATCTTCTGAAGAGAAATTATATGGGATACAAGTTTCTTCATATCTTCACCCATTTGGTGAGATCGATCTACATACACCTCCCCAGGATAACTTTCTCACCAACTTTCCAAGTACAGTCTAAGTCCCTGACTATCTAGCCAATCCATTGGCTACAAGCCATGAATCAGAGAACAATCATACATCTGGCCATTTCTCCTTCCAAACAAAACATATGATTATGTGTACTTGTGTACTTCCAATGTTCTACCCACTGTGAAGATTTCCATTCATGGTCAATTTTCATAGGTTGTCTCTGCAAAGGGTTGTAATGATGCAGCTGTCCATGTCTAGGCAGTGCCTGTATGACATAAAGAACCATAAACCAGGCACTTGTCTTCTCTTTTTCAGTATCCAATCATAGGGCACACTCCATGAGGCTATAGATGCATACTTGGTAGCAGATGACAGGCACTTGGGCAATTTTTATGTAGCTTGCTTGCCCATTTAGTACATACTTGCATCTTATCACATATATAACACTTCCACTTGATAACAGATGGCTTCTGTGCACATTCTGCTTTAGGCATTAATGGATTAGACAACACCCAGCTAATTATGATCAGCTCAAGTCTCATAGTAACTTGATGGCTCGTTATCAAACATTTATGTTCTACTAATGCCCAATAACAAACCAAGAACTCTCTTTCAAAGGAGAATAGTTGTCTCCATGTGATGGCTAAGATTTGCTTCCAAATCCCAATGGTCTCTTCTGTGATTTACCTATAGGGGCTTACCAAAGATCCCAAACACCATCCCTAGTTGCCATTACCACCCACATATCATCAGGTCTGCTGGATCATTGTTCAAAGTAGCAGACCGGCCTGCACAGCAGCCTGGACCTGTTGAAGCACCTTCTCCTGTTCCAGGTCCCACACAAATCTAGCAGCTTTCTAGTACCTTGAGTGTATGCACTGGAGTAATGCACACGTGAGGAGTGAACTGTCTCCAGAATCCAAATAGGCCCACTAAACTTTGTGCTTCTTTCTTAGTGGTGAGAGGGGTTAGGTGTGATGCTATATTCTATACCTTAGAAGGAATACCTCTGTGTGCCCCACACCACTAGACTCCTAAGAGTTTCACTGTGGTAGAAGGCCTTTGAAGTTTGGTTGGATTTCTTTCCTGTCCTCTAATGTGTATATTTCTTACCAATGAGTTCAAAGTACTTGCTACCTTCTGCTCACTTGTTCCAATCAGCATAATGTCATCATTATAGTGTCCCACTGCAACATTTTGTGGATTGAGCAAGGTCCATTCTAAGTTCTGATAAAGGGATGGAGAGATAATATATCCTTGAGGTAAAACTGTAAATGTATACTGCTGACCTTGCCAACTAAAAGAAAATAGCTTCTTGTGGTTCTTGTAGACAGACATTTGTTCTATCAGTAGCTGTATACCATGTACAAGGAGATGTGTTAATTTGTTCAAGTAAGAACACCACATCTGCTACAGCATCTGCAATCTGAGTTACTAACCAATTGACTTTTTGATAGTCAACCATCATTCTCCTTAATCCATCTGTCTTCTGCAGTGGTCAGATAGGAGAGTTAAAAGGAGATTTGTGGAAGCCATCACCCCTGTATCTTTGAAGTTCTTAATAGTGTCACCAATTTCTGCAATTTGTCCAGAGATGCAATACTGTTTTTGATTCACTATTTTCCTTGGCAGAGGCAAACCACTTAGTCTTTCCAACAATAAGAGCCCTCACTTCTCATGACAAGGAACCAGTGTGTGAGAATTCTGCCAACTGCTAATTATATCTATTCCAATTATGTATTAAGGGACTGGGGAAATAACCCAGGATGAGTCTGGGAACCCACTGGTACTACTGGAATCAGACTTGGACCAAAACATCATTATTCAACTGACCTTTATAAGCCCATACTTTAAGTTGAAAGTAAATATGTTTCTTGTGATATCCTATATTCAGTGTGAATACAGAATCAGAATAATAATAAAAATTACTAACTGTTTTCTTCCTCCCAGTGTTCAGTTACACTTGTAAATGTCCCTCTGGGGAAGTAATGGAGAAAAGCTAACAGTACAACTTTTAGATATTTTATCAAAATCTTTCCTCAGGGGAACCAGACCATCTCTCCAATTCAAGGGGTTCTGGGTATTCAAACTGGCTCAAGCCTGGAAAATTGAGTCACAGACCAAGATTCCCTTTAACCACAATCCAATGTAGCCTTTCTTTCATTTACTTGAATTTTTTCTGCTTATACAGACCAAACAAAAATTCAGTAGCCTTTTTTTTTTATCTGTGTCATACTTGAAAACACCATGATTGATTAGCCAATGCCAAATGAATATACAAGTCATGCCACCATAAAAATAAAAAAAAAAATAGGCAAATAAATTTGCCTATGCTGATAATTATGGGTTAGGCTATTATGAGAATTGCTTTATCTACACTGTCCATTGTGATAACTATGATCACCTTGCCTTAGGATAGTCACTGCTGCCATCTGGCCCCTGCTACTTCTACTTGAGGGCCTAATTAATCCCATTGCATTTAAGACTGTGGTCTGTCTATTTCAACAATGGCTGATATTAAGAGAAATTCTAAGAATCCAATAGTTGCTCAGTCTTTGATATAGGCTAGAATCACCGCCCATCCCCAAACAGGCTGTAGTACAGGTGCATGAATAGACTTGTTAGCAAGACAAGGGCAAATAGGTAAAGAACAAAGTCTTCCTTCTTCCATATTCTTATATTGGCTTTCAGTAGATAGTGTGGCCCAGATTAAAGGTTTTCCTGTTTCAAACATCTGTACTGGAAATGATCTAACTACTTCAAATTAAGTTAAAAAAAATTCCTTACAGATGTATGCCCCCAAGTTAGGAGCTTACTTAACTTTTAAACATAATCAAGTTGACAACTAATAATAGTAATCAGAAAATTCAAGTTCTCCCCACAACTCTTAGAAATGCTCTTCCATATAGCCTCAGAATGGTCTTTCCACCCCTACTTACTTAAAATGTTTCTCCTCTGGTAACTGGGCCTTTCTCGACTTCACACCAATAATTTTCCTACTTCCATGGGAATTAGTTACTTCTCATAGTCCCATCAACTTTCGCTGCCTTTCATATTTCGAAAATGGCCATTCTGATGGGAGGGAGTCTGCATTTCTCTGATGACTAGGGATGCTGACCGCCATCTTAAGTATATCTTACCCATTTGGACTTCTTCTTTTGAGAACATTCTGTTCAGTTCCACAGTCGATTTCTAAATCTGGTTGTTTATTTTCTTGATGTTCATTTCTTCAGTTTGGACATTCCCGGGAATAACTGCCAGATGTACAGCTTACAAAGATTTTCTTCTCTTTTGTGGGCTGCCTCTTTACTCAATTTGCCGTTCCCTTTGCTTACAGAAGTCCATTTCATAATGTCCTGTCATAGCTAGGGTTTCCATTGCTATGAAGAGACACTATGACCAAGGCAGCTCTGATACAGACAACATTTAATTAGGCCTGGCTTACAGGTTCAGATCTTCAGTTAATTATCATCAAGGCAGGAATCATAGCAACTGGACAAGGAGCTGAGAGCTCTACATGTTACTCAGAAGGAAACCAGAAGACTCAATTCCAGGCAGCTAGGAGGATGGTCTCAAAGCTCAACTCCACAGTGATACACTTCCTCCAACAAGGCTACACCTACTAAAAAGCAAATATCCTAATAGTGCCACTCCCTTGGCCAGGCATATTCAAAACACCACAGAAACCATTAGTCAAATTTTTATCTTTTTTCTGTGCCACATAGTCCAATTATGCACTACTATATAAATAAATCAATAAATAAATCTAATACTTGATCTCTTATATTCATTGTAGAACACTGTCTATGATTAGCAAACCCAGACACAGTTCAATAAATAGATAAAGAAATAGTGCTTACATATAACTTAAGGTATGTTCTTCAGCCCAATAAATAAAAGAAACTCTGGAAACAGAGAATTCTAATAAGGAGTTAAACCAGACAAAGAAAACAGTTAATATATGATCTTACTGATATGTTAAAATCTAAAATCAAAATTAAACTCTAAGAAATAAAGAATGGAATATTACCTTCCATATGCTGTGGGAAAGGTGAGCTTGGGAGGAGTTGGTTAAAGATAAAACATTCTAAAATAGGGGAGAATCATGTTCTGATATCAAATGTTCATCATGTGATTATAATTCATAAAATTCTACTGTATACTTGCAAGCCAGCAAGGCTTAAATGTTTTCTGTAGTAAGTGAAGCAAAGAATAATGGTAATTATAGGAAAGCTGAGGTGGTAGAGGCACCCTGCATGTGATGATCTTTTCTCACTACATAGAAGTACAAGTCTTCTCATCAAACATTAAAAGCTACAAATTTCCTTGTCAGCCATACCTTCCGAAAGCTGTTTAAAAAAAAATTATTAGAACTGAAAGATGAAAATACTCAAGCCCTTATTTCAAAAACAGAAGACATTGGTATAAGAATTAATATATTTCAAAGGCCATAATTACCAGAGCACCTCCTTAATACAGTATGTGAAAGGACAATATAGGTGATGAACCCCAAATTTCCATTTCACTGAGTTGTAATGACACTGCTAAGGTTATTACCGGCATAAATAAGTTTCCAATATTTGGTGAACAAAGTAAATTATTTTTAATATAGTGCTATCTCATTTATCTCCCTTTGAGAGTTACACAAAAGCCATGCTTCCTTCTCATGAGAATGAGAATTCTCACCTGAGAATGTGGGAATTTCTGCCGAACTCTCCCAACATCCTGCAGCCTACTCCGTACACAGGTCTCATGTTCTGCACTGATCACCATGACTCATGAAGTTTGGCCCTCTTATAAAGTGTAGGCAAAGCTCACAATGGTCTTGTATATCATTCATGGAGTTTTCTAAGATATCACAACAGTAACAATGAAAACCATCTTATGGAGTTTTAAAAGATGAAAAAGGGAGCATTTTTTTGTGTGCAATAAAAAGTAATACTGGACAGTTTTATCTCTAAAAACAAAGTAGAATTGGCCACACAGAATACAATTTTTGTATTTTGAACACTCCTTGCCCATTCATAGATGATGTGCAAGAGTTTCTTTTCTGTTTTTCATTCTGCTGTTTTAATTTTTATGTCAGAAGTTTGGGTGGGAAAAATCTTCACGCTCATTAGTATTAAGCCCTGGAACACTGAAACCCCAGGTTCTCATGGTGTGAAGAGGGCAGGTAATTGCTCCTGTGGGCTGCTCCTTTCATTAGAACCTCTTTGAAAAAGCACAGAAGAGTTAATTTGTCCTTATGATTGTCTATACATAGGTGCAGTTGGCAGGCCTACATATAGAATAAATTACCAAATTTTAGTGTGCAATTAGATTCAAAGTGCTCCTGCACCAAAATTACCCTGTACTGTGTTCTAAGTGTGTAATTATGAGATTGAGGTAAATTTACAATATTGGAATTTGAATAAAAGTTTTTACCTGACATGATAAATTACAAAGTGCCAGATAGCTGAGAATTTTAAAATGTTTCTTTCAATGAATATATCTGGTGGCTTACATTTATTCTATATTTAACTATCTCGTTTCTGTTTTGGAGGTTTCTGAAAATTTATTATAAATAATAAGAAACTTTCCCCACAAGTCATGAAAACCTTTATGGAGTTTATATACAAACTTAGGTGAGTAGAACTATGTATTTTTAATTATAAGTAATAGATGAAAATATTTAAAATCAAGGACATCAATAACACCTTAATATGAATAATTGTTAAGTTGTTTGTAGTTAAAATGTACATATTATATTCTTGTTATAGCTTAATGATTCCTTACTTTGATCAGTATTCACAAAAAAGTATGTCTAACATCACTATTTTTAGGTTTAAGAACTACAGAAGTATATGAATAATACTCTCAGTGTGAAGAAATAATTTTAATTAGTTTTTTTATTCTTGAGTTTTTCATACATCTATATAAGAATTATTGTCATTTTCACCTCCATTGCCCTCTCTCATCTCTTGTCTTTCTTTCCCTGAAGCACTACTTCCCAAGTAATCACCTTGCAACTTTAATCTCTTTCTGTTTGTGAACCTTTGAGATTAGTTAGGGGCTCTTTTGAGAGCATGGGTTGAGAATGATCATCTCCAATCAAGGTGAAGCTTGAGCACTAGCTGACCTCAAGCCCACGGTGATACATTTCCTCTAACAAGAGCATATGTCCTCCAGTAAGGCCAGACCTCCCAATAATGCCACTTTCCATGGGCCAAGATTATTCAAACCACCACAGATTTCAATGTTTATTTGAATTTAATTGATTTACGTTAGAAAATATTTATAGTGAAAATCACATATCGGCTGTGTATTCTTCTCAGAAGAACATTTTTCTTTTTTCCTTATATTGGATACATTTTGTTTCAGTTATAATTTTTTTCTGTGCCATTATGGATGTAAATCAAAAATTGCAAAAGACTGTAAATAATATTAGCCAATAATGTTTTTCATGCTGATCAGTCCTGAGTTCTCTCTCTTCCTGATTGCTGAAGATGAGATGTCTCCATGGGCTTCAGGTACCTCTTATCAACAAATCCCCTGTTCCTTTTGCCCTGTCTTTTGGCCATAGTTCAGTATTTCTGAAACTATGGAATTCTCAAGCCTCTTAGGTTGTTCTGTTGTGTTTTGCCACAGAAATAATAAAGTAACACAACAACACACACACACACACACACACACACACACACACACACACACACACCCCAATATTTTAAAATAGTTTTCATTACAGCACTAAAATTATATCCATGTGTGCATCCCTACCCCCCTAAGTTTGGTACTGTGAAGTTCAGAATACAGGAGATGGAGTGGGATATATTGCAATCAATCCTAAACAATGATTTCAATCAGTCATCAACAATGAAAGTGATTTCATGATTTCTGTGTCAATTGGGTGTAAGATAGTTTGTCACAAAATCTGTAAAGAATTGTAGAGATGCCATTTAGTCCTGGCAATGGTCAATTAGCTTTGATATAACTAAATATTTCTGAGAGAGGGTTTTAACTGAGCCCTGCATTCAAATCAGCTGACTCACAAAAGAAGAAGTCTTTCATAGTGGGAGTGCCCTATTCTACCTGTCTAGATTAAAAGAATGATCTTCCCAGAACTGAAGGAAATTCTGCCTGGCTGAAAACCCAATAAACGTGAAGTGCAGCATCAGCTCCTACCTGTGTCATTAGATCGGCACTTCAGCACTACTTGAAGGATGGGACTATCCTAGATCTTTAACTTCACGGCCCCTCTGCACATTTAGAACTGACAGCCTCCAAAATATATGAGCCAACACATTAAAAATAAATATCTTTCTACAGTGGGGATGTTGTTGAGTTGTAGAGTACTTGACTTATCAGGATATAGAGAGGGAACCTTGGGTTCAATATCTAGCACTGACCTCCACTCAAAAAAAAGCTAAAAAAAAATTATCTATACATATACATACACACATACATACATACATATATATACATACACATAAATACATATACACACATTATGATTGAGATATGCTATATAGCAAGAGATTTTGAGAATTCTATAAGATGCTGATGATTATAACATTGAACTATATCTGTTGTTTACATAAACATTTTACAAATGAAATTTTCTTGGTTTCAAATTCCATTTGAGTTTTCTGATAGAAAAATTTGAAATGTTTTGCCTTAAAGCAGTTGTATTCAGTTCCTCCAGAGAGAGGAAAGAATTTAGACTCTAAATGTCCGCATCAATTCTAGACTTATCATATTTGAATATGGGACACTAGGAAACAGATGTTCGTATTATTTTTTTCTCATTCCAAGCATTTATACTTGATATAACTTAGCATCACCGAGGAGGAGGAAACTTCAACTGATAAAATGTCTCTATAGGATCAGGGTGGGGACAAGCCTGTAAGGATATAATCTTAATTAGTGATTGATTGACGATGGTCCTAGCCCATTGTGGGTAGTAGCACCCCTGCACTGGTATGACAAAGCAGGCAGGGGAAGCCATGGAGAGCAAGCCAGTACACAGCATCCTTAACTCTTTCCTCCAAGTTTCCAAACCAGTTTGAGTTCCTGTCCTGATTTCCTTCAATGATAAACAGGGATGTGGAAATATAAATCAAATAAAACATGTCTTCTCCAGATTGCTTTTGGCCATGGAGTCTCTTCTTAGCAAAGTAACCCTAACTAGGAAAGAAATGGGTATCAGGAGTTGGGAATTGTTATGACAAACCTGGCTGTCTTGTTTTGGGGATGACTATGGAAGTATTTTGGATATTTGGTTTAGAAAAGCCATTGTGTTTTCAAAGTCTGGTTAACTGTTCTGTGGAGCTTGGAAGTAAAACAAGCTAAGAGAAATTCAGAGGATGAAATCCTGGCTTATAAAGTTATAGAGAGAAAGTTGAGAGTTACTTAAAGACTGTCAAAGTCATTTCGTATTTGCTCTTTTGAATTTAGATTCTGTCATTCTGGTCAGCTGGAGCTGAAAGTCAGCCAGCATTAACAAGAGACCTACATGATTAAAGTAAAACCTTTGCTTTTCTGGGACAATTGATGCTAATTAGCAGGTCTCTAGAAATTAGCAGTGATTAAAAAAAAAGAAAAGCATTATAGTGGAAAAAATTTCTGGAAAGTGATTCCTGAGAGTTGGCATACAGAGGCTGTATTCCAGAGGCAGCCATGTTTGTACCTCATGCTGGTAGATGATCTGGGTACTGTAAGAGTCATCCAAGAGGTATTGGTGTTCAAGGTACTAAGAGGTCAAGGAAAGCAGATGAGGTTTGGCACAATGAGTGACCAGGAGAGTCTATTGGGTCAAGGTGAAACCTCAGTAGCAGTTAAAGTCCTGGAATTGAAGGAGTCATGTGGAGAAGTTGAAGCTTAGCATTTTAAGGGAGCACAGAAGAGGCTACTGGGGAAAATACAGTCCAGTTTCAGCAGAAGACCACAGCATTTTGGAGATGGCAGTACTATGGGATGATCACCAAGAAAAGGTAGAGTGGATGCTGCCTGCGGCTAGAAAAGAAGCTTTGTGTACTGCACAGGGCAGAGCCAGAGAAGTGACACAAGGCTTTTGGAGGAGACTATGACCTTGTGTGGATTCCACATACTGGACATTTTTTTTTTTACACAGTTGGGAGCTGGGTTTTGTATCATTCATATTGTGAGAGTGCCCTGGTTTTTGCTTCTTGAAGTAAGAAAGTATGTAATTTATCTGTTTTTGATTTTATGTAATCCCACAACTGAGAGACTTGAAACTTCTTAAAAATGAGATTTTGGAGTTTTGTAGAGACTTTGAAGTTTAAAAGACACTGAGTACTTTTAAACAGATAACTTTAAAAGTGTTTAGATACAGCTCTGAGATTTTTTCAAGTTTATGAAATGTTTTATATCATAATGTCTTTATTATAAATGTGTGATCTTGTGGATGAACAAGGAAGTAAAGGTTGTGGTTTAACAGGGATTTGCTGCCAGGTGCATGGTGGCACACACCTTTAATCCCAGCATTCGGGAGGCAGAGGCTGAGGCAGAGGCAGGCGTATTTCTGAGTTCGAGGCCAGCCTGGTCTACAAAGTGAGTTCCAGGGCAGCCAGGGCTATACAGAGAAACCCTGTCTCAAAAAACCCAAAAACAAACAAACAAACAAACAAACAAACAAAACAGTGATTTGCTGGTATGTCAAACAATATAGTCACTTAATCCACTATGCATTTCCTCCTTGAGTTTCCAGGTGCTTCTCAGTGAATGGGAGTTTAAGGAGCACAGATCTAGATGGAATTCTGACCCACACAGGGATTTCAGAAGTGAGTACTAGGGAAATAGAAGGAATTTTCTACCATAACCATGGTTTACTCATGTGAGTTGCTGAGTATTTTTTTCTCTTGCAAAGCAAAAAAATTACTTCAGAAAAAATTTTAAACCTCTTAACTTCAACTTATTTTTTTAAAAAAAACAAAACAAAACAAAACATGTTTTACAGTAGATTCTTAGTGCCCCTGTCTTCCAAGATTTGTTGTTTTCAATTTGTCAAGGACATTACCCAGGTGCTAAAAAATACTATTGTTGCCAGAGCCTGATACATGCATAGCGTTGGGCTGTCCCTTCTTTCCATCACTCCCATTACCGTTCAGTGGGAGATAGCAACTGTCATCATTCAAGCATTTTATTTTTTTGTTGGGTGGGCTGAATGGATCAATGAATATAGGACAAGGGTGAATGTTTTAGACTTGGTGTGTCAGGTGATAAGCACCCCGAACTGTTGAATAATCAGAAAGATGGCTAGCAAAGGAATGCCACTTTTTCTGCTATTGTAATTTTAAACTAACTTTTTAAAGTGATGACAACATTGATAAACTATTTCAGGTAATTAATTAAGTAGAAAATTGTGTGGACAGGAACAAAGGTACTTTTCTTTGTTGGGCAGCTTTATTGTGCCAGGTTCAGGACAGAACCCAAAGAAGACAGACATGATACTACATGCATCTGCTAGACAGATGAGGAAAATCCTTGGTCATGAAGGTTCCATTGTGAATGTGGGCCCAGGCTTCTTCACAAAGCCCCCAACCATCCTTCCTCTCACACATCCATTACTGTCTTAATAACTTCTAGAAATATTTCATCTCTCCTCAGAAGGAGTTTATTGCTTTATCTTCCAAAACTGTGCTTCCTGTCTCTGAGACTTACGACCTGTGTGAAATAATGCGCAGCATACAATGTTTCTAAAAGATGTCTAAAAAGGCATTTGTCTACAGAGACATAGAGATTTTTGTCTTCCTTTCAGAGACTACAACAAAAAAGGATGTCGCAGTATTTATCTTATCACAAGTGGTTCTGCTCCTAGATTGAGCCCCATAGCCACTGTTGAAGCTTGACAAACTTCATTATCTCATTGTATACTAGTTTTCTGTGTTAATTCATTTTTTCCTTTAGTTCTATAAACTATGACATTGCTAATTGCTTGCTTTAAGTCACTTTAAGAGTCAACAAAAATTAATTCTGTTTTCTCTCTTCTGTAGAGGAATTTTAATCCAGCAAAATGGCTGCTTTGGCAAGAGATCACATCCAAAGAGCAAGGTCTATCTGGAATGCAGACCTGCCAAACACCTTTCATTCCTCTGGCTGGAAGAGATATATGCCCTAAGTACTTACCTTTATTCCCAAACACTGTAGGTAAGGAAGCAGCCATGATTGAAAGTGTTGACTAATTGAGAGGCAAATAAGAGAAAGATTTGACAAGATATGCCCAACCCTTACAAGAACAGTCAGAAAGGAGAGCACTTAGAAAAAGAGAGGGGAAAAGTATGGTGTGTATGTAGCGCAGCTTTGCTGGATCAGTTTTACAGAGACAGGTTGCAGAGAGAACAAGAATGAGACAGGTGAGCCCAGATCAAACCAGAGAATTGGAAGGACTCAGACGATTAAAACATATTGACAAAGTTAGTATGAAGCCAAGCAGAACAATTCAGTCAAAAGCCTAGAGAAACCAGTTTGAATCAGTCATCTTGGAGAGGGGTTTTAGCTAAAACAGCAGAGTGGACCCAGCCAACAGGAATTAAGGAAAAACTAGAAAGGGTGATTATTCAGCAGTGAGCCTCTGGGGTGAGTATTCCATCGGTTGGACAAAAGGAACAGTTACACTTTTCATGTTGTTTCATATCACTGATTCAACTTAGTAATTATGGGTATATTCTTAATGTTTTTATTGTTTTATTATATTTTCACTTTTTCTTTCTTTTTTTAAAATTTTCTTTATTTTCTTTATTTACATTTCAAATGCTATCCCGAAAGTTCCCTATACCCCCCCCCCCCCGCTCCCCTACCCACCCACTCTCACTACTTGGCCCAGGCCTTCCCTTGTGCTGAGTCAAATAAAGTTTGCAAGACCAAGGGGCCTCCATTCCCAGT
>NC_034596.1:63703443-63708835 GCF_900095145.1 Mus pahari
GCATCCAATGAGATGATCATGATTTTCACTTTTTCAAATAAATATTAAATTTAAATATATTTTGACCATATTCTGCCCCTCCCTCAAGTCCTTTCAGATTCTCTTTCCTCCCTATCCACATAACTTTAACTTTTTTTCTCAAGCAAAACAATTATTCAATATTAAAACAAACTCCCAAAAAGCAAGAAAACAAAACAATACCAAAACAAACAAACCAGCAACAACAAAAACAAAACAAACAAACAAACAACAGCAACCGAAAAGACCTATCAGTCTGGACCCAAATAAAAGCAGACACACACACACACACACACACACAGACACACACACAGATAGACACAGACGCAGGCGCACACACACAGACACACACACACACACACACACACACACACACACACTGCCCAAGAGTGGTTGATGTAATGATATTCCTTTGGAGAAAACTGATTTTCCATCTCTCAGCAGGAATAAATTATAGTTCAATTGTTAATCTTTATCTATTATCTAGGTTTTCATTCATTAATTCTTTCATTTATCATTTTAATATAACAATGTATGATAAGATAAAACAAAACTATCAGATCAAGTTGGATAAAACAAACCAACATGAAGAAAGGAGTCAAAGAAAAGGAACAAGAAATAGCCCTGCTCATTCACACACTCAGGAATCCCCCCCCCAAAAAAACACTAAACTGGAAGCCATAATATATACATACACAGAAGACATGTGAGGACCCCTGCAGCACCTAGGCAAGTTTCTTCAGTCTCTGTGAGTTCAGATGAGCTTTATTAATGTTGGTTCAGATGGCCATGTTTTCTTGATGTCTCTTAAACCTTTTGACTCTTTTCCCTCTGCCTCCCCTTCCGAAGGATCCCCTGAGCTCTGAGGGAGGGGAATTTTGATGGAGACTTTCCATTTAAGGCTTAGTATTCCAAGATGTTCCACTCCCTTTGTAAGACAGGCATTACGCACATTTAGATCGTGTCACACAACCAGTGTTGGGTATAGATTTCATCATCATGTCAAGTGGGCCTTAAGTCAAATTTGTTATTGGTTGGCTACTCCCGGAAGATTTGTGCCACTATTGCCCTAGCGTATCTTTTTTTTTTTTTTTTTTTTTTACTTATAAGGATGCCATTTAATTGCAGCTACCTGACAGGTTCAGTGATTCAGTCCATTATCACCAAGGCAGCGTCCAGACAGACATGGGCCTAGAGGAGCTAAGAGTTCCATCTCTAGTAATTGTATATATCTGCTCATCTATAGCATAGTGTTCATAAAGGAACTGGTATTTCATCACCATTGTTCATTTGCTCAAATGAAGCATGTTCTGAATATTGAGAGCTCTCTGTTTACCTTCTGCCTCATTGAGGCTTTATTTTATTTTTCTCATGTTCCTTTGCTTGTTTGTTTTAATTGAAAAGATTATTTTCTCATGCAAAATACCCTGATTATAGTTTCCCCTCTCTCTCTACTCATTCCAAGTTCTTCCCTACCTCCCCTTCCCTCCAGATCCACTCTTTTGTCTCTCCTTATAAAAGAACAAGCTTCTAAGAGATAACAGCCACGTCTGAGAAAATGAAATATAAGATGAAGTGTGGTTCTGAGTTCTGCCTTGCTGTTGGGTTGTGGGAACCTCATTGAGGCAGAAAAAACAGGGAGGCACTGGACTATATTCCATCCTCTTTGTCATGGTGGTGCCTGGCTGGAAGAACACCAGGGGAGGTGAAATGCAGCTCTAGATGGAGGTCCCAGCCCCGGTGAGAAATGACACAGGCTGAGGCCTAGGTTGGGGTTCCCAAACTCCCAGGCATCAGATGCCACTGGGAACGAGGAGTCAGGATGCCCTAGCGTATCTTGCAGGCAAGACACCATTGTTTATCAAAAGTTTTATGGATGACTCTGTTAATCCCATAGATGAGAAGAGAAAGACCACTTATCCAATTATGGCAAAATTAAAACAAGCTTTATTTGTGCATATATCAGAGTTATATGGCAGCTGTCTCTCCCTAAGGCAGCGTTCATGAGACCACCCTGAGTCAATTTCTTAAGTCTTTTCTGTACAAAACCATAGGGTGGTGGATTTTGCAAGGAAGCATGGTTACAGAAGTAAAACCAAGCAGTTAAGGAAAGTCAGTCTTTAAACAATGGGTATAAATCTCTTCTGAGAACAGTTGGGCCTGGGTGGAGGTAAGGGGTTGTTTAACTGTTCTGGAGTAAGGCACAGCCCAGATCTGAGAAACAGAAATCCAAGTTTTACAATAAACTGAAAATTAACTTAGTTACAGACGCAAAACTGCTTCTAGGAACAAAATGGAGATGGACTACTTTCTCAGCTTTATGTTTGTTCCTTCATTTTTGTAACTTTCCTTTGTGAAGATGTTGGAAAGTAGGAATAGAGGCTCTATTTAGGCACTAGTTCAATTTCTCCTTGTTCAATGAGTTGTATAGGTGTTGTATTCAAAAATTGAGACTTGTTGTCAGTTTTTGGAAAGTAACTGATAGTCTTGGCAAAAGGCTAGGTTGTTTGGTAAAATTTTAGAAATTTGGAGCTTGGCCTTTAGTGAAATATGTATTGGCACATTTCATATTTTCATGAAGGTTTTTATCATATTTCAAAGAACCATTCTTGATTTATTCATTCTATAATTAGAAAATGGCACAGTAGTAGAGCCCACTCCCAGTGGATACAACTACAAAACACTCCAGCACCTAAGGCCCAAAAACATTGTGGGAAAAAAATTGTAAAATCAAGAGGAGCAAGTTTCCTATGAGATTGTGTTTCCAAGTAATATGAGAAGCTATACCAAAACATCCCATCAATATGACCAACCAAATGTGAGCTGAACAAGGCTTATAGCAAGTAACATGCCAAAATAGACGGAGAAACATCCATGGGACCTCAATCTTACAGAAGGAACTACTCTTAACTAAATAAAGCTAGGAGCAAAACAGGTGGCCTTCTTCAGGGAAGAGCACCCCACTCCCCAGGGAAAGCCAAATAGTTATTCCTGAAAATATACATACTCTTGAAAGCATATTGAATGAACAGGTTATATTTAGCAATATATGTGTGAATACATTACATGTATCTGCCCAGAAGAATAATTAGTATGTGTGTGTATGCAAGAGAGAGAGAGAGAGAGAGAGAGAGAGAGAGAGAGAGAGAGAGAGAGAGAGAGAGAGCATTAATTTGAAGGGAGGTAAGATTTTAGGGGAGGAAAGGAAAGGTAAAATTTTTGTAATTAAGTTATAATCTCAAAAATAAAAGGAATCTTATAAACATAAGAATAGTGAACAGAATTATCAGCCTGGATTAAGTTTTATTGGCCATATTTATTGTTGCCATTATTTTGTGAAAATGAACATGTGTCTTGAACATAGTGTTAAAGTTTCAATAGTTGTTTTTAATCTAATATTTATGTATTATTGAAGTGTTTTTTGTGGGACATTTTTTTATTCAATGCAATGAAAGTTCTTTTCTACTAGTTTGAATCTGAAAAGCCTCTATAGATGACAAGGTGAAAATTATTAATAAGGATTTATGATGGCTGTGTAACAGGGAAGCACCTGTTTGTACCTTAGTAGTTAATGTTAATGCAGAAAATTAGCAAATGTGTACGATTAATGCATTCTGAGATTCTTTACTGCCTATCAAATGTAATTACTCTATTCACATGTCTTAGAAACCTCTGAATGCTTCTTGCTAGAATCTATTTTCTAATCCATTTAAAATTCACTATTTAACCCAAATAAAAATCCTTAGTTTATATCTCTTAACAATATTTTTGCATCGATGTTCATAAGTGAAATTGGTCTCTTTCTTTGTTGAGTGAAGTAAGAACTTAAGGATTCTATGAAAAGTCAGTTGTGCCAGATGGTATTTTGCTGGGGCAAACATGAAAGCGTGTTTTCCTAAGGTGGGCATAGGTAAAAAAAATGTTCTGCTAAAGCAAGCACATTGAAAAAAAAAAAAAAAAGCATGTGATGAAGGCTTCTTTGCTAATAACACACATATATTGGCCTGCCTTACATTGTGTAGTTGAACTCCATTGGTCAGGACTCCAATGAGAGAAATGCACCAAAAAAGCTTCGGGTGGTGTGCTGTGGCTTCTTGCCTGAGGACTAGGGTTGATTGACAGGGTGATGTTGGCTGACACAGAATCACATGCTGAGGCAAGATACATGGTGAGGCAAGACTCCTGGCGAACACATGATGTTTGGAGGGATTTGCTTGTAAAGCTAGCTCTGCAATGCTTCTTGCTGATCTTTGCTGATCTTCCCTTCTGCAAGAAAGGCACACTGAAAACTTCTGGTGTTCCTGTTGGTTCTGGTTCATCCTGCTGATTCATTCAGATTCATGCTTATTCATCTGGGGTCTGACTGTCCTGTTTAGTGGTACCACCACTGCTGCTATCCAGACACTACTGAACTGGATTGTTGCTATACCTCTGAAGAGTTTGTGAGTGGATCAAGCTGCCACTGCTAACTAGTGAACTGAAGTACTGAATTCCTGACAATGCAGATGGGATTGTTTGAAAGAACCATCTCTAAACAGGTCCACTTCCCATGTATCCTTTCTTTTCCATGATGATGATGATTCTAGGTGATGGCCTAGAAGGGAGGTTAAATGTTTAAGAGTCATCATTAAGAATAATGTTTGAAAATTTAAAGTTACAGTTGGGTCTTTGTGTGATTTAGGTATCAGTAGCTGTGGCCTGATACAATGCATTAAGTAGTGTTCCTTCTGCTTCTGTTTTGTGGAATAATTTGAGGAGTATTGGTATAAGCTCTTCTTTTAAGGTCTGGTAGAATTTGGCACTAAAATCCATCTGGTTCTGGGTTTGCTTTGGTTGGGAAGTTTTTATTTTTACCCCAACCAGAACTAAACTAACAGTTTTTAATGACTGTTTCTATTTCCTAGAGGTTATGGGATTGTTTAGTTTACTTGATCTTGATTTAACTTTGATATGTGTTATCTGTTTAGAAAAATCATCCATTCTGTCTAGATTTTCTAGTTTTGTTAACTATAGCCCAACTCAGGGATGAAATCAACCAATGAGAAACAAATAGAACAACACAATAATTCAACAAAACCAAGAGCTGGTTCTTTGAGAAAATCAATACGATAGATNAACCCTTAGGCAAACTAACTAAAAGGCACAGAGACAATATTCAAATTAACAAAATCAGATATGGAAAGGGAGATCAAAACAACAGAATCTGAGAAAATTAAAAAAAAATCATCTTGAGCCGGGCGTGGTATGATAGATGTTTTTGTAGTATGATAAGATGATTTTTTTTTTCAAGACAGGGTTTCTCTGTGTAGTCCTGGCTGTCCTGGAACTCACTCTGTAGACCAGGCTGGCCTCGAACTCAGAAATCCACCTGCCT
>NC_034596.1:63708975-63742389 GCF_900095145.1 Mus pahari
TTTTTTTTTAATTTTCTCAGATTCTGTTGTTTTGATCTCCCTTTCCATATCTGATTTTGTTAATTTGAATATTGTCTCTGTGCCTTTTAGTTAGTTTGCCTAAGGGTTNATCTATCGTATTGATTTTCTCAAAGAACCAGCTCTTGGTTTTGTTGAATTATTGTGTTGTTCTATTTGTTTCTCATTGGTTGATTTCATCCCTGAGTTGGGCTATTTCCTGCAGTCTACTCAGATTGGGTATGTTTGCTTCTATTTTATTCTAGAGATTTCAGATGTGGTATTAAGTTGCTAGTCTAGCATCTCTCCAAGTTCTTCATGAAAACACTTAGTGCTATGAATTTTCCTCTTAATACTGCTTTCATTGTGTCCCATAAGTTTGGGTATAACTGTAATTTCATATAAACATCTCCATAGTTTATAGTGTTTAACATTGTAATATTTGTAGGGAGAACTAATTATTTGTAGACTACTGTCTAGTTCCACTTGACTAGTGAATAATTTCAAGAAGTCAGAGTCGTGACTGCTACTCAAGTGTTCTTGTGTGCTTATGTACTTCCTGCCAAATAAAGGCTTCTAGAGCTATTGTGTTTGAATCCCTAGGTAAGAACACTATAAATACATCACAGAGATAAAATCACAGAATATCAAATATGTCACTGAACTTAAAAACCACACACTTTAGACTTATATAAACAAACAGAAAGGATTCTTTTTTTTTTTAAAGGAATATACGGCTTGCAACTATAGATGGTTCATTGTAAAAAAAAAAAAAAAAAAAAACAGGGTAGGTTCAATGATCCGTGATTCCTACTTTAACGATTTCCCAGAAGATCACTATGTTGGGATCTATATAAGAGCATTCCTTTGCTGAATAATGGGAAAAAAGAACATAGGAACTTTAAAAAAGATATCATAAGTATGTTATAGCTTTTTTCAATAAGAGTGGCATTTTAAAACCAGAGAAAAAGAATGATGAATAGCATTCTGGGATGCCTGAGTTTCCAGCAGAGTAGGATAAATGGTATTAACAATGCCTAGCTATGTGTGAAAACAAGCACAAAGTTCTCCCAACAGTAGAACTGTTGCAAAAGCATGGCTCCTTTTGGTGAGAAAGGACACTATAATTGACCTAAATAAATATCTCAATTTTCAGTCCTTCCCACAGACATAAAACTAATGCAATATGCTGCAAGGGTGTACTAAAAATCATTTTTATAAAATAAAACATGTGGCATGGTCCAAGATACCAAGATATAAAACAGATTCTTATATTCAAGAAGTTGAAGTGAGATCATCTCTTCATTGGGAATAAATATCCATGATTTGAGCAATCTTTTCTCTATTGTATATTTTATTTATTTACATTTCAAATGTTATCCCCTTTCCCAGTTTCCCTTCGAGAAACCCTCTATCTCATCCGCCCTCCCCCTGCTTCTATGAGGGTACTCACTGACTCACCCACCCATTCCTGTCTACCCACCCTGACATTCCCCTACATTGGGGCATCCTGCCTTCCCTAAACCAAGGGCCACTCATCCCATTGATGTTTGAAAAGCCATCCTTTGCTACATATGTGGCTAGAGCCATGAGTCCCTTCAAGTGTATACTTTGGTTGATGGTTTAATTCCTGTAAGCTCTAGGGTGCTTGGTTGGTTGAAACTATTGTTCTTCTTATGGATTGAAAACCCCTTCAGCTGCTTAAGTCCTTTCTCTAACTCCTCCATTGAGGACCCCATGCTCAGTCCAATGGTTTGCTGAATGCATTTACCTCTGTATTTTCCCAGCTCTGGCAGAGCCTCTCAGGAGAAAGCTATATCAGGCTCCTTTCAGCAAGCATTTCTTAGCATCCTTGATAGTGTCTAGGTTTGGTGTATATGGGATGGATCCCCAGATGGGGCAGTCTCTGGATGGCCTTTCCTTCAGTCTCTGCTCCACACTTTGTCCCAGCATTTCCTCTCATGAGTATTTTGTTTCCCCTTCTAAGAAGGACTGAAGCATCCAAACTTTGGTCTTCCTTCTTGAACTTCATGTGGTCTGTGAATTGTATCTTGAATATTCCAAGCTTATAGGCTAATATCCACTTATGAGTGAGTTCATACCATGTGTGTTCTTTTATGACTGGGTTACCTCACTCGGAATGATATTTTCTAGTTCCATCCATATACTTAATAATTTCATGAATTCATTGTTTTTAATAGCTGAATAGTACTCCGTTGTGTAAAGGTACCACATTTTCTGTATCCATTCCTCTGTTGAAGGGCATCTTGGTTCTTTCCAGATTCTGGCTGTTATAAATAAGACAGCTATAAACATATGTTCTAAGAGCATGTGTTCTTGTTATATGTTGGAGCATCTTTTGGGGCCTCAGATGGTACTATGTCCAATTTTCTGAGGAACCACCACACTGATTTCCAAAGTAGTTGTACCAGCTTGCAATCCCACCAACAATGGAGGAGTGTTCTGCTTTCTCCACATTCTTACCAGCAACAGCTGATGTCTCCTGCGTTTTTGAACTTAGCCTTTCTAGTTGCTGTGAGGTGGAATCTCAGGGTTGTTTCGATTTCCATTTTTCCATGATGACTAAGGATGTTGAATATTTCTTTAGGTGCTACTCAGCCGTTCAGTATTCCTCAGTTGAGAATTATCTGTTTAGATCTGTACCCCATTTTTAATAGGGTTGTTTGGTTCTCTGGAGTCTAACTTCTTGAACTCTTTGTATATATCAGATACAAACCTCTATTGGATTTAGAACCTAGGATAGTGAAAACTGTTCACAACAATAAGAGAACTTCTGGGAGAATCACCATCCCTGACTTCAAGCTGTATTACAGAGCAATAGTGATAAAAACAAACAAACAAACAACAAAAACTGCATGGTATTGGTACAGAAACAAGCAAGTAGGTCAATGGAACAGAATTGAAGACCCAAAAATTAACTCACATACATATGGTCACTTGATCTTTGACAGAGGAGCTAAAACTGTCCAGTGGAAAAAAGACAACATTTTCAACAAATGGTGCTGGTTCAACTGGAGGTCAGCATGTTGAAGAATGCAAATTGATCCATTCTTATCTCCTTGTACAATGCTCAAGTTCAAGTGGATCATGGACCTCCACACAAAACCAGATACATTGAAACTAATAGAAGAGAAAGTGGTGAAGAGCTTCGAACACATGGACACAAGGGAAATTTCTTGTCAGAACAAAAATGGCTTATGATCTAAGATCAAGAATTGACAAATGGGAACTCATAAAATTGTAAAACTTCTGTAAGGCAAAGGACACTGTCAATAGGACAAAATGGCAACCAACTGATTTAAGCAATCTTTTTGTTATTATTATTACTATTATTATTATTATTAGATATTTTCTTTATTTACATTTCAAATGCTATCCCGAAAGTTCCCTATACCCTTCCCCCGCCCTGCTCCCCTACCCACCCACTCCCACTTCTTGGCCCTGGCATTCCCCTGTACTGGGGCATATAAAGTTTGCAAGACCAAGGGGCCTCTCTTCCCAATGATGGCTGACTAGGCCATCTTCTGCTACATATGCAGCTAGAGACATGAGCTCTGGGGGTACTGGTTAGTTCATATTGTTGTTCCACCTATAGGGTTGCAGCCCCCTTCAGCTCCTTGGGTACCTTCTCTAGCTCCTCCATTGGGGGCCCTGTGTTCTATCCAATAGCTGACTGTGAGCATCCACTTCTGTGTTTGTCTGGGTTTGATGGCTGATTTAAGCAATCTTAAATTCAGTGAGTTAACTCTTGACTGAGAAATGAATACTCACAGCCTTCTATTAACTCTTTCAAACATACTGCTTGGCCCAGTTCTCCTTGGTGGTACCAGCATCCTCAGCCTCACAGGACTCTTGGCTTTGATGGCAATCTTTACCAAAACTTTAATTTTCTTAAGACTACATCTGATCATCTCAAACAGAATTTCAGGAATTATAGAAAGAGGTCAGTTTATGCTCCTATAAACTGTCAATCCTTGAAGGTCTCAAATTTCCTGGGCTTCCTTTCATATTGAGTACAACACATAACCAGATTATGAAAGAGAGGGAGTTGGAAGAAAGGGCTCCAGACCATTTTTGCATGGTAGAATCATGAGAACTCTGAGCCCCACCAAGAAATGTGTGTGTACTATAAATGTGTTACCACAATGACTTGCTAGTAAAGAAAATGACCAAATTTTCAGACAATCAGGTTCCAGGTTATTTTTTTTCCTTTCCTTTCCTTTCCTTTCCTTTCCTTTCCTTTCCTTTCCTTTCCTTTCCTTTCCTTTCCTTTCCTTTCCTTTCCTTTCTTTTCCTTTCCTTTCCTTTTCTCTCCTCTCCCATCATTTCTTTCTTTCTTTCTCTCTTTCTTTCTTTCTTTCTTTCTTTCTTTCTTTCTTTCTTTCTTTCTTTCTTTCTTTCTTTCTTTCTTCCTTTCTTCCTTTCTTCCTTTCTCTTAAATGTGAAAATATTCTCACTGTAGTTTATTTCAAGTTATAAAGGAGGTCACTGAATCTCTAATTGGATAGGTACATAATTGTGCCTTAAAAGCACATGTGAACCTACACCTCCACAACACTGGATTTTTATTGAGTGAGATAGGCAAGGCTGCCTCTAAGGTTCCAGTGTTTAATTACCTGTTAGACATAAAATGTTTCCTATATCAAGTGTTGCATCAACTGTCAATAAGGCCTTTGATAGTTATTTTCACTAGCAAAATAAAATTTATTTTGTCAACATTCTCATAAATATTCTTTTATTTCTTACTATCTCTTTTATTTATATTATTAAAACTCAGATCTTTAAAAATATAATAAGAACCAAACTTTAGATCTGAGATATTTCAGACTCTTCAACATCAACATGCTTTAAAATATTTAAACTAAATGTCTCACTCACATTAGGTTTGTGGTCAGGAAAAAATAAAGGATCAAGGCTACAGAAATGCAACAGAAGAGTATTATATTCAGGAAATATTGTACAATATCCCATTGCTTAAGTGCTTGCAGGTCAACTCTGAGAGATTCTTATATCTCACCTAGAAAAATAATTGCCTAGAGAAGAGGGAAACACAGAAAACCATAAAAATGAGAAGCAATTTGGGATCAAAGCCAGAACTCAGATTCTATTTCTATTGCTGCTGTTTCTAATGAGTACTCTAATTCCTTAATAAGACAGGACTGGTGATTAAGCAGACTTCACAAATTTGCCATTAGAACCAGGTAAGCATGCATCAAATAGGTCAATACACCCATACGTGCTACACATTTCATACCATCATTTCTGCTTTCTGTCTAGTTCCTTTGTTCTAATTCACTAATAAAAGAATCCTATGCAGGTGGTGTTACTTTAAAATCACCTAGAGTGAAACTAGCTAGAGTTGCTTGGGTGCCAATAAGTAGACTTTTGGATACACTATTGGCATTTAATAGCTTTTAAGCTATTAACATTCATGTAGTTAAGGAGACTGTGGTTAAATGAGACTGAAACTTAATGCTTTATTTATAGAATATGTTATTATATCTTACTCTTGGTGTGCTTATGTTATTATATCTTACTCTTGTGTGTGAATATTTTTCTGTAGCTGACCTGTGATTAAAGTACAATAGAAGACTATGAATTTCCCAATGCCCAGAACATAGTGGAGCCTACCGAGGCCAGTGAATAGAGGAAGCAATGCAGCTTGTCAGCCATGGACTACTCTTTGCTTTCCTTCTCTATAGACCATGTCTCTAATGTAATGTATCCTATACTTTAACATAGGAAAGTATTGATATCTGCCTACTTCCTTTATGGTCACTGCCATCACAATTATGAGAAACTTCAGAATTTTATTAAGCAATAAAATGTAGCTCATTTATTATTGTACTACAAACCAAAAAGTACTACATAGAATGATCCTATTTTGTGTGTTACAAAGCCCTTACACCTGTAATTTCCCAATAAAATACTCATTTAATCAGTGGTAAATAAAATTCATATAATACTTATTCAGACATTAGACTATATTAGACATCATATGCATCATTTTAGTCCTTATACAAAAACAAATAGAGGCCACATGACAAATAAATATTACTTCCTGATGATAAAGACAGAAATGAAATAAACATTAGCAATATTGATTGAATTAATTTTTTTAAAAAAGTATACTGTGCAATACACCGTGATTGTAATATATTCTGCATACTTACATCATTAAATTAACATCAGATTATCTGATTGAATAAAGAAAAATTGAATTCTAAGAACAATGGAAGTTGTCTAGAAATAATGAAGTATGTAATTCATCCTAATGAAAACATGAATGAAAAATAGCTCCTCAATCAAAATCACGGAGAAGGGCACTTGAGCTGAGTATTTCACACAAAGTAGTTCTGATGGGAAAAAGTGCCTGTCGCTCAGCCTTCTGCTCTTACCTATGGTGGAAACTCTACTAAAAGATTTCACTTTAGCCACATTTTACATTTAGATCAAATATAGAAATAGTAAAAAAAAAATATTCAGCAGTAAGGAAATAATGTTTAATGTCATTCAGATTTGTATACGAGGCTACGGCTAAAGTTAGCTGCAGAATACCTATTTCACAAAGCTGATACAAAGCTGTATCCTTCTGAAGTTATAAAAGATTTACATGCTGAATCATCGAGTCATCAAGACAATTTACAAATCAAGAGAAATTATCGAGCAGGGAAATTGGGAGAGGCCTCAGTGGGTAAAGTGCACACTGTTCAAGCATGTGGACCTGAACTTGGTCCACCACACGAAATTGCAGGTGCTGGCTAGGCTCAGTGACACACCTTGTCTCCAATATGTGCATAATAAAGCAGGAACCATGCGGCAAATAATAAAATCACTTCCAAATCTCAAATGGGACAAATTAACTAAACATTAACAATATGGGTTTTAATTACTAAATAAAGCCAAGTAGACCATGTGATTAAACCATTAATTTAATGTATTCTGATAAATTATTAATTTAGCATAAAATTCAGATAAAGGGCGATGAGTAAGACATCAAAAGTCAGGTTCTCACTCTATATAACATGTTTTAGGAATCACAGAGCCCCTCCACCCATTTTTTTTTTTTAATAAAAAACAGTATGCTTAATTATTTTACTACTAGTTAAATGGCCACATTTTCAGAATTCTTTCAAATTAGGTGTGACCAAGTCCTTACAAATAGTTCTGATACATACAGATGTGATCTAGGAACTTTTTAAAGAGCCTATCCAAAGGAGAAGGCACATGCACTCTTAAGCATTCTGTGTCACACTAAGTGGAATAAAAACGTGGAAGGTGGCATTCAATGAGTTAGCATAAACTGTTACATGAAAGAGCATATTAAAAATAGAAAAGCAAGCAAGAACAAAAGCCATATGACCAGGAAGCACCAGATCTCATTGCATCATGGAAGCTAAGTAGAACATTGCTCTTAGTAATTGAATGAGAGACGCAAGATGCAAAAGTGTCTGAGTGTTTCTGCAGAGTCGAGCTAGAATGCTCATTGACCTAGAGCCAAGACTAAGACAGTGGTGATCCCTTTTCAGATACTTGATACCAGAACCATGCCGACTATCCAAATATATCACTAATAATAATGCAATTGTATAACTTGTAGTTTTCTTAGATTGTAAGAAAAAATATATGCAATGTTCTTTAGCAGTTTAACTCAGTTATATTTGTTATGGTGTTTTGTTGTTGTTGTTGCTGTTTTTGTTTTTGTTTTTTTGTTTTGGTCATTTATTTTTGGAGTGTAGCAGAATAAAAATTGCCAAAATCATGCCTCCAGATTTCTACCTCTAGGTACATGCTTGCTTGTTCAGTCTACTATGATTATATTGTTCTCTGTCCAAGATGAAGATTCTACAAGGCAGTAATTACATTATGTTCTCTAGTGTAATTAAATTTGAAGGACATAAAGTATTGGGCTAGAAAGCTAAAATCAACAGAAACTAACAGCTTTATTTGAAAATAGAAAGTGTAAGTTACGTGATCCAGTGAAGAAACCTTGAGAAAGGTGCAGAGGGGTCTGTGACAAGATCCCTTTTCAAACTTGCGCAAACCCTGAATACAGACCTTTTTTTCTCACTAAAGTATTCTTAAATTTCAAGTCTTCTTGTCCTTCTTAAACAAATGGTAGAATAAGACCCAGGATGTGAGGTCATTCCAAGAATTTAGAAGATGCCCCAGGAATAGTTAATGAATATTTAAACTTATTTCAGATTTCAAAGAAGAAAGTTTTTACTGTGGGGATGATATAAGCCCTGAAGCATGCAGGCAAAGGTTTAACTGTCTTCAGAAACAATAAATGCAAACCAAGTTTAAGAAAACAAAACAAACAAACAAAAAACAAAAACAATACAGCCAAAGTGAAGATAACAAAGGCAAGCACAAGTGGGTATTTACCTAAAAATAGGAACATGTGGATAACACTGGGCATGGATGATGTTATACATAATAATTCAAAAATTTTCCAGACACCTAAAGTGGGATATTTAAGGAGGTTTACATATTTCATAGTTATAATTAACTAAAAATTACAGAAAAATAAAATTACATAAGGCATATAGTTATATGGTTATCATCATATTAATACTATCACTACTGCTAACCCAGGAAGAGAAAGAAAGAAAGAAAGAAAGAAAGAAAGAAAGAAAGAAAGAAAGAAAGAAAGAAAGAAAGAAAGAAAGAAAGAGAAAGAGAGAGGGGGGAGGGAGGGAGAGAGGGAGGGAGGGAGGGAGAGAGGGAGGGAGGGAAGAAATAAGGAAATAGTTGAGAGGATTGGCCAGCATCTGTGCTTTAAATATTGTCATGGCAAGTTGCTAATGATAAATTTTTTTAGCAACCACTAATTCTAAACTTCATAGAAAGATTTCAATAGCCTTTCACCCATAGGAAGAGACAGTTCTAGTATATGTTCCTACCAGATATAGAGGCACACTAGGGACATCATAGCATTTTTTTTTTCACAAAAGCAAATCTGATTTCAAATGCATTTTCTTAAGTTTTGGGAAAAACATAATATAACATATACTTAAGACAGTACTGTGTTATCAGATAGTTTCCACGTTGAAATATTTAGCAGTAAATAAATGTAAAGGTATTGTTGAATGTGGTTTGAAAAACACATTATCAAACACTGGCCTTCAAAACAGATAATCAGTAAGTCAGCACCGTGATAAAGATCCTCACTGCGGACTGAGTGAGGAGTCCTTGAGGAATTTTGTATTTCAGGAATTCTCTATTTCAGACAGAAGATGAATGTTTCCAGACCAAAGAATCACTCTATTAAAGAAGGTAAAATTCAATATAATTTCAACCATCAGGCAAGTGTTCAGAAGATATGTAACAGCACTTTCCAGTGTAAATTGTTTATAGCCTTCAAGTGTCTGTGCCAGTTTTACAATGAAACCAATATTGGAAACATGCTTGTTTTATACACAGGCATCTATCCTCATGATGTAGGTAACACATGTCAATCAAACTTCTGAGCCCAACCATGACAGGTCTGTTTTCACAGTTGAATGCAACTGATACATACACTGGTTTCTAAGGAAACAAATAAAAGAACACAACCAAGCAAATTGAAAGTTTTAAACATGACAAACAGATATGCCATAATAGGTCTTCATTGCCTTGAATACACAGGGGAAGATAGTGCTTTATCCCCAAATACAATATGTGCTATAAGTAACCATGTCATCAAGTAAGAATAACTCCTTCATCCAGTGCAGTATTTTATAGCTTGCATGGTGAGAGCACATAAATGTTCTTATCTTGATTATCACAAAAACCCCAAAGAAGACAGAATACCCAGGACTGACATCTCTAATGTGTACTGTAAATATTTAAGTATATTTTAGGTTTAAAGTTGCAATCATGTGGAACTCCTTAATATGGTTAAGTCTTTCAGAATAGAAGTGCTTGGTGACAGGAGCCTGATATAGCTGTCTCCTGACAAATACAGAAGTGGATGCTCGCAGTTACCCATTGGACTGAGCACAGGGTCCCCAGTGGAGGAGTTACAGAAAGGATTGAAGGAGCTTAAGGAATTTGCAACCCCATAGGAAAAACAACAATGTCAACCAGACATCCCAGAGCTGCCAGGGACTAAACCACCAACCAAAGAGTACACATGGAGGGACCCTTGGCTCCAGCTGGATATGTAGCAGAGGATGGCATTGTCGGGCATCAATGGGAGAAGAGGCCCTTGGTCCTGTAAAGGCTTGATGTCCCAGTGTACCCAGTGTAGGGGGATGCCAGGGCAGGGATGTGGGTGTGGGTAGGTGGGTGGGGAGTACTCTCATAGGAGCAGGGGGAAGGGATGGGATAGGGGTTTTCCTGTTAGGAAACCAGGAAAGGGGATATCATTTGAAAGGAAAATAAAGAAAATATCCAATAAAAAAAAAGAGGAAAAAATACAAAATCTTGAAACCTATAAGATCTAATTTATTGATGAGGATGAAGGACCCTGGATGAGTTCAAATGCAAAATTGATTCATGTTCTAGTCTATGCAGACACACACACCACAGGAAGAAAACATGAACAAAGATACTGAGAGATGGGCATGAGGTTGGGAATGAGAGGAGGAGTTGAGTGTGGATAGGACCAACATACGTGGCATAACTGTATGAACAGTTCAAAAAGTATAAGATGGAAGTAACAGGAGAAAAGAAAGTTAAAAATACATGAAAGAATGAAGAGACAATGCAAAAAACTTAAATACCTATGCATATAAACAGGAAATAGCCAACAGTGTACTTACTGCTCATCACCTTTGGAATATCTACTCCCAGTTCTCATGAAATCTTCACAAAGAGTTTTGTGAGCCCAATTTGGATAAGAAAGTAAGAAATGTTGGTCTGTTAAACAAATGTGTAGGAAATAGTAAAATAGAATGGTTTAAGCCCTGAGCCCAATTTGCTCTTCTTTACAGACTTCCCAGGAAAGATCTGTGTAATAAGTTGTGAAGTGTCCACCAGAAAATACTGCTGAGTAAATTAGAAAGGCAGTGAAGCAAAGCTCGGTATATGACAGGTGGATTCATTCCCTACATCCCAAGCCTGGGCTTCTCAGAGAATAAGAACAGTTTCAGCATAAACAACAGATGTCAACGTTTGAACTGAGATATAAAGCAGTTAACCTCAGTTGCCAGGAACATCCATTCCACTATATTTCAAGGTGCTATCCTCCCTGTGTTGTGAGCAGGATGATTTCAGAAACCACCAAGGCTAAGCATATCCAACCTTATTCAACATACATGCCCACACAAAACTCAGAAACATGCCCCACTGTCTTCCAACACAATAAACGAAACTTTGTTATTGTTAAGAGCTGGAGCATGCTTTGTTCCTCTTCTGAAGTTCTAAATATACTAAGTAAGCAGTAACAAGATATTTATTCAATAAAACCAGAAATTAGCATAAAATTTAAAGAATTTTTTGGACCTTAATCTTTACATTTTTTAATTGCTTACATTTCTGTAGAGAATAAAGTCTCCATGATATGTATGATCAACTAAATTTGTACATAGACCTGGTTCTGACAAGGTCTTCAATATCTTCAAATGAAGATATTTGAGGTAGCAACTAAGTGATGCTTATAATATTTTGGCTTTCCTTTTCTTGAAAACTCAGTTGGAATTTCAGTTTTCTTGCTTTTTTTTCAACTTAAATTTCTATACACTATATTTTGATCATAAACTCTACCACCCTAACTCCTTTCAGATGCTCCCTGTCTTACTACCCAACAAACTTTGTGTTCTTTCTCTCCCTCTGTGTTTAAAAAAAATGAAATTAAAAACAAACAATAAAACAAGAAATCATGAACAAAACTTGGAGTTTGTTTTTTGTTACCCAACCATTCCTGAACATGGGGACTGCGCTGGAGTGTGGTTGATTCACCCAGTGACACTCCATTAGAGAAATTGCCCGTATCAATTGCAAATACCACCTTGGTTAGGGATGGGGTTAATTCCCTCTTCTCTGTGGTGAGATTTCATCTCATTGAATCTGTCTAGCCTTGTACTTACTGTCAGTCTCATTAATTTCATATGTGTATCCATCACACTGGGTTTGAAAGATGCTCTTTCCTTGAAGTAATCTAAAACTTCTGGCTCTGACAATCTTTCTGCTTCCTTTTCTATATAGGTTCCCTGAGCCGGGAAGGAAGGGGGTGGAGTGCTCCAATGTCTCTCAAACTGCACATTTTCCAATGTAGGTTTCTGTGTTACCATCTACTGCAAAAAAGAATTTTCTCTGATGAGGGTTGAACAATGCTATATTCCATGTGAACAACAATACTTCATTAGAAGTCATTTGTTTCTGTGTTCTTTTAGCAGAATACTAGTAGTAGATTTTCCTCGGAGGCCATGAACTATCTAGTATCAAGATCTTGAATGGTGTAGCAATGCCAGATATGCATTTCGTCTTATTAAACAGGGCTGAAATCCAATCAAAATAGCCATTTGTCAATCCCATAACCTTCGTGCCACTTTTAGAATACTGCAGGAAGTTTAATGTAGTCATAGGATTTGGGTGTGGGTGATACTGATGACTATGCTTATGTTTCGTAGCATGAAAAGCGCCATGAATGCAAGTCTGTAAAGGTAAGATTCCAGTTAGGCAACAGCTATTTTCTTTTCTTCGTGATAGATGGCAGATGTGAATGTTGTCAGTAATAGGGCCTTAGCATCAAGTTGTGGAGAGTGTCTGGTGGCCTTGTAGCCTTGGCTATATCCTGTGATATTTGGAGGTGGAGTTGTTTGTGGTACTTCTTTGACCAATAATTCAATAAGGTATAACCTATTCCTGTAACTGAAAATTTTACTTGGTGATATGAGATTTCTAGTTGGGACATGTCATGTCTCCCCCATTACATAGTGACTCTATTTAAATCCCGTGCGTGTTTGCCTATACTTACATTTTAAGTAATACGTTTTCATCTGTTTTTTCTTAAGGTCTTTAGAGTTAGTGGACCCTCCTTCTATTCCTTCCTTTACTCTGGCCTCCCATTCGCCTCCCCACTTAATCATCCTATTCTAGTTTTCCCTTTATCTCCTTATAACAGTATATTCTATTGACCTTTCTTTGGATGATGTCCTTCTACCAATAGTTTCTAAGCAGCTACCAAACCTCTTTGGCTATTTGGATTGAAACACAAATATCTAAATCATAAAAGCTAAAGTCCACATATAAGAGAAGACATGCAATATTGTCCATTTTGAGTCTGGGTTACCACATATAGAATAATCATTTCTGGCTCTATTCATTCAGTTTCAAATTTCTTTTCACTTTTAACAGCTCAATAATATTTTATTGTGTACAAACCACTTCTTCATTATGTGTTCATCTTGAAATGCTATTTAAAAAGTTCATGTGCCATTTACTTCATCTCACTGTTAAAGGGTGTGATAGAAATGATTAGTAATTATTTTGTGCAATTTAATTGCTCATTCTTAACAGAATTAGTTTGAAAGTTAATCATCTAAAAACTTCCAGAAATAGTCTCTTATACAATTTAGAAAAGTTGTTACAGATTGATGGGCTTCTTATACTTATTAGAAGGAAGACGTTTTACATAAATCCTTTTAATAGAATTATCCACTATTCTTAGTAATAAAATGAACAAAATAAGTATCTTTTATACAGAACTCTAGGCCTTGGGTACCCTGATGGCTTTCATTTTCTTCTCTGCTTTCTGGAAATATACACTTCTTATCAGTTTTAAACACCACATGGCTAGAGGTGTTTGTTTGTTTGTTTGTTTGTTTTATAAACAGATTTCCCAACACTATTGTCTTAGTTTGGATTTTCATTGCTGTGAAGAGACACGATGACCAACACAGTTCTTATACCTAACAATATTTTGTTGGGACTAGCTTACAGGTTCAAATGTTTGGCCCATTATCATCAAGGCAGGAAGCATGGTACTGGAGGAGGAGAGAGATCTTCGTCTTATTTTGAAGCAAACAAGAGAAGACTGGCTTTCAAGAAGCTAGAAGGAGGGTCTCAAAGCCCACCCTCACAGAGCCACACTTCCTTCAACAAAGGCCACAGCTTCCTTCTCCAACAAGGCCACAGCTCCTAATAGTGACATTTTCTGGACCAAGCATATTCAAACCACAACAACTACTAAGTGAAAGATTACTTAGTAATAATTAAACAACAAGCTTGCTCCACAGACCCCAATAATGAGAAGTAACTTGATATTCACCTTTTAATAATTATAAAGCAGTCAGACAATAACAACTGGGAAATCAAATATCCTTTGAATTGTATTACTAAATATGAAATTCCAGCTAGAAAATTTAATGTACATACTTCATGAAATTGTAGCTTATGAATGATTCCTCTTGGAACTCATTTTCTTTCTCTTAAAAATCTAAGAGAACAAAAAACAAAGCTATTCTAGCTATGTTTTAGTGTTCAGTTTGCAGGAATCCACCAACAAACAAAAATGTTTCTCTGTGTTTTCCAGAAATGTATCTGGATACTGTAGTGGTGATGAAGTCTGTGAATTACCTGAGGAAGGGTTTGAACTCTTTACACAATGGTATCATGAGTAGTTTAGTATACATAATAAATGAGATATTCCTTCTCTATTCTCCAAAGACAACTGTTCTTTAAAATGAAATATTTTATGTCATTATGTATTTAATTTTCTTAAATTTTAACTGTGTGGAAATATGTACATTGTTCAAATATTGAAGTGTCAAGCACTTTGCACTTTTCCCCAATTTCTAAGTCTTAGTACCTCCTAAATGTTACTAAGGCACCTTCAATGTAAGGTGATAATGGAAGAAAAATCCCTGCCAAACCTCTATCATGAAAGTTTTAGGACTTTAGGACAAGTCTCGGATTAACTACATCAAATAGTAGCCAATATTGAGAACAAAAGCGTGAAGGGCCTCCTGTCATTTGCCCAGCATAGTTTTTCACTGGGCAACTCATTTCTTCGGAAGTTTCTGCAGCAGAACCATGAAGATACCTGTGAAGCAGGAGAAAGAATAACCTCATTAAATTGTCACTAATCCTAGTCCAAGTTTAACTTTCAACACTTTGTGGTTCAATTTCCTTTCATGTTTGCAGCTGGAGGTAAAGCACTCTGTAAACCACAGTCAAGAAGGAAAGATGAATCCTGCGCTAAAGCTGTTAGTCTCACAGGCTTACCTCTGCTGGGGAGAAGAACCCTCAGCCAATAATAGAAAGGGAATTTCAGATATTAGGCTTTGATTCTGTGTAAGAGGTTCCATGGCTTGAATTAAAAGGATCTTATCTGCAAGCCAAATTCCACATTTCAGAATATCAAGGGGCTCAAGCATAATTTTCATCTTTTTATGGATGTGAAATATCTTTATGGGATTGCTACAAGTTGATTTAAGAAGAGAACACCCATATTGCTATAGATTTTAATATTTTATTTTTGTGAAGGAATATTCATTGACTTGACAGCAAACTTTGTAAAAGTAATGCTAGTGTCAATCAAACACCAGGCAGTTATAAGAACTAAATTTTTTTTGCATAAGTCTTAAGGAATTGAATTTTAGCAAATATGAACCTGAGAGTTTTGGTATTTCTCCTGGGATCACTTTTCTCATTTATAAAAAAGAAAACACAACACAGAATCTTGAACAATATTGGCCCATATAATGACAAATATGTATTACACACACACACACACACACACACACAGAGAGAGAGAGAGAGAGAAAGAGAGAGAGACAGACAGACAGACAGACAGACAGACAGAGACAGACAGAGACAGACAGAGACAGAGAGAGACAGAGAGAGACAGAGAAAGACAGAGAGACAGACAGACAGACAGACAGACAGACAGACAGACAGACACAGACACAGACACAGAGACAAAGACAGATAGAGAGAGAGAAGTTGGAATTTTTCCTTTAACCCTTAATCTTAACTAAGTGTTGTTAGTCATTTTCAGATATTTTGGTTGCTTAGGAGTTGTATTTCTACTATTTAATTTGTGCAGTTAAGAAATATTGCCGCTTGGCTAATATCCAATATATACAAAGAACTCAAGAGGGTAGACTCTAGAGAAACAAATAACCCTATTAAAAATGGGATAGAGAGCTAAACAAAGAATTCTCAACTTAGCAATACAGAATGGCTGAGAAGCACCTAAAGAAATGTTCAACATTCTTAGTCATCAGAGAAATGCAAATCAAAATGACCCTGATATTCCACCTTACACCAGTCAGAATGGCTAAGGTCAAAAACTCAGATGACAGCAGATGGTGGTGAGTATGTGGAGAAAGAGAAACTCTCCTTGATTGTTGGTAGAAATGCAAGCTGGTATAAGCAGACTGGAAATCATTTTGGTGGTTCCTCAAAAAGTTGGATGTAGTACTACCTGAAGACCTAGCTATACTATCCTGCACATATACTCAGAAGATACTCCAACATGCAGTAAGGACACATGCTCCACTATGTTCATAGCAGCATTATTTATATAGTCAGAAGCTGGAAAGAACTCAGATGTCAGGTTCACAGGGACAAAGTGTGGAGCAGAGACTGAAGGAATGACCATCCAGAGAGTGCCCCATCTAGGGATCCATCCCATATACAATCACTAAACCCAGACAATATTAAGGATGCCAACAGGTACTTGCTGACAGGAGCCTGATATAGCTGTCTCCTGAGAGGCTCTGCCAATGCCTGAAAAATACAGAAGTGGATGCTCACAGCCATCCACTGGACTGAGCACAGAGTCACCAATGAAGGAGCTAGAGAAATAACCCAAGAGTTGAAGGGGTTTGTAGCACAATAGGAGGAACAACAATATGAACTAACCAGTACCCCCAGAGTTTCCAGGGCTAAACCACCAACCAAAGTATACATGGTGGGACTCATGGCTACAGCTGCATATGTAGCAGAGGATGGCCTAGTTGGTCATCAATGGGAGGAGAGGCCCTTGGTCCTGTTAAGGATCTATACCCCAGTGTAGGGGAATGCTAGGGCCAGGAAGCAGGAGTGGGTGTATTGGTGAGCAGGGGGAGGGAGTTTTCAGAAGGGAAAATAGGAATGGGGATAACATTTGAAATGTAAATATAAAATATCAAATTAAAAAAAAAGAAAAGAAAAGAAAAGAAAAGAAAAGAAAAGAAAAGAAATATTCCCTCTTGCCTATTCTTGATAATAATGCTACTTAAGAGAATTTCCATCTGCAATTGTTGTATTGGAAATATTCCTTTGTGTAGTGTATATATAAACCAAATGTATTTGCCAACCTTGCTTTCAGCAAAGTAGGGGTAAGGAAATAGAGAAATATCAAGAGCAAAAGATATTGATTAAGCAATTGTATAATGAGAAAAGGAAATTAGTTGTATAGAATTGTTAAGGTTTTATCTGCTTAACCGGAGGTGGTTGGGTTCTAAAAGTGAAAATATAGCAATGAATAGATAGGAAATAAATTTATTACTTGAACTTGTTCAGGTCTTGTGTGTGATACTAGTGCCTCTGTGAATTCCTATGTGTATCATCAGTCTTGTGTCTGCAAGATAGTGTGTTCTTAGAGTTATTCATCACTTCTTGTTCTCAAAAATCTATTAAATATAGAGGGAAAATATATATAATTTTAGTGAAAATATATAACTTACATAATATATTTCCACATAGAAACAATAAAATCTCTTTTCTATTCAGCCATTTGTATATAATATATGTTTTTGTAATCCCCGACTTGGGCACATTTACCTATGCATCATTAATGCTTCATACACACATGTTCCAAAGTGAATTCATCATTTTTCCTCATAAATATGTTCTTTCTGTACAAATAAATTAGTGCTTTTAAAATGCTTTTGAAAGTAAAAATTAAAGAACTTCCGAAATAGTCATAAGCAAACATAAATGTACTTAAAAGACATACCACACACACATAAAATAATTTAATGTGAAACATTTCATATGAAATACCTATATGTGTATTTGCATATTCATACATAAAAAGAATTGAAATGGAGTCACTCTATAAGAATGCAAAAATTTCCCTACTAGCTACTTCACACTAAGAAATAAAAATCTCAGTACTAGGAGTAGGTTACATCTTTTGAGTTTTGAGCCAGTGACATCAAATATCGACTTGCAAAACAACAGCAACAGCAAAAACAAACAAACAAACAAAAACCCAAACCCACATTTATCATCAATAGCCCTGGTTATCCTACAGAATTTTATGAGAATATGCTATTGTTGAAGAACTACATGCTTCAGTCACTGAACATGGAGAAATCATGATGTTACTTGACTTGGAAGCCTTATCCTTCGGGCTAACTTTACAGTGTGTAGTCTAGGGAAGAAAAGTATTCACTAATCTTACACAGCTGCAATTCCTGTGAGCTGCAGTAATGATGTTCCTGACAAGATTGCCCACTGGTACAATAATGTCATAAACATCATGGGAATAACCAACCAGTTTCTGATTGGATTTAAGCTATGTTCTACAAGATTATTTCAGACATGGAACCAATGCTGGGCCAAGACCTAGATATAAAAGGTCATAGGCCCTATAGGGGAATCTATTACTCTTGTATTGTTAAAGAGATATTATACTAAATTGATTTCTAATGGCATAATCTTTCTCATACATCAATACATGCTTCAACATTCATCTGAAAAGATGCTATTTATAGTAGGTCATCTAAAAAGTTAGTATTTATAATAAGTGATGATTAAGATAGTAACCTACAATCTCTGCTCCATTTTTTGTCCCTGCATTTCCTTTAGACAGGAGCAATTCTGGGTTAATATTTTTGAGATCGGTGAGTGGTCCCAACCCTCAACTGGGGCTGTGCCTATCCACTGGATATGTTCTCAACAGGTTTTCTCTCCCCTTTATTGGGTATTTCAGCTAATGTCATCCACCTTTGAGTCCTGGGAGCCTCTTGCTTTCCTGGAATCTGGGACTTTCTAGTGGCCACTTGCAGTTCCTTATCCCCCACTGTTAAATACCTCTATTCAATTTCCTGTCCCAGAGACTGCCCCACATGGGGATCCATCCCATCTGCAGACACCAAACCCAGACACTAATGCTGATGCCAAGCAGTGCTTGCTGACAGGAGCATGGTATAGCTGTCTCCTGAGAGGTCCTACCAGAGCCTAACCAACACAGAGGCAGATGCTCACAGCCAGTCATCAGACTGAACACAGGGAAGCCAATGGAGGAGTTAGGAGAAGGACTGAGGAGCTGTAGGGGTTTGCAACTCTATAGGAAGAACAACAATATCAACCAACCAGACGCCCCAGAGCTGTCAGGGACTAAACCACCAACCAAAGAATACCCATGGCTCAAGCTGCATATGTGTGAAGGTTTTGCTCTGACCTGCATAGCAGAAGTTGCTGCATTAGCTTTTTTTTTTTTTTTTTTTTTTTGCTAACACAGCACTTGGAGGAATTTCCCTGCCAGAGTGGCAGAGTGGGAAGTTCTGTTTTCGGCCTCATCAGAGAAATCTGTTCTGAGAAACCTATGCCATTGGCTGCTTGTTTGAGATGATTTACATCATTAGTCATGTCTAGGGGTTGGGCTTGTAGTTTTTGCCTTTATATGCCTGCTACTTTTTAAATAAAGGTGAGCCTTGAATAGAACTTTGTTTTGGATCTGTTCTTCTCTCATCCTAGTCCTTTATTTACCAGACTCCCATTCGTGGTACCTACCTGGTCGACTACATATATGTAGCAGAGGATGGCCTTATCTGGCATCAATGGGCGGGGGGAGACCCTTGGTCCTGTGGAGGCTCGATGCTCCAGTGTAGGGGAATACTAGAGCTGTGAGTCAGGTTTGTGTGGGTAGGTGGGGGAGCATCCTCACAGACGCAAAAGGGAAGGGGAATAGGATGTGGAGTTTGCAGAGGAGAATCTGGGAAGGGGAACAACATTTGAAATGTAAATGAAAAAATAACCAATTAAAAAAGAATGAAAAAAGACAGTAACCTACAACTGGCCAGTGCACAGAAAATGAGAGCTTGGGAACACTCAACACTAGGAATGCATTTATTGCACTTTCTCCTTCCAAGACACAGAGATAATTGTAGAAATGGGAGTGAAAAGAGACTGAGTCAGAGGTATGAAGTGTCCACAAAGAAAGCATACCTTCTAGACACAGTAAGACACTGCCTATGAACTCTTATCAGTTGTGAAAGGATGCACAAAGACCAGTTCAAGCCCAAGACATACCAAATTCCATCATCGATAGAGGAGTGGGGTACAAAATCCCATCCCTAGCCATACAAATATTGGCAATTGTTGGCTGCTGGTAAGGGGGAAAGTCGGTCTGCCAATGAACCAATGATGACTTGAACTTCACCATAACGGTAAAAAATAATTTTTGTTCTTTGTAAGTTTTCCAAGTATCATCACATTAATGGATCATAAAACTAGGATAAATACTCTAATATCAAATACTTTTATGCTTTTTTTCATGACATTTATCAGTTTTATTTAAGTATTTGTCTTATAATATTTTCATCTCCTAAAATAGTATATGCCTATAACCATGCAGTTAATGAAAATATTGACTGCATGAAAATCTTATGATTAATTCATATTCAGGGTCAATAGATCTGGCCTTTGGTTCACATTGCTATTATTCCAAAATAAATAAAGACTGTTCATTTTATTTCTTTTTTATTTTTTGTTGTGCGATTCTAAAATGTAGTTCAGATATTTAAGTGTGCTGGAACTCTTACACCATGAGTTCACAAGATATTCATATTATAAGTCTATAAAATTTATCTCACTTAATAGTGTATAATGAAATATTATTTTAATTGAAAGTCACCTAAGATTAAGAAAATGAACTAGAAACTATTTGTGCATGTACATTCTTCATACTACCTGTAGAGACATTGATCACCAGATGTCATTAATCTACTTTAGGGACAAATAATGAAGAACAGAGACATAGTTCTTTATATTGTTACATGGTCTAAACTTTTACTTTAGATAGTTACCAGCTTGTCACATAGTGTAATACCTTGTTATAATATCTGCAACTTACACTATACACTGAATTTTTACCTGCCCAAATGAAGCAAATATTGTCAGGGTCCGGCTTCAACACAGGATCGGAGTTCTGGAAAAGTGCATAATAAATATACGTATTCTACTCTTTGGGTATAAGCTGACAGGCAATTTTTCAAGGCTTAAAGTTTCTCTCTTTTCTCTCTCATTCTCTGCTCTCTTTCTCTCTCGCTCATTCGCTCGCAGCTTGAGGCTGCACACACTCTGCATTCTCCTGTGCTCTCTGCTTTTCTCCTGTGCGTGTTTCTTTCCTTGAACTCTCACACTCCTACACACCTCTGTGAGTTCCCCTTTCACTTTCACACACATCTCACATACATCTTACACACACACCACATGCACTCTCATTTCACTCACACACACACTCTCCATATACGCCTCATATTCTCTCTTCAATCACTCTTCACATGCTCTTCTCATGCTCGCTCACCTTATTCTTGCACCAGTCTTTTATTGATACTCCAAAAGCAGGTTAAAAAAAAGACATTGTACAATCATTGCCACATCAAATTCAAAAGAATAACCATGTCACACAAGGAATCAAGAATTACAGTTGTTCCCCAAAGTTTCAAGCTTCTCTGTTCCTAGGCCTATAGCCAAAATAATAATAATTGCAAACTTATCATTATATAAACTTTAACTTTTATACTTCAGAGATCAGAGCTCTGAGGCCAGCTATTTGCATTTTCTTGTGAAGCTCTAATGATAAATGACACAGGCAAAGCTGCCAGGCAATGGCCAGAAAGATTCAAGTTAACCCTTAATAGTTCCGCTAGCTTTCTGCTTCTGCACACTGCACACAATGACTCTCCTAAGAGTCCCTGTGTTTTGACTTAATTTTACTAATATAAGATTTTATATATTCTATACTTGGTTATCCAGGAACCACTCTCAATGTTATGCAGAACTTATTTCATAAATTCAATAGTTTTTTCTTTCTTTCTTGAGGTCCCAATGTTGGCTCTACTTAATTTTCTAATAATTTCTTCAAACTTTCTTTGCAAGTCAAGCATTAATCTGGAACTACCATTGTGTAGTTATAACATTGTTTCCAAGATGAGAAAACAAAGCATGCACCTGGGCCATTAGGACTGTGCTATGCTGTGTCCCATACCTCAATTTTTAATTGTTTAAGAATCATTACATCAAGGAACATCTAGATTCACAGAATTCACCAGAGCAGAAGAAGAAAGAATTAAGAAAGCCAGATATAATAGAATAATTATGCACACCAAGGCCAACTGAAAAGCAGTCACGCACAAATAAAATCTATACAGCCGTTGTCCAGGGCTAAGGTTAGGAGAAATGGGAACACCTGTTTTTTTTTGTTGTTGTTGTTTTTTTTTTTTTTTTAACAAAGAGCTGCTCGGAGCTACTGAGATGTCTCCATCCCGGCCTACTGCAGGCAGTCCATTATTTCAGATGACAGGTCCCCTGGAGGGATCTATCTCCTGCTTCTCAGGGTCCCAGACTCCATCCTTTTCTACAAGGAACTGCTGTGGGCTTCTGAGATGTCTCCATCCCAGCCTACTGCAGGCAGTCCCTGTCATTGTATGCTGTCCCCAGCAAAATGTCTAAAACAATTGTTCAAATAATTCACAAATTAGTAAATAGTAGCATGTTAAGACACGTTATTGGTGTACTAGCAAGCTACTGTATTATAGCTAAGAAAAAAAAGATCTGTGGAGAATGTCTGTCAAAAATTCACCCACTTCTGTTAGTAATTAACTAGATTCTAGTACAAATTTTAGACTTTTTCTATTAAACAATATTTTATATCTAATTATTATTTTTGCCAAAATAAAAAGGCACTTATTTTGATTTACTTTATCAATTCATGAACTATTTTCTTCCTTATACTAGAGTCGACACCTAACCATTTGGTATACAAAATTATGATCAGCGGCTAACAGATCCATCTTAATTTCAGACCTATTAAGCTATTTTACAAAGCCTTAATTAATTGGCTCATTAATTTTAAGCATACAATTGTAGCAGATTCTAAAATGTGGCACCCAAAGTTAATGAATTAATAAACTACAACTTTTTATACCTCAATTAGAGAAATTCTGAAAAGATTGATGATCATCTATTTATACTTAAGATAACTATCAGGACTTAGATATTATCTAGTGCTTGAGATACTAAGATCTACACTAAGAATACATGAGACTTTCTATATATAATTTCTTAATTTTTAATATTTTTATATTCACATAATTTTCATAAATTTTGTTTTAAGAGTTAGATTATAATGTCACTTCTCTCTTATTCCTTCAGTATTATAAACATTACTAAATCAAAGATTAAAGAAAACTTTACTAAAAGTGATAACTAACATCCAAGTAAGGAGAATAGGTAGACTACTGATAATTTGACTCAAGAATTCCAAATATTTTTTCAGTTATCATTTTGCTCATAATAGGGCCTGAAGTGTACATGATTTTAAGGGTAAATTAAGAGATACTGAATGACTGATAAAATGACTGATATTTCTGACATAGCATCCATTAAGGGAAATGTGATGACATTTTAGGACACTAATTCTCAATAACTAGATGTTCTACAGGTATTTTGTAGTATTCAGAACTGTAGTATTTTCAGAACTGCCCATCACTTAACTAATAATAAATACTTGCTGGATTCCTTTCTTGCAGGAGGCAAATGATTGTTTTGATGGTCACAGACTATCTTTCCTAATGGAAGCCATAGCCAGCTATAATATCACATTAAAAGTTATCCTTAGGTTATTCAGATACTTTAATATACACAAAATAAATCTAAAATATAGATATCACGAGTCCTTACATATAAAGGTAGACTGTCACAAAATCCACATCTACTAAGTTACTGGTAGTCAATCAATCTTGCTGTGCTCTGCCTTTTCCTCATTAATCATGAAAATATTCAAGGGCTCTTTCTCTATCTGTTTTGTCATCCTGTATTGATCAGTTTTATCTGAAGACAGAGACAAAGAAAGGGCAATGAGCAAAAAACATAAGACCTTCAACACATTGCTTAAGGCCAATCCACATTGTGGAACAAAATTTGATTTATTTTATTTTTAGTGTTTCTAACACTAATTTGTTTCAGAAACATCCCCCCAGACACACTTAGAAAAAGTTTTAACTGAGTACCTGGACACTCGACTGCGTAATCAAGCTGACATCTAAGCTATCACACAGTAAATCTCTAATTGACCACCACCTTCGTGTGCCAGTCATGTACTTTGTGACAACATAAAGTCTTCGCTGTCTCTCTTGTCAACTGAGCTTTCTTATATATTTCATATACACATAAGTGCACATATATGGATGTGAGGAAAGAAGCCTGAACATTTCTTCTAAGTTTCAGCACCATGAACTGCCAAAGACCAGCTTGGACAGGATGGGTACTGACAAGGGGGATGTCTGAAGTCAATGTTAGTCACTGTAGTGGCTATTCCTAGTTGTCAAGTTGACTATATTCGGAATGAACTACAATCCAGAATTGGAAAGCTCACCAGTGACCCTAATCTGGAGGCTAGGAGATAGAAGTTTCTGATCTGGATCTTGGTATGGAGATCTTGAGACACAGTGGTGATTGAATCCAGAAGATTAAGACATCTCCGAGTTCAAGATCATCTGGGATTAAAGGTGTGGTAGCACACACCTTTAATCTGGGCTACACCTTCTGCTGGAGACCATATAAGGACATTGGAAGAAGGGAGTTTGGTTCTCGCTCTTTTGCCTGCTTGCCATGTGGGACCCAGCAACTGCTAAATCCTTGGGCTTCCATTCGCAGCTACTACTGAACCATTGTTGGGAATTGGACTGCAGACTGTAAGTCATCAATAAATTCCTTTACTATATAGAGACTGTCCGTAAGTTCTGTGACTCTAGAGAACCCTGACTAATACAGTCACTTAGCAGTCCTTTCTTTGAGGTATCAAGTATAATTCTCTGGGTCGGGCAAAAAGAGGGAAAACACACACACACACACACACACACACACACACACACACTTGATGGATGAAGAAAGTCTCCAAAACTTTTCTTTCTTTTAGAAGTTAATACCACCTAAGACAAATGTTTTACTTAAGAACAAAGATCACTTCATAGCCACAAGTTATGTATTCTCCAAAAACAAGGACCACAATAAAACATATTCTTCAAAACAGATTAAAACTATCAAAGGGAAACTGCAACCTGATTACTGATTATATATCCTTCTTTGAAACTCACATCTAACTGAAAATTTCCCATCTGTCTTTATTTCCACAAAGTCTTCCTAACTCCAAAGCAATAACTTTTTGTCATTTATTTACAAAGTTTAAGCAGCTTCTGGTCTGCTTTTCCACCCAGACCGGATTAGAGAACCCAAGAACCCAACCCAGCTGGGACACTCACTGAGCCCAGCTGGTGTGAGACCTACCTGCCCTGCCAAGCTGTACCTTCCTTCTAGTCTGCTTCTTTGACCTGGCCAAATCAGCATGCTGACACCCTCCCACATCCCACAGCCCTCCTGCTTCCCAGGAGATCTACAGTAACCAGGGACCCAGGAGTTCTGCCTTAATGAGGGTCAAAGACCTACCAGCTTGCACCTCCATCTGCAACTGGGGCAGAACCTGCCCCTGGAACCCAGATCCTGGCTGCCATCCAGGAGGTTTACCTTGGCCATGAACACTGGAGGTCTGCCCTAACCAGGTACACAGGAGGTCCCCCTGAGTAGAGACAGCGATACCGGCCTCCCAGAACAGTGGTTTTTAACCCATGTCTCAGAGTTTGACCTGCTACAATGAGGCTAGCTCCAGTCAGAGACACCCAGGCCAATTGACACCAGAGATAACCCGATAGCGAGAGGCAAGCACAAGAACATAAGCGATAGAACCCAATGCAATTCAGCACCATCAAAACCTACTTCTCCAACCACAACAAACCCTGGATAACCATAATATACATGAAAAGCAAGATAATGACCGAAAATCCCATCTCATAAAGATAATAGAGGCCTTTAAGGGGGACATACATAACTCCCTTAAAGAAATACGTGAAAACACATACAAACAGAAAGAAACTCTTAAAGAGGAAACAAATAAATCCTTTAAAGAAATACAGGAAAATACAATCAAGCAGTTAAAGGAACTGAACAACATGGTCTAAGACCTAAAAATGGAAAATAAAAACAATAAAGAAAACACAAATGGAGGCAATCCTGGAAATAGATAACTTAGGAAAGAAACCAGGAACTACAGACACAAGCGTCACAAACAGAATACAAGATATAGAAGAGAAATTTTAAGGCATAAAAGATACCATAAAAGTTATTGACACATTGGTCAAGAAAAACAACAAAGTGTAAAAAACCCCTAACCCAAAATATCCAGGAAATTCATGACACAATGAAAACATCAAACCTAAGAATAATAGAAACAGAAAAGGTAAAGTCTCAGTTCTGAACATTTATGCCCCAAATGCAAGGGCAACCACATTCATAAAAGAAATTTTATGCTGGGCATGGTGGCGCATGCCTTTAATCCCAGCACTCAGGAGGCAGAGGCAGGTGGATTTCTGAGTTCGAGGCCAGCCTGGTCTACAAAGCAAGTACCAGGACAGCCAGGGCTACACAGAGAAACCCTGTCTCTAAAAAAAAGAAAAAAAAAAAAGAAAGACATTTTATGAAACTCAAAATATACATTGCAATTCACACATTAATAGTAGAAGACTTCAACACCCTACTCTTACTAATGGGCAGGTCATTGAAACAGAAACTAACCAGGGAGACATGGAAATTAACAGAAGTTATGAACCAAATGGATTTAGCAGATTTCTATCTTCTTCTCAGCACCTCAGGGAACCTTCTCCAAAATTGACCATATAATCAGACACATAAAAAGAGTCAACAGATACAAAAAGACTGAAATAATCCCATGTATTAAATCACATCACCATGGACTAATGCTGGACTTTAATGATGACAACAACAACAACAACAACAACAAAACAAACAAAAAGAAAAAAATACAGAAACCCCATGTACTCTTGGAAACTGAACAACTCTCTGTTCATTGATAAATAAAGTCATGGAAGAAATAAAGTAAGAAATCAAAGAATTTATAGAATTCAATGAAAGTAAAGATACAGCATGCCAAAACTTACGGGATACAATGAAAGCAATGTTAAGAGTAAAATTCATAGCACTAAGTGTTATCATAAATAAATTTGAGATATCCCATAAAAACAACTTAATAGACACATAAAAGCTCTAGAACTAAAAGAAGTAAACATACCTAATAGGACTAGACAGCAGGAAATAGCCAAATTCAGGTCAGAAATCAACCAGTTAGAAACAGAGAATTACACAAAGAATCAACAAAACCAAGAGCTGGTTGTTTGAGAAAAACAACAGTATAGATTAACCCCTAGCCAAACAAACTAAAGGGCACAGAGACAGTCAATAAATTGACAATATCAGAAATTAAAAGGGAGACATAACAACAGAAACTGAAAAAAATTTAAAAAAATCAAAGCTCCTACTACAAGAGCCTGTACTCAACAAAACAGGAAAATCTAGATGAAATAGATGAGGTTTTTTTTTTTTAATTAGATATTTTCTTTATTTACATTTCAAATGCTATCCCGAAAGTTCCCTATACCCTCCCCCCACCCTGCTCCCCTACTCACCCACTCCTACTTCTTGGCCCTGGCATTTCCCTGTCCTGGGGCTTATAAAGTTTGCAAGACCAAGGGGCCTCTCTTCCCAATGATGGCCGAATAGGCCATCTTCTGCTACATATGCAGCTAGAGACATGAGCTCTGGGGGTACTGGTTAGTTCATATTGTTGTTCCACCTATAGGGTTTCAGAACCCTTCAGCTCCTTGGGTACTTTCTCTAGTTCCTCAATTTGAGGCCCTGTGTTCTATCCAATAGCTGATTGTGAGCGTCCACTTCTGTGTTTGCCAGGCACTGGCATAATCTCACAAGAGGCCGCTATATCAGGGTCCCTTAGCAAAATCTTGCTGGCATGTGCAATAGTGTCTGCATTTGGTGACTGATGATGGGAATGAATAGATTTTTTTTTTTTAGAGCATATACGAAAGTTAAATCAAGATCAGATAAACTATCTAAATAGTCCCAAAGCCCCTAAGGAAATAGAAATAGACATTAAAAACCTCCCAGCCAAAAATAACACAGGGCCAGATGGTTTACATTAACATAGTGAAAATGCCCATCTTACCAAAACCAATCTACAGATTGATTGCAATCCCAATCAAAATTCCAATGCAGTTCTTTACAGACATAGAAAGAGTAATTTTCGACTTTACATGGAAAAACAAAAAAAATAGGATAGCCAAAACAATTCTCAACAATAAAAGATCTTCCAGGGGAATCACTGACCTCAAGATGTACTACAGAGCAATAGTGATAAAGACCACATGGTATTGGAACAGAGATGGATAGGTTAATCAATGGAATAGAATCAAAAACCCAGAATTAAACCCACGTACCTATGGACACTTGATCTTTGACAAAGAAGCAAAATTCATTCATTGGAATTAAGAAAACATCTTCAATAAATGATGCGGGTCTAACAGGTAATCTGTATGAAGAAGAATGAAAATAGGTCCATATTTATTACCTTGTACAAGGTTCAAGTGCAATTGAATCAAGGCCCTCAACACAAAAGCAAATACACTGAATCTAACAGAAGAGAAAGTGGGAAAGAGCCTTGAACTCATTGGCACAGGGGAAATTTCTTAAACAGAACACCAGTGGCTCTAAGATCAACAACTGATAAATGGGACCTCACGAAACTGAAAACCTTCTGTAAGGCAAAAGACACCATCAATAGAATGAATTGACAACCTACAGATTGGGAAAAATCTTCTCTAATCCTACATCTCATAGAGGGTCAATATCCAAAATATATAAAGAACTCAAGAAGTTAAACTCCAAAAAAACAAATAATCTAATTCAAAACTGGGGACATAGCGCTAAACAGAGTAATCACAGCAGAAGAATATCTAATGTCCAAGAAGTATTTAAATAAATGTTCAAATTCCTTAGTCATCAGAGAAATGAATTTCAAAACAATCCTGGGATTCCACCTTATACCAATCACAATGTCTAAAATCAAAAACTCAGGTGACAGCACATGCTGGTGAGGATATGGAGAAAGAGGACTACTCCTCCATTGCTAGTGAAATGTCAAACTGGTACAACCAGTCTGGAAATCAATCTGGCAATTCCTCAGAAAATTTGCAATAGTTCTACCTGAAGACCCAGCTATAGCACTCTTGGGCATATACCCAAAAGGTGCCCCACCATAGCACAGGGACAGTTGCTCCACTTTGTTTATAGCAGCCTTATTTGTAATACGCAAGTGCTGGAAACAACCCAGTTGTCTCTCAACCAAAGAATGGATACACAATGGAATACTATTCAGCTATTAAAAATGAGGTCATCATTAATTTTTCAGGCAAATGGATGGAACTAGAAAATATCATCCCGAGTGAGGTAATCCAGACTCAAAAGACCATGCATGTTACTCACTGATACGTGGACATTAGTCAAAATTTACAGAATACCTAAGATACAACCCACAGACCATAATAAATATAAAAAGCAGAAAGGCCCAAGTGACGATGCTTTAATACCACTTAGAAAGAGGAAGAAAATAATAATGGGAGACAGAAGGAGAGAAAAACCTGGGTGAGAGAGGGGCAATGGGAAGGGAAAAGGGAAACAGGATTAGGTATGGGGGAGTGTGGAGACAGGAGAAAAGCCCAGAGGTCTAGGAGAATAAATGGAAATACGCAGTCCCAGAGGGTGTGAGGTGGGGAAACCCTTTAGAAAGTTCCATAGTCCCTGGAGGTAAGACTCTTAGGACTCAATGGAGATCACCTTAGCCAAAATGCCAGTAGATAGACAGGGCCTCGAGTGGAAGGACAGGGTTACTAACCCACAGTCAAAATTTCTGACCCAGAAATTGTTCCTGTCTAAAAGTACTACAGGGAGAAAAATGGAGAAGAGACTTAAGTAAAGGCAGTCCAGTGACCTGCCCAACTTAGGATCCATTTTAGGGGGATTTGGGGGGAAACACCAAGGCCTGACACTATTACTGATGGCATAATGTGATTATACAGCCTAGCATGGCTGTCCTCTGAGAGGTCCTACCAGCTCCTGACCATGACAGACTCAGATACTTATTCCCAACCATTGGACTGAAGTAGGGGACCCCTATAGTTGAATTAGAAGAAGGAGGAGGATGACCCCATAGGAAGACTAACAATCTCATCTAATCCTGATGCCAGGAACCTCCCAGAGCCTGAGCCACCAGCCAGCCAGCATGCATGGGCTGGTCTGAGGCTCCTGGCACATATATAGAGATGGCTGCCTAATCTGGTCTCTGTGGTAGAAGGTGAGCCTAATTGTGGAGACTTGAGGCCTCAGGGAAGGGGAAGGTGATGAGAGCAATGCGACTTCTTGATGAAAGGGGGGGAGTGAGGAATGGGATGAGGAACTGTGGGAGGTGGGACCTGGCAGGGGGTAACAGCTGGAATGTAAATAAATAAAATAATTTTAAACAAAACAAAACAAATAAAAAACAAAGCTTAATCAAGCCAAGTCAATTGCAGTTAATTTTTCTCTATGCTAGCTGACAACAGTTTGTATTTGCCAAAACCAAATCATTCATTGTACATCTTAATATTTGAAACCTTATTTGGCTAGGCTAGTCATTCGTTCTCTATTCTTATGTTCGTAATAGGATCACTACCCTTTTATACATAACCCTGCCTTTTCATGGTGCACAGTGAAACCTGTGACCACATCCTTAGATCAACATGTCCCAAACCTATTTTCCTTTCCACAAGTACAATTATGTCCTTGTAGTACATGCAAACTCACTGTGCTCCATTTCTAGCCCATAGATCCCTCCTCACTCCTCTACAAAGAGGCACAATTTACTCTTAGCTCTTTCTTTGTTATATCTTTCTGGCAAAGCAGCCTACACCATTTCCTGAATCTTTCTTATCAACTATACTAACTTCTTAAAACTATTTAAAACTAATTAGGAATTCTGTAAAATCATCAACTTATTTAAACTGCATTATTCTATGATAGCTTATCTTCAAATTGGTCTGAAAAAAAAATGCCCAATAGAGTGGGCTGTCTCCCATGAAGCAATCACATGAGACTATATATAGTCAGGAAAGGTCTCTCCACACCCATTTGCACAGTGCTACATACCGGAGGAATATAGCAATGGCAAACATGAGAAGGCACAGCAGCAGCAAGAAGCAATCCAGGGACAAACCCTCTGGGGCTGTGCCTCTCGAACTGTGCAACTGTGTAGAATGATAGACCTTCTCCAGGAAACCACGTGCCCACTGCAGTTCCTCCTGCATGGTCTACCAATGGACTTGACAGATGCTCCTCTTCAGGACTACCATTTTTACTAGGCAACCTCTCCTCCATGACTCCACTCTGACTGGGCTCTTGGTAACTGAAGAATAGTGTGTGACCATCTCAACATCCTTGTTTGCACTTGTCCATATTTTTATAAAGTGTCCTCATTTGATTTTTTGACTAATCATCTTTGCTAGGAAGAAAAACTTGCCCTCAAGTTTTCTCCATTATAATCATTAATTACTGAGATGACATGATCGTTTCCTTTGTCCCTGTGAAATCATTGTGCTACTCAAAATTTCTCTTAAGCTGACACACTTCTGTTACTGTAGTAGTACCTGTGATTCAAGCTAGTGTCAAGTTGCAAAATCAGAGTTGCCACTGCTCAGTTTGCACCGCTTAGAATGAATTATTTGTTGCTCATTTGCAAACACTCTGAGCATTATCCTTTTGTGGCATGTTTAACTGACAATGGAGTATGGAGTAGGCTGGGTAATAAAGTGCTGTAGCTTCCTTCTTAGCTTCATTGCTCTTGCTGTTGAGTCATGAAGGAGTGTCTGCCAGTAGGTTGAAAACAACATGGTGTATTCCTCATTAAAACACAATTAGCTCTGGAAGAGAAGAATAGAATGCTTTATCACTTAGCAATCCTCCTAGGGAGAAAGGGCAAGAAAAACAGCATCTCACTTTTTATACAAAAATCTGTATAGACATGTTTGCAAACAAAGGGAAATCAGCAAGCAGTGCTCTTTCAGATGGGAATAAACCTCATTGAGGGGTTATTCTCTGAGAGGGACAGAAAATCTGATTTACAAACTCAAGCCAAGAGTCTAGATTGTAAAGACCACTCTGGCCCTACATTTATCAGGTTGAAGTCTTGAATACTTGTGGTTTTGGTTTTATTTGGGACTTTAAGATATGTACAAAGAGAGGATGGATATTGTCGAGAATGACTAAATGTGCACTGTCCCATAAAAAAACATAGATAATTAGATGAAATATAGAAAGTAACATCGATCCTTAGGGATTAAAGCAATAAGACTTTGTCAGAAACCCTTCTCTATTCCTAGAAAACCAAGCTAATTCTTCTATCCATGTGCATCTGTGGGCCTTAAGAGCACAGAGCTCTGCAGCTCATGGATGACACTATCTTGGCTCCTCCACTGAAAAGCAGGACTCAGTGCAGAACCTTATAGAAGAATGTTATGAATTAATTAAATATAAAAATCAGTGTGGCATGTACCAAAATTATTTTTAATGTTTTCTTGCTAGTAGATTGTAAAAATAACTAACAAAAATGCCTTAATTGTGGATTCTTAATAATTTCCTAAAATTGTTTATATATTCTTTATTGAAACTTTCACCTTGACAAAATTAGACCATTCTCAGTTGTAGGCATCTCATTTACCACTGTGTACCACAAACACATCTTAGCCATACTTAACTGGATATAGGATCATATTCTTATTCTTATTCTTATTCTTATTCTTATTCAGATTTCAGAAATATAATATATCTTTTTAAGATGTATTTTCTTTTTGCCCAATTCTTAGAGATCTGTCTAAGTCCAGTGGAATTTTTTACAGTCAATTTTATATCTCAGAAAGATTGAACTTATCTCTGAACTAGCAAGTGGCAATGGAAGGCACTACTTAAGAATTCCAAGTTAGGGTGAGATGTTCCCATTGTTTAGTTGTTTGTCTTATATTTCAGGGTTTTCTTGAACCCATTTGTGGTTAAAATAAGACATCAGAGACACTGAAACTTATAGAGAAGAAAGTGGGCAAGAGCCTCAAAGATATGGGAAAAATTTCTTAACCGAATAGCAATGGCTTGTGCTGTAAGATCAAGAATTGACAAATGGGACCTCATAAAACCGCAAAACTTCTGTAAGGCAAAGAACACTGTCAATAAGCCAAAAAGGCTTCCAACAGATTGGGAAAAGATCTTTACCAATCCTAAATCCAATAGAGGACTAACATC
>NC_034596.1:63743300-63746713 GCF_900095145.1 Mus pahari
CAGACACTATGGCAGATGCCAACAAGAGCTTGCTGACAGGAACCTGATATAGCTGTCTCCTGAGAGGCTCTGCCAGTGCCTGACAAATACAGAAGTGGATGCTCACAGTCATCTATTGGATGGAACACAGGGTCCCCAATAAAGGAGCTAGAGTAAGTACCCAAGGAGCTGAAGGGGTCTGTAGCTCTATAGGAGAACAACAATATGAACTAACCAGTACCCGCAGAGCTCGTGTCTCTAGCTGCATATGTAGCAGAGGATGGCCTAGTAGGCCATCAATGGCAGGAGAGGCCCTTGGTCTTGTGAAGATTCTATGCCCTAGTAAAGGGGAATGCCAGGGCCAGGAAGTGGGAGTAGGTGGTTTGGGGGCCAGGGGGCAGTATAGAGGATTTTTGAAGAGGAAACTAGGAAATGGAGATAACATTTGAAATTTAAATGAAGAAAACATCTAATAAAGAAAAAAGAAAAAAAGATATGCTACTTCTATATAGTTTAAAGCTGTGGGCCTTATGTTGGGGCAGTTTCTTGGCTATCTACTAACTTATCCTAACCTTCCCACTATCCAGTCTCCCCACATGGTTCTCACTACCTGCCTATTGCTCTATTCTTTTCCTTGTGCTTCCTTTAATGTTTTCCTCTATTCTTCCACTTCTGTTTGCATCCCTTCAATATCCTGCCTTCCTGGAAGTTCTACCCCCATACTTCCTGCCTCAGCACTGACTATCAGATCTTTATTGTAATCAATCAGCAGTAAGACAATGTGTGCTCCATCTGTCTGGGTCCTTGAAGCACTGAGGACTGCCTGACCCTCATTATTTGGGCAGGCATAGAAGGACAAATATTTATAAATAGACATCATACTGATGGGCCATAGAAATGGCAATACCAAAATCCTGCCAGCACTTAGCTCTCTGCAGTACAGAATTAACAACTGGAAATACAGGAACACACTTCAAACAATCTGACGAAGGTCACCCCAACTATCTTGCAATCATGAGGACCTGAGTTAATTCTCCAGAACCCACACTGAAAATCCTAGCTGGTGTCCAGACCTTGTAATTTTCATTACTAAAGAGTCAAGAGACACAACAATCCCCGAAGCCAGTCATTCTGGATTACTTGGCAAACTCCAGGCCGACAGAGACCTGTAGTCTTTCACTATAGTGAAAGTCCCTAAGAAATAATACATATTGTTGTTTTCTGGTCTCTACATACATATGCACACATAAATATGAATTCACACATACACACATCTGATGTATACATATACATGAATGCACACAGAACAATGGCACTGATTAGGAATAAGGATAAAATCAGTAAGGATAAAATTAACCCATGTCATGTTTTTTCATGCTAAGACTGATGTATTTGGTCAAAACAAGAATCAGACAATGAGAACACAAAGGTAGAAATTTTATTTTCACATTGGTTATGAGCAAACCTTTATGAGAACATGGGCCATTTAATTTAACAAAAACATACTCGGTAGAGAATAAATTAGAGCTTTGCATACTTTGAATAAAAGCAGAACTGCTTCTACTTATTTGATCATATATGGAGCAGGCATCCCATGGTGTCCTTTTTATTTGATATCTAATTGCACATCTCACCAACACATCTCCATCCCTATCACCAGTGGTTTATCACACAGCCTCTTTAGAATCTAAATTCTAGCTACAGCATCACTGGAACATTTTTCCGAGTACATTTATAAGTTTAATTTCCAGGATCCAAGAAAATAGTTGGATAAAGACCTCCAATAAAACACAAATGGATGCACAAATACAAACGGATGAACTTGCCAAGGTGTGCATGTGGAGAACAAACAACTTGCAGGAAATAGACTTCTCTTTGTTCCATGGGAATCCTGGGTATTGAACTCATGGCCATCAGGTTCAGCCACAAACTTCTTCAACCATGAATCCATCTTGCAAGCTCTTGGAATGACTTTCAGTATGAGAAATACTTCCTAATTTAAAACATTCAAAGGTTTGCCTTTGACTATTTATAAGTGCAGTATTTTAGATTTAAATGTGCAGACATTGCTACTCATTAACTAATCAATTCTGCAAAGAACCTCCTTATCTAAGGTGCCAAAGTTGTACCCAGAGATCAAGTGAATCTTTAACACAATGGCAATTGAACTAAGCCAGGAATGATGGAAAGGCTTTTGGGAAATGAGATTAACAATCAGTCTTGTCTCAGATTAAAAGAATAGCAGAAGCAAATGGTAAAATAGTGGAGAAATAAAATAGATTTATAAAGATTAATAATTAAAATAGTCTTCTCACCCTTTCTTTCTCCATCTCTCTCTCTCTCTCTCTCTCTCTCTCTCTCTCTCTCTCTCTCTCTCCCTCTTTCTGTCTCTTCCCTACCCTTTCCACCATATTTCTCCTGGGGGATACACAGATTATTCTGGGCAATGCCAAGCAGGATGCAGACATGGAATGCTTTCAGTCAATGCACAACTCCACACATTGCAGAATTTCAGGAGCTCTCATTAGCAAGAAGCTCAATGTCTTTAAGAATCTTCCTATCGTACACCCAGTTCTTTTCTATGGTTTGAACACTGGCCTATTATTTTAGTCTTGTTATTCTAAGTGGTTTATTATTCTTGGTGAATAGTGAATTATTCTAATGGTGCTTATTATTCTATTCAGTATAAACTTGAAATTGATTAGGAGTGAATAGCTTTTAAGGAGCCTTTCCAATGCGAAATTAGGTTTCTGTACTTTTATGCTGCTTATTTTTCAGTACTAGTAATTGCTCTGACAGGTCCTATCACTGAACTATCCATTTCTCTGTTGTGAACTGTGCACATACAGTCCAGTGGTTCTAAAATAAAGCCAATTCTTTGTAAAGGATATCTTACTTTCGAATGACTTCAAATGAGTGTTTTACTTTCAAGAACCATGTAACAATCACACTTCTCTCCCACCATGAACTCTTCTTTTATTGTTGTCACATATATATGTACGTGTGTATGTAAATACAAACTGCTCAGTCTGTATACGACTACCTCTTCGTATATGGTCTGGGGCTGACTTCTTGGTAGTGGATAACCAATCGAATACCTCTTTTCTAGAAAAGACTATTTCTCCCCTTCTCAGCATTCCTTCCTCAGTTTCTTGTAGTTCTCTGTTTAGGTTCAAGGAACCATGATGGGCTTCCCCATTCTACTTTAGCATGTCCACTGGTATCATCCACATTTGTATATACCCTAGTGCTTATCTGACTGAATCGTGAATAGTACAATCCGTACTTCATGTTATTAAATTTATATGGTGTCCATACATTTTTCCATAAGCTATTGTATTTAATACTTTTTTCCTACAAGCTGGTTTAAATTTTTTGTTGTTGTTGTTTTTTTGAGACAGGGTTTCTCTGTATAGCCCTGGCTGTCCTGGAAC
>NC_034596.1:63746724-63758594 GCF_900095145.1 Mus pahari
TAGCTGCATATGTAGCAGAAGATGGCCTAGTCAGCCATCATTGGGAAGAGAGGCCCCTTGGTCTTGCAAACTTTATATGCCCCATACAGGGGAACGCCAGGGCCAAGAAGTGGGAGTGAGTGGGTAGAGGAGCAGGGCAGGGGGAGNGTATAGGAGACATTCGGGATAGCATTTGAAATGTAAATGAAGAAAATATCTAATAAAATAATTTTTAAAAGAAATTGAATTAATATTTATTTTTCAGTTTTATACAAACTTAACTAAATTATTTTCACTCAATTTACATAGTCAAAAACGCTAATTCAAATGTCACATATTGGTGATTTAATGACTGAATTTTTAAGGTTAATATGTCAGGAAATACAATATAGCAACAATTGAAATCAGTAACAAGGAAACTTGTATTTCTCAAAAAAAGAAGTCTATTGGTTTTCTTTTTTGTACTAAAACTTATGATAAACCCTAAACTTACTAAATGAAGCTGAAAAGAACCAGGGATAAATCTGTTTTATTCCCCAGGAGAGCGATGAAAAGCACAGTAACTTGTTGGAGACCCTGGTCGTGAGATTATCGCCTCCGTTTCCTCACTTTCATTTTGGACACCTGAAACATCGATGCTTCCATTTTGTCCTCAAATCCCAAACCCCACAGACAATTTCAAGCATCTAATCTCATCTTCTAATCATAGACATCAATCAGATCACACTGCAAAATACTAGTATATATAACAATAAGTACGGTGTAAACTTCTCAGAACTGCACCTTTATACACAGTGTATATAATTGTGTTTTCTGCTTTCAAACTGCCAAAACCAGGACTCATTGGAGATATACATAAACTCCATATTTGACTTTAGTCTTGAGGAATGAAAATCTTTCTTCTCAAGTTTTCAAAGACAAGTCTCCTGTGATCACTCAAGAGAATAAATCACACATTGTGGATTAAGAATATTAAAGCTTCCAACACAGTACATGGATATTGATGTTTCTGGCCTTTGGGAAGCATTGCTGTCTTTTTCATGTCATTGTTAGTAGACCATCATGCCTCTAAATCTCTAATCAAAATTTATAATAGTTATATCCTCCCCCACAGACTTTCTGAACACAATATAAGGGTTATTAGAATGTTTTCAATCATTCCCATTCTACAAACATGAGACACATCTCCACTTTTTTTCACTAGTGGCCGGCCACCTCAGTTTTAAAGTCTTTCTCCTATTTCCACAATCCAAATTTCATTTCTATGAAAGCAGGACCTCACAGCCTGCAGGTAATGTTAACCCAGACTTTCAGGCCAGTGTCGAGCAACTGACTTCTATTTTTTCCCTCCAGTGAAAATAGATATCAGAACTGTTAAGTCGTGGGCAAGGTCTTGCAATGCTTCTTAGGAAAAAAAATATATATCCTATTTCGGTTAATCCAATTTTTCCTAGAACAAGATGCTAACGGCAATCAGATATTGAGAATGAAACCACTTGCTCATTTTAATGCTGAGGTGTCAGGTCATTTTGCACATAAGCTGCTATATAAGACAAGACCATGGTTGTCTAGGGTCCTTAGAAATATCAAAGCATTCACACATATCCCAGATGTTGGTTAAAGTATTTGATCTTTTAATACTTCCACATTTTAGGTATATGAAATAAAACCTTAATATTTCAAATTCTTTAATCATAATGTAATCCACATTATCTCTAAATAAGGAAATGTGCTCTCACAGAGTAAATCAAGTATAATAAAATATTAGTCCATATTAGTCCAAGTTGGCATTCTCATATGTATTAATATTTACTTGCTCTTATACAGAATAGTTATTGGTATTAAAAGATCAAATCAAGTGTTCTTGGTTGGAAAAAAGTCACAATAATTTACAATTTTACAGTGTGAAATCACTTGAAATACCTGATTTTGTATAGTTGAGGCATCTGCTCAAGTACTCTCCCTGGAGAGAGGAAGAGGTCACTGGGTCTTGGATAGAATGTCTCTCTCATTATTCTTCCTTTTCCTTTTAATTACTCATGGTTCTTCCTACAGTAATATATGTATATATAATATATGTGTATTGTATATAAATTTTGTATGAATTTATATTTTAAAAATAAAATAGGGTGATGATAATGAAAGAAGATGTGTATGACATGACTTCCAGATGCAATATGTGTTGTTATTTAGGTAGTAGCATCCATTAAAATAATCTCAAATTTTTATTTTAAAAAAGAGATAGAAATCATAGATCAGGTTTTAGGATAAAGAGCATATGGTATGTTATACACAGATCAGGAATTTTCTACAATAAGGCTTTCAAAGTTATTTAACTCTGCTTTTTCCCCTCCCCACACTTATACAATATGTTAATTTGACTTTCAACTTGGTTTAGACCTTGAATTACCCCTACACTTCATGAAGATTAAAATCCCAAACAACATATATATCAAAACTATATTTGTATTAAGCACATTTTTGTAACTTAAAAGATAACATGAAGCTTTGCTTAACCTCTGCATTTTTCAAGAGAAATATTTAATTAATTCATTATATTTCCAATTGAATTTAGATTAAATGTCAGAAAAATAGATAGTTCTACACTGTTAGGTGACTATCCAGAATGTTTGCGGTTTCCTACTGTGTAGGTTTTATCATATGTCCTGCAGGACATTATCTCATTGTTAGTACCTATTATATACTTTTGAGCTAAATTTTAGGTATTAGCTCCAGTAGTAAGCATAAAATAAACTTTTTGAAATTTTTACAATGCACACACAGATACATACAGATACATACACACCACCACTTAAAAAGACACATACACATACACAAAGATACACACATCTACACACAGAGACACAGACCACACAGAGATGCACACCTACAGACATACACACAGATATACACAGGCACACACAGACACACAGAAACACATGCACACACATGCCACGGACTGGCCTCAGTAGGTCCCCCTCAATCCACAGCAGACATCAGGGTCCTGGTCAGGTGGGCAGGAGTCTACAAGGAATGACAAACAAATACGAACACAAGGGAGTGTGATATATGAATGCAATTTGTCTCAAAGAGAGCACCAGTCTCTGTGACTTTTACACAAAACAGAGTAATACATACAAAAATCTAACAGGAACCATTGGGATGAAAATCAATGTTAACAACTGGGATCAAAATCAGCCCTACCTAAGGTCAGCTTATTCTTAGAAGTCAGGGGCAAGGGCTTCGTGCTCTTGCTGTAGTTCCAATTCTAGTCTATTATATAGTCCACCTTCTCCCTAGACCATTGTAAATTCCTGTGTATGGGTGTAATTTAGCTATCTATAGTTCTAAGTATTTACTCTAGTTCCTTCTTAGACCACAACCTTCCTTCTTCCTAGGTCATTGTAAATTCCTGCATATGGGAGTATCTTAGCTTGTCTTTTAAGTATCTGTAGGGAATCTCCATTTGTCTGAAGAACTCACCAACTTTCATATAATATGCAATGTAGTCTGCCATACCTGACTGTAATAAAGATTTTAAGTATACTTTGCTAAGCCTGCCCTGAGATTTCTAACTCTGAAATTTGTTCACTCCTAAAGTATTATTTCTATTTTGATAGGTGAAACTTTCAGAGCTTACATATCTTATACATATCAATCTTTCTTACATCATACATAGTTCATGAAGGACTTATGCATTCATCAACTGTTATCTATGTGTAACATTCTATCAGCTACTAGAAAAATTCACTGCAGTATTTGATCAACAAATAAATGTTGTGATCTTAGAAAGAGCAGTTCAGACAAGTTGCTCTAGGATATGGTTTTAAATGGGAAATTAACACAGTACTAAATAATAAATCACAAATCTAATGACTACAAGCTAAGTGAAATACCATCGATTTACAAAAAAAAAAAATCATTAGATTTTGAAATTCAACACAGTGGCTAAGTAGAATGTCATCTAATAAAAAAGGATTGCTACTTATTATGAGTCAAAACCAGCAAGCATGTAAAGCACAAGGATGGTAAATAGTACATTAATATTTCCATTTACCATTTATATACATGCATATGTTGAGACATACATATTTGTTACCCATAGGCTATATAAAACTTTTATTGAGATAGTTACAAAAATCTCTTAATATAAAGAAATAAGCCGGGCAGTGGTGACACACGCCTTTAGTCCCAGCACTTGGGAGGCAGAGGCAGGCAGAATTCTGAGTTTGAGGCCAGCCTGGTCTACAGAGTGAGTTCCAGGACAGCCAGGGCTATACAGAGAGACCTTGTCTCGAAAAACCAAAAATAAATAAATAAATAAAATAAAAAAGAAAGAAAGACAACTATGTTTATGAAGCATGTATATAAAGGCAATTGAAGTTGCCTGTACATATTTAAGCACACACACACACACACACACACACACATATATATATATATATATATATATATATATATATATATATATATATATATATGACAGCAAAGGAGAAAAAACTAAGAGATTTTCAAAGATGTTTATTCTGAAGACTGTTAGTTTCATTGTTGCTGTGTTTGCATTTCCACAGCATCGGGAAACTGGCCCTTCACACATAGAAACGTTTGTTTTCATTACTAATCTTGGAATTTAAACCAAACCGCAAATCATTAACAACAAACTTTTCAGTGAACTGCCACTGACCTATGATGAGGCTCATCTAAAGTTCCTTTTCCTAGAATGTTAGCAATAGCGATGACCTCTGAAGCCAACTCCTAACGTTCTCCTCATGCTATTCATGCCTGTGACTCCTTTAGGACAATTAAGTCAGTGGTTGTTCCAAATACACTGGAATGCTCCTGGTAACAAAAATGTTAACTATTCACCAAGGCGAATGTGTAAAATCTGGAGAGAGCAAAAGCTGCAGGTTGTGATGAGGGTCTAGGAAGGTCTCCTATCCCTGTGCCTGAGACAAGAGGCTACCAGTCCCAGATTACTCCTTGATGTTTCCAGAAGCACTGGGTGGCTAGAGCTGCAAATTGTCTCATCAAGAGATACCTGCTGTGGTCTACAACAGCTGAGCTAATGCTCAACGCCTCATCACTCTGGTTTTTTCTTCTACTTCTGAATCATAAATAATTATATCCAATTGATTAATCATTGGTTGCACGAATAACTACAAATAACTTTCATAACCAAATATCCTAAGAAATGCTGCTTTTAGGTTTCGAGTCCCTACACAATAAAATTTAAAAAAAAAAAAAAAAGGAACTGAATCATAACCTACAACATTCAACAGAGACAACAAAATGAAGCAATTGTTCTACCCTCAGGACATATTTGATTCTGTGATAGTCTAAGTTTCATTTCTATTGCTGTGATAAAATATCCTGACAAAAAAGATACTTAAGAAAAAAGGGGAGTTATTTCAGCTTATAGTTTCAGGTCATAGTCTATCATAGGAGGGAAGTCACAGTGACAAGAACTTAAAGCACATCTACACATCACATCCACAGTTGAGAAGTGAGAAAAATATCCATGTTCTTGGTTATGCAGAGCTCAATTTCTCTACTTTAATACAGTCTGGACTTCTTGACTAGGAAATGATGAATCCCACAGTGGGCTGAGTCTTTCTTTATCAACTGGCTTAAAACCATCACCCTAGACAACCCTATAAAGCCAATCTTCATTGAGATTCTCATCCCTGGTGATTGCAGCAAGTTAATAATTGAAGATGATAATCACAGAAGTGTTCTAGACAAAGTCCAATGAATAGTTACTTTAAAATGTCCAAAGTCACATCATAATACTTTGCATGTTTCTCTGAAAAGATGGCAGGTATATCATCTTACTTTAAATTTCTTTATTCTTCAACCTTACATTATCCAAATAATCCTAGCATAATATACATGGAACAGCATACTTGCACAATGTTCCATTTAACACTTTATTACTATATTTCAACCAAATCAAAGAGATAATATGAAAAAGACAAAAGTATGTCATTTTTATATACAAATGACAATTCTATGCACCTTGCATTCTTCTTCAAAATAGTTGTCTTTTCTGTCATAAATGTAAGACATGTGGAAAATGATGACTTTTATCAGGGAAGAGCTGCTGACACAATGCTAGAGGAAATGCAAAAGTGTTAAGTCATTTGAAAGATTAACAGCAATGAAGCAGACATAATCAAATAAATCCATTCTTTATACAACTATATACACATATTTCTTCCTAATGGTTTACCAGAATGTCAGGGTCATCATGTTAAATAAAATGTTTAGCGGTCAAATATTATGAGTTGGAGAAAGTTTCCATCACCCTGTCCAGGATTAACAAAGAAATGACACTGTAACTCCTGACCTAGTTGATGACAGAACAATTTCCTCTCTTTGTTCTATATATACTTGATGATCGTTGGATTTATTCAGCCCTGAAGAAGATGCATAAGAGACAGCATTTTCCCTAAACCATCTGTTAACCTCACTGATAAATGAAAATACATTTTAGAAATTAAGAATTTACATAAATTCCCTAACAAGGAGAGGAGGAGGTAGTCTGTGGGAAGATTGCAGAACTCAAGATCGACAACAAGGTAAGTTGGGGTGGCTACAGGCTGCCTAGACATCAGACCCTTAAGTAAATGTAACCTTGCTACCTGCTGCAACCAAAGACATGCTCAAATAAAAGCACTCTCAGCTTTGTGTTACCACTGATGCTTCAGAGAAAACATCATAGTAAATGATGTCTGTGGGTGTCAGAACTTGCTGTGTACCCAAACAGTTCCCAGCTCATCTTCTCCAGAACAAGAAATTATAGAGACATGGTATCTAGATAATAGAAGCAGGAAGAGTTTATTAGAAAATGATACTCTTATGTGGCAGAACCCCCAGCCTCAGCTGAAGAAAACGAATTAGTAGTTCACACAGCACCACTGCACAAAAGATGGCGGCTTTTATGTTACATGGGGTGGGCTTTTAATGTCAGTAGTGTAGTGGGATTTCTCACACATGCTCTCTTCTCATAGTTCTACATAATACTCCAAACATCACTTGTCTCATTAGCATATTAAATCTCCACCCAGTGGTGCACATTTTAGTAGTATAATGAGTCACAAGTCACCTTAGATATTCTGCAGTGTCCATATCTGTGGGACCATGAGAGGCAGCCTAGTTTCTGGTTGAGCTAGGTTTAAAATCCCGGAGACCCAGCAGATAACTCTGCAAGGAACGGTAGGTGTTTGCCACACTCCTAGACACCAGGCTCCTGACATGAGGCCTCATCTCTATAAATCTGTGGCCATCAGTCACATAAGGGCAATGTCCCAAGTCCCTACACAGGTAGAGGACCACAGATCTTGTAGCCTCAAGACAGATCTCTATTTTAATGAGGTACCTAAAGGCCTGAAGGGCTTAGCCATTTAATCTCTCCTTCCCAGACACTCCTCCTTGGAAAGTGTGGTAGGGTTTCACTCATCACAATTCTCCACCACAAAAATAAATGCTTTAAAACTGTTGACTGCCTCTTCTCATCAGTAACAATGGACAGTCATCCTCTAAAGAGCAGAGGCCTCTGTGTGCTCCCAGCCACAGTCACCACCAAGCCAAGCTATCCACCGAACAAGCCTCTCTCCTCCCGGAGGGACCCAGCCGGAGCTCTGTTCTCATCCCTTTCTTGGCAGCCAGTGGAGTCTGGGGTGTCCAAGAGTCTTGAGAACCAGCTGGCCTCAGTCTCCATGTGGGACAGGACCCCTGAGCCAACTCTGGCAGTTTCCAGGGGACCTCAGACTGCTGCCCTAACCCCGGACCAGGGTCCTTGGGCTTCTCACAGTCCCCCCACCCCCTGTGGCAGCATGGGGTGCATGCAGTCAAAACTTCCTTTGTCCCACCTCTCCCAGCAGCCAGAGCCCTGAGCTAGACTCAGGACATCACCCTTTTAACCCATACATGTCCCTACCTGTGATAGTGCCTCTGACCAATCCTAATTAGGCTTAGTGGATTTCAGCCTATCTTCCCATTTTTTTTTTTTTTTTTTTTTTTTTTTTTTTTTTTTTTTTTTTCTGTATGCAGATTTTATGTCATTTGTGCCAGCCATTCTGGATTTGCTTCTCTGTCCTACTTCCCATCTCAATAATCATTATAATAATGATAATAATAGTCCAGTTTTCAAACACTGAATTCATATGACAACCTCAAACCATCTACTACTTTTAGAGAGGCAGGGAAAGACATTTTTACATCTTCATTCTAAGTCCTTTTCATTTTGTGTGACCTAAGGGTAAATAGTGACATATTATCTCTTTAGAGTAATCTTGGGAGGTAAGTTGGACAATGATTTCTTGGAAGAATGAATGTTAACTACACTGATTACATTCTCTGACCAGGTAGACTTTTCAGTACCTGAGGTCAAGGTGTCTACCACCATTAGCAGTTACTTTAGTCTTAGCAGGCAGGCATGGGGGTCTACTAGTCCTCAGCTGGTTAAGTACTTTTCTTTAAACACAGTGAATCAGAGAGGGTATTCTTGGCCAGGTCGTAAACAGCACAGAAGAAATACCTGTTTGATAGTTATCACTAAGCAGTTAGATCTCTGTAAAATGATGAGAGGATACAGACACAGAGGCATCACAGCTGATGTGTAAGATGCATCCAGGGTCTTGTTCCCCATTACTCAGATTTTAGGAAGACTGGTTTTTGACCAATTAGCCACCTCCTTATTGTTGTTTTTGCCCCTTCCCTGATAAAATGGACTCTTTCTCACTGCTTCAAGTATCACACTGAGAGGGACCAGACACAGGAATAAAAAGAATGACATCACCAGAGCTTCCACCTCTTTCTCATCCATTTGAGTTCCCTCAGAGGATGATCTACGGTCTTTCAGTGATCTCTACAGCAGATTGCTGACACTTTTCTGCAAGGTTAACAGCTTTTAGTGGCAAAAGAATCTCTTGTTCCATATTTTAAGGAGGCCTTGCCCCTGTCAGCAACCACCTTTTCCCTCCATGTCTCTGCACAGGCATATCACAATAAAGGAAGATACTAGAAGCTGAGACAAATGTTAATGATTTGCCTTTTGTCCTTTGGGTAGAAGTTCCAGCAGATGGTCCTGTGACTTGATTTACCCCATTGAGGCTCACAGTGGCATATTCAGCCTGTATTTCACTCTGGAGGATATATCTACTGCCATTAGTGTACCATTCTTACTCCAGATTGAACAGTGATTCATCTGTTAGGTTAGGTCAGCTAGTATAAATCTGAGAAACAGCCTAGTCACATGTTTAACTCCTCAGTCTCAAAATGTTAACAAGCCTTTATGACACCATAGGAAATCTCCAAGATTGTACCTTGCTATTGATTATTCATTCCCCTCTCATACTGAGGTGTCCTTCAGACTGCAGAATAACTTCAGCATGATGAGAATTTAATTTTAGGGTTATCGTCCTAGTTTCCTTTACCAAAAGATCAGTTGGTGATGTCACCCTGAATTGGATCATTCCTATGATGTTCTACCTAGATTCTTTGAAGGACTGGCTAGTGATCATGGATGGAGTCTTGCTCTTTTCAGACCATCAGTGACTATTCTGTATCCAAAAAGTAAATGGAGGTTTTGTTAGGTTAAGTGTTCCCAAGGAGGAGTCTGAATGAAATTCTCTTTGATGACCTAGGTAGCCTTCTGCACCTTAAAGTTCATTTCAGTGAGTCAATTCTTGCTCTTTTAATTACCTCAAAAAGGAATTGGGAATCCATATTTGGCAAAACCCTACCATTTGTAAGAAGGAACAGTAGTATTGTTTGGTGACCAGAAGACTCAAAGAATAAACAATCTAAATGTGATTGGGGTGGGTTGTATAATTTTCAAGTAAGGATGTAATTCTTTGGAAAGAATTGTGCCTTTTCTTGGATAGCTTTGTATCTTCTCTCTGACTATATATATATATATATATATATATATATATATATATATATATATATATATATTCTTAATAGTATTAGCATTAGAAGCTTCCCAGATGAGACTCCATATCAAGAGATCCTTTATACACTACAAAATGACTCCTTCATTTAACATCAAATATTTAAGGTCCCTTTCTAATGCCTTGGCAAAGTAGTGTGGACTATCTCCACCCCCCCCCCCAAGGAAGTACCATCCTTACCATGTATTGTTGATATTTCCTATTAGAAAGACTTTCACATTCAAAAAACAATAAAAAATCATGAGTTTTAGTGTAGTCAAATAGAGAAAGTTGTGAACTTTTAGATCTAATACTGATAACCAGTGAGTACAAACACAGTAAGATTCTTTTCTTTCCATTGAGGGATGCCTCTAGTTGTAATCAACAGGCTTAGCTATTGCCTTCCTCATTCTCCTTAGTAGGGGAACCCACTGGTTCTATTCTCCAAGTACATTTCTAAGTTTTCCTTAGATTTCTAGATGTTAAATTATTCTAAATGGCACCATAACCATACGATTCCTTTAATTAAGGCATTTCTCTATGGTAAGAGTATATTGTGTCTCAGAATATGGGACTCCACTATGGATATATGGATAACTGAAAATGGAATTCAAGAGTCAGGGTTTGGGGGAGAAGCAATAGGTACTAGGTAAGGCCATAACTTATCTCCCCTGGAGAGGCCGTTACGAAGTGAAATCATGGGTCTGCAAAAATATCCAAGCTTTGCTCATCTCCATTCGCTTTGATTCTTTGCTCCCTTTCAGAGCAATGACACCTAACACAGAGACACAGAAGTGTAAACACACCAGATCTGAGAACAGTCATCTTGTATTCTATATAAAAGATATAATTGTATACTTGCAAGTCTAGTTCTTCACATACACCAGTTTGTATTGAGGCAAGGCAGTATTGCAGAAAAATAAGAATATTCCTTTTACTATGGGGATTGAATGAAACTCTCTCCATGGTTAATGATACATTAAAGGGAAGAGTGCAGGGGACTAGAAGTGGGGTTTTCCCATGATGACCTTCAGTGGAGAACACAAAAGAATGTAGAATTATAGGCCTGATTATCTCCCAGAGGGGTGAGCTCTGGAGTGTAGGAAGGTATGATCATGGTGAGTAACTATTTAGTATCTTCTTTAAGAATGTTGGGTATATCCATCCTTAAAGGTTCATGCCCTTTCTGCAGTGGTCTTCCTCATAATTTGCCCTCATTCCTGCATATTTACAATGGTGCTAACTAGCCTTCCAATCTAAATAGCTGCGCTCTTCCTAAATGAAATTCCATACATAGCTAGCCATAAGTATGTCTTGGAACTACCGGAAGGAGGACAGAACACTGGAGTTTGTCAAAATAAAAGAAGAACCAGGCTGGGTTGGAGAGATGCCTGAGCAATTTAGAGCACTGACTGCTCATTCTTCAAGAGGTCTTAAGTTCATTTCCTAACAACCATAGGGTGGCCCATAACCACCTGTAATGGGATCTGATGCACTCTTCTGGTGGGGTCTGAAGACAGCTACAGTGTACTCATACACCCAAAATAATCTTAAAGGAGGAAGAGGAGGAGGAGGAGGAGGAGGAGGAGGAGGAGAAGGAGAACCAGGGAGCTAACATTGTTAGAAAAGGAAAATCTGCATTCCCAGTCTCAAGGATTTAGACAACTCTAACTCTCAACTATTCCTGCCTTTCAAAAGTCTTTAAATGGGGAGAGATATAAGTTTAAGCCTATTCAAGAGAGGATCTTTACCCCCTAAATCTCAGAACTAGGGCTTTCCAGAAAGGCATATAGCAAGAACATGGCTCTTGAATGATGGAACTCAGTTAACATATGAGATCAGAAAACTGATAACCCTGAAGCTAAGTGCTGAGGGTAAAAAAAAAAAAAAAAAAAAAAAAAAAAAAAAAAAATTTAAAAATAAGGGAGGGAATTTCAGTAAATGGAGAGTAAAAAC
>NC_034596.1:63758623-63763728 GCF_900095145.1 Mus pahari
TTCAAGAGAGGATCTTTACCCCCTAAATCTCAGAACTAGGGCTTTCCAGAAAGGCATATAGCAAGAACATGGCTCTTGAATGATGGAACTCAGTTTGAGTTCCAGGTCAGCCAGAGCTACACAGAGAAACCCTGTCTCGAAAAACAAAAAAAAAAAAAAAAAAAAAAAAAAAAAAAAAAAAAAACCATTAAGGGAGGGAATTTCAGTAAATGGAGAGTAAAAACTCATGGTTTTCCTTTTTGATCTGTACATGTAAGAAACATAAAACTAGCCACGCATGAATCTATCTTGTGCCAGGGAGGGCATGTGCTTTTATCTTGCATGACATAGTTAACATGGTATGGATGTTTTGAAGCTTCCAGAACATCCTCATGGTTTTGCTTGCCTTAGTGTACCTAGCAAGGACAGCAGATGGGAAAGAATAAGAAGGAAAGCACAGCCACAGCGATGAAGTATGATCTACGTATAATCTCTTCTTCCTACCCAGGGACTTACGTCCAACCCAGGCTTTTCATATGTTACTGTGGGATATCCCAACCAGTCAGGATTTCCAGATGCTTGGAGACCCTCCAAAAAATTGAGTAAGAAGGGCATGGAGAGATGGCTCCGTGGGTAAGGACACTTGTTATATAAGTATTAGGAAATGAGTTCAGATCCCTAGCACACATGTAAAATACTAGGTGTTTTTCCCAAGTGTGTCTTTAACCCAAGTACTTAGGAGCAGTTAGAAATAGATGGGAGAATGGCTTGGAGCCTGTTGAACACCAATCTAACCCAAGGTTGAATGACAGGCGATGCCTCGATAGAGAAAAGTGAAGATTTTTAGAATAGGACATCATATGTTTCTAATCATTATATAAACATGCATCCAAAAGCACAAAAAGAAGAATCTTAAAAGTACAAATGAATAGTTGATAGATGTTTTATTCAGGAGAGAAAGCAATATTAAAGGTTATTCATTGAGATGAGCAATGGACACAGCCAAGATTACTTCAGAGCTCTTCTTTTCAGGGTTCTTTTTTGAGTATAGGCAGGGTGGGAGCAGAAATTGGATTGATCCTAACCCAATTGATAGTTAGGTTTTGACAATCTATGTGTGCTATATTTCCTCTAATTTTGAGCATCTATATGCCTCCATCAAGTATGCATGAGTCAGCCATAGTGGCCCCCTTTCCACAGGTCAGTTCAAATATTTGCCTTGTTCATGTCTCTTATACAGGGTAGTATGTGAGTATAAATTACAAGTGAGGTGGTGTTGAATTTTATCCTATCAGAAAGGACAGAGACATGTTCCCAGGAAAGCTGCCTATGGTCACTGAAGATGTCCCTCAGTACATTTATTTTATTTACTAGCTCTAGAAAATATTCAATACCCAGGGATTCTTGTGGACTCATTGAGCACTTTTGCCCAGTTTCATAGCTTAAGAGTAGAGATTAATTTTATACATTGCAACCTGTCTTCTGAGAAAGCAAGTCACCCTGTTCACATTTTCAATTTCCATCACCACTTGAAAATTCTTTACTCAGAGAAGAAGATGTTTCAAGCTGCCATTGAGGAAGTCAACCTTTCATTTCCATTTACATGTTTTCAGTTACATAAAATTCAACAAAGGAAATAGGTCAAGAGGTAGGAGCTGGAATGAAATAAAAACAAGGGAGACCAACAGTAGATGGAATTGCAAAGCTCTTCGCCACAGGAAGACTGTTCAATGCATTCCTGCTTTAGCCAGCAGGTGTCTACAGGTGTAAGCTGGCAGATATCATCAGTTGGCAATCCACGAAGCATCAGTGAGTTCAGAGTAATTGCCATGGAAGAATAAATTAGTCTAAGTGTTTCTTGCCAGCAGAGGTCTTTCAGAAAACTCTCTTTTTCTCATTCTGGGTTTGCTGTGCCAATTAAGTAGAGCTCTTCCTATGAAGAACAGAGTTTAAAGTCAAAACAAGTCTATTTGCATATGTGGAGAGGAATAGCACAAACGGAAGAGTGATAACTGCTCTAATCCCTGTTGCTGTCAAGCCACTAATGTTTCTAGAGTCATCCTATTGCCATAGTAACAAAGCTATAAAGTGTTTCAAGGAAAGAATAAGTTTCTGTGCTCAGAGTCAAACGTTTATGAATTGGATCTTTAAGCTAAATGTTATGTAAATAACTTCCCCAGCATATCCTTTGGTAATGAGAGCAAACTTCATGAAGGGATTCACTGCTGATGAGGTACTACTCATACACATATTACCTAATTTGCTGCAACTACAAAACTTAGAGAAAGCAATTCTTTTCTGCAGTTAGAAATAATAAATGTGATATTTAGTACTTCCCCAAACTGCAAAGCAATGATATTATTAGATGTTTTCATATCACATCATTTGGACAAGGCCTTACTCAGCTATAAAATAATAAAGCAGACAGTTGTACACGCCTCTGATCCTAAACTCTATGCCTAGTCACTTATTTTTCTCACAGACCTTCAGTTTCTAGAATAGTCATGACTTCAAGTAATTATACTAGTTTAGCAGACACCTCAGTAAATATGAGTATATTTTATGAGTATGTTTTAATCATGATAGCATTTTTAAAATTAACAGGAAAATAAGTCAGTATCAAGAATCCTTTTTATGACAGATATCTGGATCATAATGAAAATGATGTTTTTTAAATTAGACTTAGGAAAGGAAGATGTTTGATACTTGGTGGGTGAAAAAATTTGTAACAAATACAGAAAGTGTTCCATTATTAATCGTCAGAGTTTTAAAAAGCTATCAACCCTGATATGCAGTAAGAAACACAGGAATCTTATAAGGTTGATAATGACCCATCAACCATAGGGTACGTCATGGAGCTTGAGGTTGACCCTGAGCTTTGTTGATTTTCTGGTGCCCTTTACATCACACCTTTTGGTAAGGATAATTACCCTTTCTTACATCGCCTTCCAAATCCTCATACTCTTCAGAACAGCCCCCTAGGATACATAATTCAGCACGTATTTTCAGTTTAGCCTTTTTCTTACACATTTGCTCTACATGTGTAAGACTCTACTATTATCCTGTATCGGGTTATATTTTTTAATACAAAGAGAAGTCTCATTTTCTTTTTAAGCAATCATAGAATGAAGCTTAGAAAGGAAAAAAAAAACTGGATATAAAACCATATCTAATTAATCAAGAGGTTATAACACTCTAAATCAAAAAAATAAAGGAAAGTCTTGAATTGATACCATAAACTGGCACTTTCGATTCAAATCATTCATAATTAATTATATTTCACACAAGTAAGTGGTCTTACTGGCAAGTCTATTTAATTTTCAGTGTCTTCACTAATTTGAGGCCCCTCTGTTTGTGGCTATGACTATTTTTACTAAAGTCATTTTAACTGCCTCTCTCTCGGTAACAGAGAATAATGGTGTATTTTGAAATCAGGAGGATTCCGTGATAAGATGATATATTGGACAGTATACAATAAGTTATGTCTCATTTACCCTTCTGTGAAAGAACTGACTTGAAGTTTCAGTAGCAGCTAAAAAGTTGCAGCATCGTTCTTTTATTAATACATCATAGGTAGGTCCTGTGGCAGGAGCAGCCTGCACCTGTATCCCAGAACCAGCTGTTCCTACTAAAATTAATGTCTGTAGAATCCTGGCTGGCAGCAGATGATAGAGCCATTAATCAAAAATGGACAAGTTTACCAGGGTTTCAAGGTTTGGTACAATTGTAATTTGTTCATCATGAGTATCCTGGGGAATACAGATGGAAGAAAGAAAGAATTAGGTAAAATTCACAGTGAAACAAAGCCAACATTTTCTGATATTAGCACAAATCCTTGTGCTCTTTCTTACTTACAAAGAATTGATTTCCTTGTCACGTACGCAATCTTTCTCACTTGTGTACTCTATACAGATGTATGTCTTATGTGAGGTAAGTTAATTGATCTGTCATGCACTTGGGAAAATGAAGTGTAAAGTAGTCTATCTTCTTCTTCTTCCAGTCAAGATGGAAAAACAGGTACTAAATTGATCTCTTTTTTCCCCTTACATAACTTTTCAAAACTATAAAGAGTATAAGGAACCAGTTTTCAGTCACCAGATGTCTTTGAGAGTTGTCAAATGAAGCTGAGCATTATAACAGTGCCCATGATTTCCCAAAGCAGACTCCAGGACCACAGAGATCTTGTAAGTTTCTTTGAGACAACTCAATCAGAACAGTAGAAGGCAAGGCAGGCTGGTGTGTGCAGAGAAAACAGAACCCCTAGAAAACAGGTCTGTATTGAGAAAGCACTCAAGAGTTTGTGGAGTGTCTGAATCAAGATTCCAGCTAAGTACCAAGGAGTTCAGGCATGTGATAAAACTACAGTCAGAAGCATAGACAACCATTCCTATAACCCACATAGGAATGAGGAGCATAAGTAATTCAGTAAGCAGAGAACAAAACCACTAACATCAGAGTGATTGGCAGAGCATTCATGAAGAATATTCCCTCAGAATTTGAAAGATATTAATCTTCAATTAAGTTTGTTCATGAAGTGAGAACAGAAACATAAAGGTAAAAATAAGTCTTTTTGTGTAGCTTAGTCATATCCAAAAGTAATGGTCAATGCAGTAACTGCTAAGTCAAAATGAAATGCTCTTCTCTCAATGTGTTAAGTCAGAGCTCCAAGAATACCAACAACATACTTACTATTGGAAGACCAAACATTTCATTGTAGATAACAGAGAAAAGACAAAAAGCACTCTTCACTCAATTCTATTTCAATTGTATAAGACTTACAGGTTCAAAGCTCAAGTCTAAGTGGATCAAAGACCTCCACATAAAACCAGAGACACTGATAGAGGAGAAAGTGGGGAAAAGCCTTGAAGATATGGGCACAGGGAAAAATTTTCTCAACAGAACACCAGTGGCTTGTGCTGTAAAATCAAGAATGGACAAATGGGGCCTCAAAAAATTGCAAAGCTTCTGTAAGGCAAAAGACACTGTCAACAAGACAAAAAGGCCACCAACNGATTGGGAAAGGATTTTTACCAATCCTAAATCTGAAAGAGGACTAATATCCAATATATACAAAGAGCTCAAGAAGCTGGACTCCAGAAATTCAAATAACCCCNTTAAAAANNGGG
>NC_034596.1:63763738-63772771 GCF_900095145.1 Mus pahari
AANAAAGAATTCTCAACTGAGGAATACNGAATGGCTGAGAAACNCCTGAAAAAATGTNCAACATCCTTANTCATCAGGGAAATGCAAATCAAAACAACCNTGAGATTCCATCTCACACCAGTCAGAATGGCTAAGATTAAAAATTCAGGTGACAGCAGATGCTGGCGAGGCTGTGGAGAAAGAGGAACACTCCATTGCTGGTGGGATTGCAAGCTTGTACAACCACTCTGGAAATCAGTCTGGCGGTTCCTCAAAAATTGGACATAGTATTACCGGAGGACCCAGCAATACCTCTTCTGGGCATATACCCAGAAGATCTTCCAACTGGTAATAAGGACACATGCTCCACTATGTTCATAGCAGCCTTATTTATAATAGCCAGAAGCTGGAAAGAACCCAGATGTCCCTCAATAGAGGAATGGATACAGAAACTGTGGTACATTTACACAATGGAGTACTACTCAGCTATTAAAAACAATGAATTTATGAAATTCTTGGGCAAATGGATGTATCTGGAGGATATCATCCTTAGTGAGGTAACCCAATCACAAAAGAAGTCACTAGATATGCACTCACTGATAAGCGCATATTAGCCCAGAAACTTAGAATACCCAAGATACATTATGCAAAACACAAGAAAACCAAGAAGGACGACCATTGTGTGGATTCTTCATTCCTCCTTAGAATAAGGAACAAAATACTCATGAAAGGATATAGGTACAGAGACAAAATTTAGAGCTAAGATGAAAGGATGGACTATCCAGAGACTACCCCATTCGGGAATCTATCCCATCATCAGCCATCAAACCCAGATACTAATGCACATGCCAGCAAGATTCTGCTAAAGGGACCCTGATATAGTGGTCTTTTGTGAGGCTATGCCAGTGCCTGGCAAACACAGAAGTGGATGCTCACAGTCAGCTATTGGATGGAACACAGGGCCCCCAATGGAGGAGCTAGAGAAACTACCCAAGGTGTTATAGGGGCTGCTTGTGGACGTTGTACATCGTGGTGCGCACTAGGCTCCGCACCACGATGTACAACGTCCACAAGCAGCAGAATTACTAAATTGAAAAAAAAATGAGTTTATGCTCTGATGTTGTAAGTTTCTATATACGAAATTTTATAGACTACACACACACACACACACACACACACACACACACTCCTACTAGAATTAAAAGACAAGATAACCAAGGTTTCAACAGAAAAATAAAATACAGTATTTTCATATCTCAACCATCAATAATAAAATCTTTAAGCAAAAGCTATTTAAAATAGGATAAAAATACATAACACTTGAAGATAAGTCTGACACAGTATGTAGCACTTAGGGACCCTTCAGGTATCCTCATGTACAGAAAGCTAGAAAGCATGTCAAAAATAAAATTTAAGTTTGCAATGCCAACAGCAGTGGAGGAGTGTTCTTCTTTTTACCACATCCTTGACAGCATGTTTGTGTTTTTTATCTTAGCCATTTTGATGGTACAAGATGGAATCTCTAGGTCATTTTGATCTGAATTTCCCTGATCACTAAGGACTTTGAATATTTTCATTGCTTCTTGGTCATTGAAGTTTCCTCTCTTGAGAATTTTCTGTTTAGCTCTGTACCTATTTTTCATTAGGTTATTTGGTTTATTACAGTCTAACTAACTTCTTGAGTTCTATTCATATTTTGGATATTAGCTCTCTGTCTGATGTAGCCTTAATGAAGACCTTTCCCTGATATGTAGGCTGCATTTTGCCCTATTAACAGTGTCCTTTGCCTTATAGAAGCTTTTCAGTTTCATCGGGTCCATTTATCAGTTGTTGATTGATCTTAGAGCCTGAGCCATTGGTGTTCTGTTCAGAGATTTGTCTCCTGTAACAATGTATTCAAAAAAGTTTCCCACGTCCTCTTCTATTACTCTTAGTGTATCTAGTTTTATGCTGAGGTCTTTGATGCACTTGGACTTGAGTTTTGTGCAGAGCATTAAATATGGATCTATTTGCATTGATCTACATGTAGACATCCAGTTAGACCAGCAGTATTTGTTAAAAATGCTTACTTTTCTCCATGTCTCCATAGTATGGTTTGGCTTCTTTGTGAAAAATCAAGTTTCCATAGAAGTGTGGATTTATTTCTGAGCCTTTGATTCAATTACGTTGATCAACTTGTCTCTTCTTATACCAATACCATGCTGTTTTTATCTGTAATGCAGCTTGAGATCATGAATGGTTATTGCTTTAGAAGTTTATTTATTGTTCATGATTGTTTTAACTATCCTGGTTTTTTGTTTGTTTTTCCATACGAAGTTGAGACTTGCTCTTTCAGGATCTGTAAAAAACAAAAACAAACAAACAAACAAACAAAAACCAATGTGTTGGAATTTTGATAAGAATTGCATTGAATCTTTAGATTGCTTTTGGTAGAATGTCCATTTTCACTATGTTAATCCTACCAATCCATGAACCTGGGAGTTCTTTCCATCTTCTAAAATCTTCTTAAATTTCTTTCTTTCTTTCTTTCTTTCTTTTTTTTTTTTTTAGGGACTTGAAGTTTTTACCATATAGGTCTTTTACTTGATTGGTTTCATAGAAAAGTGGAAATAGTTCTACCTGAAGACCTAGCTATGCTGCTCCTGGGCATATACCCAAAAGATGCTCCACCATACCACAAGGACACATGCTCCACTATGTTCACAACAGCTTTATTCATAATATCTAAAAAATGAAAACAACCCATATGTCCCTCAACTGAAGAATGGATACAGAAAATGTAGTTCATTTACAAAATGGACTACTATTCAGTTATTTAAAAGAAGAACATCATGAATTTTGTAGGCAAATGGATGGAACTAGAAAAGATCATCCTGATGAGGTAACCCAGACCCAAATATGCATGCACGACAGGAGCTTAGCATAACTGTCCTCTGAGAGTCTCAATCCAGCAGCTGAGTGAAACAGCTGCAGATTGGACTTCAGGACTCTTATGAAGAGTTGTGGGGGGGGGAGGATTGAAGTCCCCGGAGGGAATAGTAACTCCATAGAAAAGCCAGCAGCATCAACTAAGCCTTTGGAGGCTTTCAGGATAGAGCCACCAACCGAAGAGCATACATGGGCTGGGCCGAGGCCTTCAGCACTTATGTATCAGATGTGCTCTTCAGTCTCCATGTGGGACCCTCAACAACTGGAGCAGGGATGTCCATAACGCTATTGCCTGTCTGTAGACTCTATTTTTCAACTGGGCTGCCTTGTTTGGCCTCAGTGGGAGAGGATGTGCCTAATTCTGCAGAGACAATGCGCCAGGATGGGGGCTTACTTAGATGGAGGCCCCATCCTATCAGAGGAGAAGGGAAGGGGAAATGGGGGAGGGACTTTGTGATGTAGGGACACAGAGAGGGCAGCAATTGACATGTAAAATGTATGTATGTATGTATGAATGAATGAATGAGAAAAACAAAAATAAAAATAATCAGAAAATAAAATAAAATTTAAAAAGATTAAAAAAGCAAAGATATGAGTATATGATATTCATGAATTAGAACTATTTATTAGCCTTTATGTTCCTTCTAACTTACTATTACATTCAATTAAATGCAACTCAAAATCCTAACATATTTTTAGTAAAAATTGGAAAGTTGAGAATGAAAAAAAAAAAGCCTAGAATGAATGTTATTTAAAATAGAAAAGTTGGAGGTTTTGTGGCACCTGAATTTATGATTTATTATAAAGCTATAGCAATCAGGGCCATATACTGTCAATGCAAATGTACACAGATAGCCAATAGAAAGAATAGAAAGCTCAGAAGAGACCCAGCCAAGTATGGTTAATTATGTTTTTAATGTTACCAGATGCCAAAATGAAAGATAATTTGAAAATAAAATCTTAAAAATGGAGCATTTCTATACTGCTGCTAAGGATTCAAATGGCCACTACCACTTTAGCAGAGTAAGTTTTACACTGTTGTTTATACAAATATTACCCAAGTTTCTATTCCTAAGTTATTTCCTAAAAAAGTGAAAGAATATACTCAGAAAGCAAAGATTGTTTCTGAGTGTGTATAGCAAATACCTTTAGCTTAACTAACCCCAAACCTGAAACAATCTTACAGTCCATCTGTAGGTCAATTGATAAACAAATATGGCTTATCCAAGTCCTATGCAATAATATTCTGCAACTAAAGGACCCACACATATAACATGGATCGATCTTAAAAAATTACTCAGAGCGAATAATAAAGAAAGACTGATGAAGTTTGATTTCCTTATACCAAGATTTAAAAAAAATGTCAACTCTCTACAACAAAAGACACACTAGAAAAGTGGATGGGAAAAGTGGGTGGGAAGACACAAGTCTGAGAATCCTAAGAGACACTTGGAAATTTTCAGAAAAATGAATGTCTTCAATGGGGTGATTATGTCAAAGATATACACACATACATCAAAATTTGATAAATGATACATATTTTAATGTGTACAATTCATTGTAGATTGGCTAGGTCTTAAATATCTGCTTCAAGAAATCTTTTTTGCTTTGTTAACATTTGAATATTGGAAAAAAGCTTTTCAGGGTCTAGTGCAGTGGTGTAGCAAATGAGAGCACTTGCTCCTCTTTGAGGGAGTCAAGATTGGTTCCCAGCCCCAACACAGCAGTTGGTGGCCACCTGTAATTTCTGTTCTGGGCAACAGATGCCCTTTTCTGCCCTCACCAGAGTCTGCGCACAATTATTGCACAGACATAAAGGTAGGTAAAACACTCACACACATTAAACACAAATACATATTTTAAGTGAGGCTTTTGTGAAATTTGGGCTAAATTTTTATTTGTAAGTGAGATTTACACTGTTAGAAAATGGAATAAAAGCAGCAGCATTTGGTGGGCAAAGCAAACATACACCTGCTTCTGACACCCGACACCTTTCCTAAAACACATAAATTGAATTCCTCATTCTGTCATTTGCTGCAAATATTTCAAAACTCTGCTAATACCTATGTGAAAATACTATGTTCACAATGGGTAAGTATTCCTACAAGATCATACACAGCTATTGCATCTAATGAAAATTATTCACATTCAATAAATTGCCAAGCAATTGAGTGATTGAGAATTTAAAAAGAGCCGTCATGTTAACACAGTGACACACTGTTCTCCATCTGTTGTTGTGGAAGAATTTATCTTCTGGACCAATAATAATAGTTCAGTGCTTTTAAGAGGCTCAAGTTATAAAATGGTCTAAATCATTCATGTCTAACTTCTAAATTATACTGATATTTTGCTACTGCTCAAAAAATCTGACATTTGTGCTCATATTAGCATATAGAATTTTATGTAGCATACAAACTTTTAGAGAAAATATTTTGATTAATGATGATGTTTTCAGGCATAGTAAGTAGATTTGAAAATTGCTTTTTTATATTTCTTGATATTAATGAAAGCTATCTTATGAGTGTTCCCCTTCTCACATCATCTTTGTTATGTAAAATGGAACCTGCCACATAAAAAAATGCAGGACTCTTTTAGAGCAGTATAAAAAGACAATTTTCCTTTCACTTTTATAATTATTAGAGTTTTAAACATATACTCGATATAGATACATTTTCAACAAAATGGTAGTAGTTACAATGAATTATGGCGATGGGTCTTTAACAAAAGTAAAATACATGATCATGAATGCCAGATGACAAAGCTCTAGATTTTTAACCATAAAACAAAGTATGTTCTTATTTATTTTAATTGGGCTCACTTCTGTGGCCATGGAAAACACAAGCCACCTACCTTTAGGTAAGCTAGAAAGTAGCAATGGTTCTTATGGATTTGATTTTCTGATTATAAAAGGCAAAGTTCACTAATTTTTATTTTCCAATAAAGCAATACTCAAACAAGGTAAGTAATAACTAAACCCTAGGATTCTTAAGACAATGTTATCAAAATCTCTTTCTGGAAGACACCAAACCGCTCTCTCACGCTCTCACATGCTATACTACTTTGTTTCACCTAATTGGATGCGCTGTTAATGGTTTTGCAAAGAAAAATGATACTGTTGATGCTTTTTGTAGCTAAAGTGTATGACTCTAATTTAGATCCTGATGCTTGTACAGATTTTTAAATGTTATGAAAAGATAATAAATGCAGTGAAGATCTACTTGTTTTGAAAGAAACAAACATGCTAATACATTGTTTCTTCTCTTGACATAACATTTAATACAGTCAAATAAATTTTACCTAGATAATTCCTAAACTGCCACTTTAACTAGTTATTTAATGTAAGGAATTTTGAATAAATTACATTATTATTATTCAGTACAATACTGAATGGTTGGTGCCATAGATACTGATCATTCTTGGGTATTACAAGTGCTTTTATTATAAAACTAATTTAATAATTACAGTAAGGGGAAAAATGAATTACAGGTAAATATACACTTAACATAGGGTTTCATTCTTAAAATCAAGGGAAATTACAACACATAAACTATAGTATTATGAAAAATTGGAGTAACCACAACTCATTGTCTTAGACATATACCATGTTCACTTATGTCTATTGTTAAAAAGAAATTTGGTGTACTGACTGTGGGTTCCTATTTCATTATGTCCAGTAAAAATCAATAGGCACTTAAAGGATCTATTCCAGTCTTTTCAAACTAAGTATTTTAAAATTCGATTATCCTTCCCTTCTGGATTCTTCTTCTCTCTCTTCTTAACCAGTGAGCCACAATCTAGGCACTGATGAGGTGTCTGGATTTAATGGCTTCACTTCTTTCTCCTCCCCAGAGAAGTGATTTTATCCTGCAATTGCCTTTTTCTCTCCTGTCAAATCTTCTACAACATAATCCATCAAGCCCTTCTTGAGTCCTTTCTACTTAGTTCTCTTCTTCAGGGGCAATGAAATTTCTATTTTTTTGAGTTAATGTTGAAATGTAAGCATAAATACCCACAAAAATAACATACATAGACATGGACACACAAATAGACTAGCTTGCACTTTTGAATTCTATGTTTTATAAATTCTATGTAATGGTAAATCAATGTGTATGCAGTCTGGGATTTAATAATAGCAGAAATGGAATGTTCCTTTTTAAAAAGTATGTTGGCAGAGGTGAGGGCAGCTTGGTATTAAACCCAGAGCTTCTTGCATAATAGGCAACTATCCTAGGCCTAAGTCTCTCTTATTAATAGAATCAAAATATGTGGGATTATATTCTTAAATATATCATGGGAAGTATTATTTTCTCCCTATCTTGAAATATTTTATTTGGTTTTGCTTCATTCGGTTGCTTTAAGAAGAATGTAGGTAGGCTACTTTTTATTTACTTAATGTATTGTGTTTACCTAGGTATCTTACCATCCTTTGGTCACTATTCCTACCAAGTGAATAAATAACCAAACAAACAAATGAGAGAGAACTAGATATATTGGAAAAAAGTGTCAGGACAATTTCTGTTGGGAAAATTTGTTGGTGATAACCAGGTAAAACAGATTCCCAAACTAAAAATTATTGTGGATTTCACCCATCCTAGATGTTCTGTATAATTTAATGTTGACTGTACCCGTTTCCTATTTACTTCAGTGACTGTGGAAAGTAAAGACCTTTAACCTAGAGAGAAGATTTCTCTTCATAAAACTCTCTTTCTTTTAGTTTAAGTACAATAGAATAATAGGCCTTCATTTACTCATAAATTTCCATTCATGTAGATCAAAAAGAAAATTTAAAGAGTTATTGATGCATTACACTCACTCTTTCTTTAGGTTTTGCTAAATGGGCAGAGTTATCAGGATAAAATTATTTAGTTATTAAGTAGTCATAATATAAGAAATATACAAATGTGTTAAAAATTATTTGGGGTTGAAAATTATTTCTAAATTGTTTTACCTCTCTGTCCAGAGTTGCTGAGACTTATTTAATTTAGTAAGTTATAACTTTTTCCTGCAGGTTCTATCATTTTTAAAATAATATTGTCCAAGGGAACCAAATGAGTTCATTAGGAGAATGGTTGCTAGTCTGAACTGGAAAAATCTCTAAAAATTTCAAAACTGGAGCCTATCTCTCCTTTATAATCAAAGCAAAACAGCTTCAAAAGTCTCTCCTTTTTTTTGTTTGTTTTTTTTTGTTTTGTTTTATTTTGTTTTGTTTTGTTTTGGTTTGGTTTGGTTTTGGGATTTTTTGCTTTTTGGGTTTTTTTTTTGATTTTGGTTTTTTGTTTGTTTGTTTTGTTTTTTCAAGACAGGACTTCTCTGTGTAGCCCTGGCTGTCCTGGAACTCACTCTGTAGACCAGGCTGGCCTTGAACTCAGAAATTTGCCTGCCTCTGCCTCCCAAGTGCTAATATTAAAGGTGTGTGCCACCATGCCTGGCTCTTCTCTCCTCTTTTTGTGTTGCTTTTCTCAAGCATTTGAACACAAAAATATCTGATTAATAATAACTATAAACCATTGCGATTAAAGTAGGATTTTGAATAACACCCAGGTAAATGGAACATATGCAATATTCCATTGGGAGGGGCTCACAGTTGGTGAAAATGTCACTTAGTATGGCTATTATAGGTGACAGTGTGGTATTTCTTCCATGTGTAGGTAATACATCTAGAAGGAAGGAATCCCTATCCAACAGTAGGATCTCCATTCTCATAAAAACCATAGCATTTTTCACAATAAAACAGTTGTGAAATATACTGAAGTGTCTTCCAACAAATGATCAGAAAAATGTCATACATGGAGTATTATTGGGCTTTTTAAAAACAATGTAAACACCAAGTAGATTCAAGAGATTGTATTTATATACTTCTGTAACCGCAATAATCTTAGGCAAAGTGATCCTGAATCTGAAAGGGATTAATGTATGTTCAAATGGGAGGTAGAGGGTTAGGAAGAGAGTAGGGAAATGAAGTAAATATAATTCGATTAACATTATCTTAAAAAAGTAAAATTTGCCAATCATGAAGACATAGATGATATGATGCTAAGTGAAGCCAGACACAGAAAGACAAGTATTACATGATTTTACTTATAAGTGTGTGGGGGGGGGAAGGGAAGGGAAGGGAAGGGAAGGGAA
>NC_034596.1:63772978-63782802 GCF_900095145.1 Mus pahari
GGAAAGGAAAGGAAAGGAAAGGAAAGGAAAGGAAAAAAACAAACAAACCAAAACCAGCCAGGATCCTGGTTATCAGTGTCTGAAACAGTGTGAGAAATGGGACAATTCTGTTTAGAGGTAACACATCCTATTATAAGACTGAACTCTGGAGACCTAATAGACAAAGGGTGGGTGTAATTTATAACATCTTGCCTATTTGTACTTTGCGACCTGGAGAGCTAAATGATTCACACCACATGTAAAAAGGAAATGTGAGATGGTGGATACCTTATCTATCTTAACTGTATGATAACCATTTCAAAATTTATAGCAAAATGTTATACTGTGTATCCTGAATATGTAGAAGTTTCTTCATAAATTATACCTCAATAACAATGTAAAAGAGTAGGGTTTACAAATAAATGGACAAACTTTAAAAAATTTAAGTTTAGCCCTTAGTCATGTTTTCTACATATCTTATCTAAATCCTCTTGTTCCATCATATTTACATTAGGCATGTAATTGTAGATATCTGTATAAATAAATGGATATTTCTATACCAGTAAACTTCTCCATTTTCTCAATTTAATTTTAGTAACAAAGAATAACTTTTAAAAAGAAAAAAGAGATGATAGAGTGAAATTAAGCTGCAGATTGTTCTTGAAGCCTGAAAAATAATTCCAGGGCTACCAAACACTCACATAATTAGGTTGTAATCACTTATTTTATGTATATAAAAATGACACTTAAATATTAACTAGTCTAGAATATTAAGGAAAAGAGTAGAGGGTTGTATTTTAAAATGTAAATTAAGAAACAGAAAAAAGACTAGTAAGAAAGAACTAAATTTTATTCATTAGCCAAACACTAAAACAATTATATGCAATTGAGTTCAACTGTGTTCGAATTTGAAACTCTGAGCATGTCAGCTAATAAATTTTATTGGAATGCAATAACCGAAAATACAATGACATAATGTATTGGTTCAAAATATATTATGTTTCTTGATGTTTGCAGTTATGAGAAAAGCATTCATGATTTTCCACTACTTGGACTAAGCCCCTTACCACATAATTTAACTGAGTTCCACACATCACAGCAATTCCATCCTCTCACAGTACAAGTACTCATTCTGACCATCAGTTAACCCAAGTCATGCTGTTTTTTTAATGTCTTGGCATTACCATATGTTGATTTAAAAAATAGTCACTTGCACTGTCTTCATAAAGTGAAATTTCAGAAAAGAAAATGAAGCTAGAACATTTCATAAACATGAGGTGAGTCTGATCTTCAGTGTCTGGGTTTATTAGTAATTGAAGAATTCAAAGTTCCCAATGGCAATTTGACACATTTGTATCATGTTTATATATTTAGTAATTTCATATATGTACCACTTTTTCCCTTGTCTTCCAACAAACAAATTTGTAAATAGTAGTTCCTAACCAACTTAGCAAAGAAAGTACTCTGTACTCTCTATGGACTAAACCCTGAACTAAGCATTCTTTGATCACATCTATTTGTCCATCCATGCTTTTCCATAACTCACCCTTCACATGACTATGCACCAGCATTTCTAAACACAAGCTGACTATCCAGTACCCTGTAGTACTTGCTCATCTCCTGAAAGACTAAAAAAAAAAGCCCCAAGTTATATGCCCAGTTTACAAAATCTGTTTAATAATCTGTTTTCTTGAGCCTTTCTCTCACTTCAAACTGTGAATTGTATACTTCATTTTTCAAATACCTCCAAACTTCCAGATCTGAGGGGTCTTTTTGTTTTTGTTTTTGTTTCTTCATAATTTCTGTCTCTTCTCTCTGTTTCATTCATCCCCTATACCTGAACTAAATTTTATCTAGACACCTCTTTACTAAGTTTTACTAATGTACTTCAAAAGCCTTCTAAGAGGATTCTGTAAAGCCTCCATGATCTCTGCTCATATCACGTACTTCTGTATAACTACAATAAGAATAATGCGTGCATGTGTGTGTGTGTGTGTGTGTGTGTGTGTGTGCATGTGTATGTGTGTGTTTGTGCCTGCATGTGTGTGTGTGCATATGTGTGTGTGTGTGTGTGTGTTTACATGTGTTGATCTTGACTGTCAAATTGAGGAGACTTACTTTTCAATGTAAAGGGCACAAAAGAACTTGTATACACAAATAAGCACTGGAGGAGCCAGGAAAGTTAAACACACAGCTTAGCCCTTCAATGGAATGTAGCATTCCAGGAATGATGTAGTCTTAATGCCGTGATTATATATAAAAAGAGAAATAAGAATATGTTCTTTAGGGGAATATTGAGGTGTGGGGGAAGGGCTGCCTCAAAGGGCCCATGCCAAGGCATCCCTTTCCCCTGAGAGATCAGCCACATGCTGGTATAGCATAGAGTCATTTATTTAGGGTATGGGGATGGGAGTTATGAGTGTAGTAGAAGCAGAGAGAAAGGCAGAGAGAAGGAGGGAGTAGAGAAGTAGAGACTGGCAATGACCACATGGAGAGAGGGGGGAAGGGAATGGGGATAGTGGGGTAGCAAGAGGGCAAGAGGCAAGAAAGAGACAAGAGTAAGGGGACTGAGAGAGTAAGAGAGAGAGGAGGGGTCAAGCAGCCCCTTTTATAGTGGGCCAGGCCTACCTGGCTGTGGCCAGGTAACTGTGGGGAGGAGCACACCTGGCTGTTGCCAGGTGACTGTGGGGGTAGAGTCAAGACAGAATACTAACATTTAAAATCTGGGGATGCTTTGCTGTCTGATGAAACAGGTTCTTTCCTGTCTCCCAGAATTGTTTTTACTTATCTCAGACCCTTTTCGCTAAAGCTTGAGCATTGTGTTTAGACTATAAACCCATTTTTTTCAACTAGATATTTTGTTTATTTTCATTTCAAATGTTATCCCCTTTCCTCATTACCCCTCCACCACCCCCCTATCTTATTCCCCTACCCCTGCTCACTAACCCACCCACTCCTGCTTCCCTATCCTGGCATTCCCCTACACTGGGGCATCGATCCTTCACAGGACCAAGGGCCTCACCTCTCATTGATGACTGACTAGGTCATCCTCTGTCCATGTAGTTGGAGATATGAGTCCCTCCATGTGTACTCTTTGATTGGTGGTTTAGTCCCTGGGAGCTCTGGGGGTGCTGGTTGGTTCATATTGTTGTCCCTCCTATGGGACTGCAAATATAAACCCATTCTTATGAGTGACATGCTTTGTGCTTTTTAACAGTCTATGTGACTTTTATGTTATCTTTGGGCCAGTTCAATCCTAATGCTAACAAGGCTTATGTTTACTTCAGTCAAGTTCCCTAGACCCTAAATCATGGGCGCTATCTTTAACTGGACAGTACCCATTCTTGTGAAGGAAGCCAGATGTACTTTGTAAAGAAGCTCAATGTAAACATGTCTTAAATTGTTGTGTACTTGGGACTGAGTTAATTGGTTTCTGAATATTTTTTCCAAGATTGTGTTGTGTATAAGTATGGCTAAAGGAAATGATCTTGACCAGACTTTAAAAGGCTTGGTCTCGAACCAGTCACAATAAAATTGGGCAGAACCAAGTTTCATTCTTGTCCCTTCCTGGGTTGATTCTCCCTCCCTGCTGCGAAGCCTGCAGTTCACTGCAGTCCATGAGCAATGATAAAGGCTTCTTTGTCTTTGGTGTAACTCTAAACCCTATCAAAATTTGAGGTAGTCTCTTGTTGAATGTACCCTACTCCTTCAGAGAAGTTAGCAGCCAACGTGGAAGAAACAGAAAACATGTAGTTAACATGGAGTTGCCAAACCTTTTTGGAGCCCTTGGTAGATTTTAGAAAACGCAATCAAGTACTTTGAGCATTCAGGATATTCAATGCTCTTACCTTGTTTTTCTCTTGGATTCACTGAAAGCAGCCTTCACTGTAATTGGCTAACACACACAGTTAAAAGTTTTCTAAAATCGTCATAACTCTTTTTTATGTTTTTTGTTAGATATTTTCTTTATTTACATTTCAAATGCTATCCCGAAAGTTCCCTATACCCCCCCCCGCCCCTGCTCCCCTACCCACCCACTCCCACTTCTTGGCCCTGGCATTACCCTGTGCTGGGTCATATAAAGAAAGAGAATGAACGTCATAACTCTTAAAAAGGAACCAAACAACTAGCCTGACTCCATCATAAGGATGGAAGCCATTTTGTTTTAAGGCCAGAACAAGCTGTAACCTGTTTCTGGAATTTGACATTCTCCCCATCCTATGGGGATTCAACCTTGAATGTATCCTGATAACATAAGATGTTCTGCCAAATACTTTTGAAATTATTTGAAAACCAATAACCCTTGGAAAGCCACTAGCCTTGCAATGTTGGGGGCAATATAAGCCCCCCACCCTTTTCCCTATGTTCAATGCTATTTTTCAAACCCTGCTTTAGGGAGATAGCCCTGTTTGAGAGAAAATAAAGTTTTCTTAATTTGACCAAAGAATTTGGTCTTTATTTTCATTTAGAGGGATTAACATAAGATAAGAAACTATTTTTATCAACTCTGAATATGATGAAATACTTTTTATTGAAATAATGACAAAAGTAACAAAAACTGAAATTTTCAATAAATGTGTGCTCATGTGGAATAAATTCACCATAGCACTAATGTCTCATAACCAGAATACACAAAGGTAGTTATGGGCCTTTGAGGACTGAGTGTTGAGCAAGGTGAAATATTGGCCTAATGAAACAAAAATGTCTTCAAATGAAAAATTATAAAACTATAACTTTGACAAAAACAAACTAATCAGCACTATAATTCTATCTTATTAAAACTGGCTCTTGAAATTATCCCTGAGATTTCTTACCCAAAAGAAGCCTGCAGGAGCTGAGGCTATCTAGCCTTAATTATAATCAGCAATGTTTCCAAGTGGAAGGTATTTTCCAGAGTGGAATCTGAAGAGTCATTGTATAAATTGAGAGGCAGAGTCATTTTTAGGAATATTTCTTGTGTCTGACTGTTACTATTTAGGAAAAAAATCCCGTGCTTCTGAATTTTATCATATAAAACTGCATTAAAATGTTAATTATACCCAAAGTATTCCTTTCTATTCTTCTTGTGCTTGATAACCCATTTGTCTCCAATAATGCGATATATAATTAAATATTTCAATAAGCAAATTTCCCAATGATTTATATTAGAGCAAGATAGCAAAATCATGGTGGTTTAGTTAGGATTTCTATTGCTGCAGAAGAGCACCATGACCAAAAAGCAAGTTGGGGAGGAAAGAGTTTATTAGACTTAAACTTCCACATTGCTGTTCATCACCAAAGGAAGTCAGGATAGGAACTTAAATAGGGCTGGCATCTGGAGGTGGGAGTTGATGCTAAGACCATGGAGAAATGATGCTTATTGCCTTGCTACATCTGTCTTGCTCAGACTGTTTTCTTATAGCATCTAGGACCACCACTCCAAGGCCGACACCACCCACGATGGACCATCACTAACTGAAAAATGCCTTACAGCTGGATCTCATAGAGTCAGTCCCTCAACTGAGGCTCCTTCCTCTCTGATGACTCTAGGTTTTTCCAAGTTGACACAAAACCAGCTAGTACACCTAGGAGTAAAGATCATCTTCCCTTAACTAATTTTAACCGTATTTCCTTTAGCTATCATAAAGTCCACATAATTCCATGTTTTGTAGTTTACCCTGCTCCCATTTAATAGAACAACTGAAGTTAAGAACTATTATCACTTGGAGGCAGGTTCCTTGGATCCAGAATGCCCATGTGCTTACTTCCAAATAGAAATGCACATGTCTATTATCTACCTAGTTCTTGCCAGTATCAAACTTCTAAACAAATCACTTCAAGTGCACTTGATGAGCATAGAACCAGAGCAAAGAGAATTAGATTGTCTTGAGTGATATATCACCCTGTTTATGGAGAGGCTTGATAAACACTCTATTCTCCACAAGAAAATAGATTTCCCTTGTGGGTTAACTATCAATGACTTCCAGATACTTTTCCTCCTTCCTTTGGACTATGTTCATGAAATGCTTAAAAATACTTACTATCTACTTTTCTATTAACTGTTAATGGCTTACCATATCATTGCTTCTGGAAATCAAATTACAACACAAATGAATGAGATCCATCATTCTCAGTCTAAAGACACACTCAAGGCTTTTTTGTTGGATGCAGTACTCCATCCCCAAGACTCTAGTGATAGCACGCACAAGAACATCTTCTCTTAAGATATTTAGGAGGAACCATGCTTGCTTTTCATGGACCTGTAGTCAAATAGTACAACCTTGTTTTTAAACCCAGAAGTTGCCTTAATAAGTCTTTGCTACTTAACATTTCTAAAGATCTATCTTGTGTTTAGTTTTATAAAGCTATTTATACATGGTGTCATTGAAGGTGTGTTTCAGTTTGCTGTGAAGAAACATTGACCTAAACCATCTTAACTGAAGAAGTATTTATTTCATCTTACAATCCCCAGCTTATAAGCTATCACTAAAGCACGATTACACAAGAACTCAAAACAAAAATCTGGAGGCAGGAAGGAGTTGAAGCACAGACCATGGAGAAGCACTGCTTAATGGGTTCCTTCATCCTTCTCCTCAACTAGCTTCCTTATCCAACCCAGGATTACCTTCTCAGGAATGGCACAGCCAAGAGTGGGATATGCCATGTTCCACTGATTAGCAATCATATCACACTGCCTTCTGTGTATGAATGAAACAATATGATCAGTCAGCCTCCAATTCCTGCTATCATCTCATGACTCTTCCCTGGTATGATGGACTCTATCCCTAGGGAACCAAAATCCAAAATAAACTTTTTTTTCCCTTGAGTTGGTTTTTGGTCATACTATTTTATCAGAGCAACAAAAAAGCCATGCATAAACTTCAAGATGTGATGAAAATAAAAGAATATATTGATTTTTGTTTGTTTTAGCTTTTAAAATTATTTCCTTTAAATTTAAGATTATAAAACAATTATCCCCACACACTTTTCCTCCTGCGAAAGTCTACCATATGCATGCCCTTGCTTTCATTCAAACTCATGCTATTTTTCATTAATCTTTGATATAGCAATGTGACTGGATACAAAATTAACTCATACAGATAAACAAAAACCCCCAGGAACCCAGAATAGTTAAAACAATCCTGAAGAGTAAAACAACTTCTGGAAGAATCATCATTCCTGACCTCAAGCTATTGTAATAAAAAGTACAGGTATAGGTATAGGAACAGACAGGTTGATGAGTGGAATTGAATGGAAGAATGGAAGGCCCAGAAGTAGTAAACTCACACACACACACACACACACACACACACACACACCCCTAGGGACACTTGATTTTTCATAAAGAAGCTAAAACAATGCAATAGAGAATAGAAAGCATCTCCAACAAATGGTGGGGGTCTAACTGGCTGTGAAAATGTCACAGAATGCAAGTAGATCCACATCTCTACTCTACAGAAAACTCGAGTCCGAGTGGATCAACGACTTCAGTATAAAACCAGGCACACGAAACCTAATAGACCAGAAAGTGGGAAATATACTTGAACTCATTGGTGTAGGAGACAACTTCCTGAACACAACAACAATTGTGCAGGCTCTAAGATACAGTTAATAAATGGGACCTCGGAAAACTGAAAAGTTTCTGTAAGGCAAAGGACACTGTCAATAGAACTAAATGACAACCTACAGATAGAGAAAGGATCTTCACCATAGTTACATCTGACGGAGGGCTATTATCCAAAATATAGGAAGAACTCAAAAATTAGACACCAGCAACCCAAAAAATAATAATTTAAAATAGGTACAGAGCTAAACAGAGAATTCTCAACAGGGAAATTTTGAATGGCTGAGAAGCTCTTTAAGAAATGTTTGGGCTGGAGAGATGGCTCAGATGTTAAGAGCACTGTCTACTCTTCCAGAGGTCCCGAGTTCAATTCCCAGCAGTCACATTGTGTCCCATAATCATCTATGTCTGGTGCCATCTTCTTGCCTGAAGGCATACATGCATGCAGAATGCGGTATACACAATAAAAAAAATAAAACTTTAAAAAGTTCAATGTCATTAGTCATTAAGGAAGTGGAAATCAAAACAACCCTGAGATGTCATCTTATATCCATCAGAATGGCTAAGATCAAAACTCAAATGAAGGCACAAGTGGGGAAGGATGTGGGGCAAAAGAAACGCCCCTCCATTGCTGTTATGTATGCAGACTTGTACAACCACTTTGGAAACAGATTTGGTGGTTTCTTAGAAAACTGGGAATAGTTCTACCTCAAGACCCAGCTATATTGCTCCTGGGCATATACCCAAAAGATATCCCACTAAACCACAGAGACAATTGCTCATCTATGTCCATAGCAGCTTTATTTGTAATAGCCAGAAACTTGAAATAACCTAGATGTTGCTCAACTGGAGAATGAATAAAGAAAATGTGGTACACAACAGAATACTATTTAGCTGTTAAAAACAAAGACATCATGAACTTTGCAGGCAAATGTATAGATGGGGGTCAGCAATCAGAATATAAAGCGAATAAATAGATTAATTGATTAAAAAAAAAAGATGCCTGAGGATCAGCAAATTCTTCCAAGAAATGTATCCTATATATTTTGGATTTCTGATGTCATATTTGGCATATCTATTTAAGTCTAACAGAAACAAAACAAACAAACTAACTAACTAACTAAACAACAACATTATTCTAAGTAAAACAAGGGAAAAGGCAAAAATATCATGAAAGAAAAATTAGATTTCTACAGAGAATGTGTGATTAAATAATAGAACATTTGCAAAACAAGTAGTTAGTCATCAGATATGCATTCCTCATGGGCTGCACCACTGCAGCATAGAATCACTGTGTGTTCAAGGAGCAGAGGCAGCTAAGCTCTCTGCATCCTTGTCTGTTGCAAGAGTGAAAGCATAGCCAGACAGGGGAAGTATACTACCAGGGTAGGTCAGGAAAAACAACTGTCCCCAGAGGATGTATGATTGCTTCTTACTCTTGGAGGGAGTATTTAATGTGTCTGCTGAGTACCCAAGTTTAGATAGTCTTACTTTTACATGTTTATCTATTTACAGCTTATAAAAATTTCCATGTACCACAGTATTTTATTTTTTATATACCTGACAACTTCAATTCCAAATTCAAACAATGACACACAAGCTCTTCCTACAGCACAGGTGCTTTTTTCTGTTGTCAGCAGAAGGAAAATCCCCATGAATATTCAGCATCATCAGCTCTCAGGATATGAACGCCTACCAGTTTAGATTTATTAACATCAACAGTTTTATTGCATTATCAAGGAAGGCTGTAGTCTGAATGTTCTCCACCATGTCCACATTTAAAACACCTAATATCATCAAAATATAGAATCTACAAAGAATGAGGTCAATGAATTTATAGTACAAGGCTCATTCGGTAGCTTACCTCAGCTTCCTTCTGTCACTTCAGCTAAGGTCATGATTAGATAGCAAGATCTTAAAAGCAGAAAGTATCCTCCATTAGACAATCAGCTGATGACCTGATCTCAAACTTCCCAGCCTCCAGAAGTGTAATAGATACATTATTATTGTTCACTAATTACCCAGCTATGATGCTGTTTAGACTGTAGAAGGAACTGACTGGGATGAAATTTAAATTGATATTGTTATTATCAAGTAAAGGTTTCTCCCTGGTTCAAGATTTCTGGACTAAATGAATCAGTTTTAAGAAAGAAATGGTTTACCCGAGCATGGTGGCGCACGCCTTTAATCCCAGCACTTGGGAGGCAGAGGCAGGCAGATTTCTTAGTTCGAGGCCAGCCTGGTCTACAAAGTGAGCTCCAGGACAGCCAGGGCTATACAGAGAAACCCTGTCTCGAAAAAA
>NC_034596.1:63783027-63810130 GCF_900095145.1 Mus pahari
AAGAAGAAAGAAAGAAAGAAAGAAAGAAAGAAAGAAAGAAAGAAAGAAAGAAAGAAAGAAAGAAAGAAATGGTTTAACCAGTTTTCGTTTGTTTGTTTTGTTTTGTTTTTTAACAAAGACAAAGCAGGTTATGCTCCAGAAAGACACAGAACAGTTTGACCCTAAATGGGTGTAATAGTACACTGCCTCTGGACTTTTGGTTTTAAGAAGTATGAAATAAACATTCCTGAGTCTGTGGCATATTCATCACCACATGTACTCATTTTTCCTTTCCAAATTTTCTCATAGTTCTCTTGAATTTCCACAGCAAAGGTCAAAGGCAAAAATCAATGTTCTAATAGAGCCAAGTTTTTTGAAGACTGTAGGTACTTCCTTACTAAGCATATTTGGCAATTGGGAAAGAGTTTAGGTACTTCCATTCTTACTATAGAGGAAAGAACTTAACTTCAACTCCATGGGTGAACACAAAGGAACACTTATATCAGGACCCAACTGCCAAGATACAGCTCTGGTTACCCAGAGCAGCCTCATATCTCTAACTTCTTGACAACCATGTCTCACACACCATAATTTAAAAACTAATATGAAAGAAGATAGAAAGATAGGCTTGGGGGCATAGCTCATGCAGCAAACTTGCAAGCATCAAGAGCTGAGGTAAATGAGCTCCATGGTTTAAAAAAAAAAAAAAAGTGCTGTGGGTTTGTGTTATCGCTGCTGAACAGGCAAAGACAGGAAGATCTTTGAAGGTGATGGACAGCTCAACTAGAAAACAGAAAATTGCAGATTAATAGAGTCTTATAAAAGCAGGGGAAGGGGGGGATTAAATCACGTACATTTAATCCTAGTACTTGTGAATCAGAAGCAAGCAGATATATGTAAGTCTGCGGCCCACATGATTTACACAGTAAAGTTCAGGCCAGACATGGCTACAAAGTACAACCTTGTCTTAAAATCAAAAACCAAAATTAAACAAACCAAAAATATGAAGGCAGACCAATAGAGGAAGACACTACATTACTTCCCTCCGAATTCACACACACATACACACACACACACACACACACACACACACACACACACTCAGAAAGAGAAAAGAGACAGAGAGACAGAAGAGGGAGAAATAGAGACAGAAAGAGCAAGAAGAAGAAAAAGAAAAAGGAGGAGAAAGGGAAAGAAAAGGAGAAGGAGGAGAATGAGAATGAGAGGAAATACTAGAAATAAGAGAGAGAGAGAGAGAGAGAGAGAGAGAGAGAGAGAGAGAGAGAGAGAGAGGAACAAGGAAGAAGAAGAAGAAGAAGAAGAAGAAGAAGAAGAAGAAGAAGAAGAAGAAGAAGAAGAAGAAGAAAGGAGAAAAGAAACAAAGAAAGAAAAAAGGTCCACACTGGTGAATGCTTTCTCTTAGATCATTTTGGTGCTAACAGTAAATTGAATAAAGCCAGAGTTTTAAGAATTGCAGAAATATATGAAAGAATAATGTAGATGATAAGAGAAAAGGGGAACTGAATATAAGGCTTTCAAATAACAGTTTTTCAACCATTAGCTGCTGTTGGAAATCATAAATTGGTGATACAATGAACTAACATTTATGGCTCTTACAATATGAAATGAAAAAGTGTAAGTTACTGTATCATCCAAAATATGTCAGGACAATGTCATGAGGAACACATGAGTTTTAAAATGGACAGTGAGATAAACATTTTCAGCAAAATAACAAAATGCAAAATTAACAAACAAAAATCAATACTTCTCCATATACAAATGACAAGAGGACTGAGAAAGAAATCAGAGATATGTCACTTTCTACAATAGCCTCAAATAATTTAAAATATTGTGGGGTAACTGTAATCAAGCACATGAAGGTTTTGTATGATACATACTTTCAGACATTAGAGAAAATGTCAGAGAATGGGAAGATTATCAATACTCATGAATGGTAGTATTAATATAGTAAAAATGGCTTTTCTACGAAAAGCAGTCTACAGTCTTGAATGCATTGGCACATTGACCTTCTAAATAGCACACTAGTAGCACAGATACTATGATCAAAGTCTCCCATCATGGAAAGTTTGAACCAGAAATCTTCACTTTTAAATTCTACCAATCTTTTAAGGATGAGCTAGATTAGTTCTTCTCAATTTATGACAAGAAAATAAAAGGAGGTAGTGCTTTCAAATTTATTTCATAACTATTGGTACTCTCTGGTTTTAGAACCAGATAAGGATGTAAATGCAATAACAAGAAAAAAAAAACATTAAAATACCTCAAATCAACATAGAGAGGAAAACACTTAACAGAAGAGTAGCAAGTAGATTCCAATAAGAGGTCAAGGAACTTGACCACTCATGGTCATGAGGAGGAGTGTTTCTCTAAGGATGTTTCAAAATACACAAATCAACAGATCGTGGTAAATGCAATATATTGGGGCTATAAGCCCCAAATTGACATGATAATCTCCACAGAAGAGAAAGCATCTGTCATACTGTGTACTACCTCTCTGCTGGGGATGCCTGGAGTGTGCTCAGAGGAGGCAGGGCAAAGCAGGAAGTGGGGAGTCCACAGTGGTTCTTGGTCTGCTCTCTGGGTACTCAGGCCCTGCTGGTGTACCACAGGGAGAGGATGTCATGAACAGAAGTTCCAGGGCTATGTTTCTCCTTGGGGGGGTGTCTATGCACCAGGCAGGAAAGTGAAGGTGAAGCCCTGGTCCAACTTGATCTGGATTAGTTGGGAGAGAGGGTCAAACACGAGCGGGTGGAGTGACTAGAGGGGCTAGAAGAGAGAAAACCTTCCAGGAGGTTTTAGGCTCAGTTCTTTAGTCAAAAGCCTTCCCCATGGTAACCCTTAGTGAATCAGCTCTCCAAGATGATCCCTGTCTGTTCATAGTGCTTTATTTGGTGGTAGATGTAAACACATACACTTTATTCCGGATGAACTAGGGATTGTATACCTTATAAGGAACAGAATACCCAGGAAAGAAAGCCCATTGGCTGAAAGCCCAAGGGTATCTAGATATCTCATTAGCATGGAGAAGAACTCCAGGTGTTATAATATGTGACTGAGTGCCTATGGCCCTCATGTAACCTCATGAAGTGTCATGATTACATGTTCCAGAACAGGCACAGAATCAGGTAGAGAATGAGTACACTCCTGCTCTTCTCAAATCTCAGAGTCCCGGGGTTTGTGCTCATTCAGCCTTAGCAATTCTCATGCCTGTGTGGTAGCACAGTCCCCCATGGCCTATAAGCATCTCACATAAGCTAGCATATGTTCACAATATAGAATCCAAAGGACATACATATGCAAGGAATCTACTTCAACAAAATAGAGGCTGTATGTTGCAAACACAAAACCAAAATTATTCAACAAGGTATATAAAATTCAAGCCTTGTATCTGAGACAGAACAAGATGAGGATGTCTGATGTTACCAAGTTTAGTCAATGTAATACCAAAAACTATAGGATGGGTAGGAAGAAAGGAAATAAAAGGTAAATGCAAGCATAAAAATAAGAAGGGAATAAAATACCCATGAGAGAAGTTGCAGAGACAAAGTTTGGAGCTAAGATGAAAGGATGGACCATTCAGAGACTGCCCCACCCTGGGGTCCATCCTATAATCAGCCACCAAACGCAGACACTATTGCATATGCCAGCAAGATCTTGCTGAAAGGACCCTGATACAGCTATCTCTGTGAGGCTATGCCAATGCCTGGCAAATATAGAAGTGGATGCCCACTGTCATCTATAGGATAGAACACAGAGACCCCAGTGGAGGAGCTAGAGAAATTACTCAAGGAACTGAAGGGGTCTGCAACCCTATAGGTGAAACAACAATATGAACTAGTCAGTACTCCCCCCAGAGCTCGTGTCTCTAGCTGCATATATAGCAGAAGATGGCCTAGTTAGCCATCTTTGGGAAGAGATGCCCCTTGGTCTTGCAAACTTTATATGCCCCATACAGGGGAACGCCAGGGCCAAGAAGTGGGAGTGGGTGGGCAGGGGAGCAGGGTGGGTGAAGGGTTTAGGGGACATTTGGGATAGCATTTGAAATGTAAATGAAGAAAATATCTAATAAAATAAGTTAAAAAAGTAAGAAGAAAGTCAAATTATCCACTATAGATATTATGCTTCTATATATAGGAAAAAATTTAAATTCTACGAAAATTGAAAAACAAATCCAATAAAATTGCAGGATATAAAACTCAGTATGAAAAAAAAAAACAGTAACAGTAATGTTGAGGAAAAAGGACAAATATGTACGACTGCAAATATCTATATAAAATAAAACATCTGGGAATGGATTTAATAAGGGCGGGTAAAAACACCATGAGAATTACAAAAATAGTGATAAAAAATAAACTTATTACACACACACACTGCTGGATACTTATAATATGGTCTGTATGAATTCTTATTTCTTTAAATCCCATACTTTTCAAAGTCATTTACATATTCACTGAAAGCCCTGTGAAAACATCAAATCACATAATAGCACAAAAAATTCTAAATAACTGAAGTTATTTTGAGAAAAAGGAACAGAGCTGAAGCTATCACATTACCTGACTTGATATTGTAAGCCATGAAAACTTACTTGGATTTAGCGTCTTACTTACCAAATCAATGAATGGAGAGTACAGACTGGGCTGATAATACTGAGAATATAAGCCTAGTATTTCAACTATCTGTATTAAAGTTTATTTTTAAAATTCATAATGAAAAATAGCTATTGAAATAATCTAAAGGAAGATTTTAAACTCTTCCTTATTGTTAATACTTCACTGGTGAGGCCAGGCTTTACAGATGTATTCATTTCTCTTTTCCTTCTTTTTTAATTCTAAACTAGTGAACCAACAAAATCCATTTTTTCCCAGTGTAGGAAAAGATAAAACAGTACAAGATAGCGAGAGGATTTCTTTTCTGCAAAGTAAATCACTCTGGCAGAGAGAGAGAGAGACAGAGACAGAGAGAGAGAGAGAGAGAGAGAGAGAGAGAGAGAGAGAGAGANGAGAGAGACAGAGACAGAGACAGAGACAGAGAGAGACAGAGAGAGACAGAGACAGAGACAGAGACAGAGAGACAGAGAGAGAGAGAGACAGAGAGAGAGAGAGGTGTCAGATTGTCGACCAAAACTAAGCCAAAAGCAATGAAGAAATTTTGTGTCTACTTTTCTCAGTACACAGTTGAATGAAGAACTATATGACCCTATGTCAAGCTGAAAACATGAATGGGGACTTGAGACATGAGTCACCCAGTAAGACCACTTGATACTCTAGAGCACCATATTTGATTTTCACCACCCACATGATGCTGGTGAAATTCTTTCTGTAATTCTAGCTCCAGGGTATCTAACTTCCCTGGCCTCCACAAAAAGCTGTGAGTGTACATGCACACACACACACACACACACACACACACAAACATATGCACATGTGGGTGCACACACACACACACACACACACATGCACATGTGGGTGCACACACACACATACATGCACATGCACACACATACACACACTCACACACAAAACACTATATGTAATTGACAATAAAAATAAATGTGTTTTTTTAGATTATCAATGATGACACCATTGCATTATTAAAGGGGGGAAAAAAGTAAAAGTTAAGGTAAGAATGAGAGTTTCACATGTCTTTAAGGAAGAAAGAACTTCCTTGATGTTTCAGCCATAAAAGAGAATGTCCAATACCTTTTGAAGACACTGCAGGTAGAAATCTAGTCAACGTGCAAAGTGACACACAGACTAGTGTCCAAGTAAAGGAGATCTGAGGCAACAAGGGGAATCTGCAAGACATACAGTATCTTTAAAAGACTCACAACTTTCTTGGTTGAGTCATCAAGGAAAGACATGGAGTTTTCAATTCTTCCAGTAAATCAAAGATACATTCAGCAGCATCCCGTAATAAGAAATCAAGTCAGTAGATCTAGAAACTTGACCAAAAGAGCTCTCCAGGGACTAGTGAGGAGTCAGTAGAGAACCGCTGGTCTCCAAGCCTTCCTTGTACTTCTGGGAAGTGATAGAGGCCTGTCCTCTACCCTCATCTTCTTCAGAGTAAGAAAGGGAAAGGATAAATTTGAGTGTGTATTTTTACTGAAAAGAAATGAGTCACTCAAAAGAAACTTTTAAAATGTAATTTTAGAGATAAACTTGCCAGCTTCAATTATCTTCATTACAACTCGATAAGATGGATTCATAAAGTTTAGATGAGTATACTGGATAAATATGCTTGCCCTACAGCTTTTGCCCTGAATAGCCAACCAAAATTAAACTGAACAAGCCTCAACCTTGTGCTTCCAGCAGTTAGTACATAGTCCGCCATGCAGTAACTAAAGGTGTGAAAAGAAAGCATAAGAGAGACATGGGGAAAGGGGGCTGAAGGGAGGGAAGGCGGGAGAGAGACAGAGACATTTAAAACATGCATAGGAATGAGTCCTATGTGAAGGGCTTCAGGTGCCTTCAAAAAGCTGGAGAAAGGTAAAATAAACTAGGTTTAGTCTCAGGTAATGTAGTGAAAGTTCTAGAACCAACATAGGTGTTCAAGAATAGCCATAACTGGATAAAGGAAAAAAAATACTTATATGCACATGTGCATGTGCCCACACACACCTACGTATGTATGTATGTGTGTGTGTGTGTGCATGCACCTGTGTGTGTGTGTGTGTGTGTGTGTGTGTGTGTGTGTGTGTGTGTGTGTATAAATAGTACATGTTTATATATACATGTTTTCTACCCAAATGAACAAAGTTATGTCATTTTCAGGTAAATGGATTTATTAAACTCACATGCTCACTTACATACAAGTAATTCATCTGGTCAAAAGATAAGCCATTACATAATTCTAAAACAACATTATTAATTTAATCATCACTTGAAACATGCTAAAATTCTCCACTCATATAACAAGCTCTGAAATGAAAAACTCCTTTGAGAATCACCTGATATTGTCTGAAAGTCTGGATACATAATTTTATATTGTTAGGATTTAAAATTTGCTAATTCCATCAGTGCTGACTTAATAATGCAGAAACCTGAGGAAATACTTACACTATAATATACAACAGTGGTAAACCCTGAGTCTCGCATAAGCACTCCGTTTTATCTCATTTAAAACCTCAGACACTGTGTGAATATGATGCATACACTTTGTTGTTTCTGTTGTTTTAAAGATGATCGAGGCCAGCCCTGGTCTACAAAGTGAGTTCCAGGTCAGCCAGAGCTATACAGAGAAACCCTGTCTCGAAAAACCAAAAAAAAAAAAAAAAAAGATGATCTATGGAACCAGGATACTCAGCACAGATTCATCAGGCCACTTAACAGTACTGAAATGACAAAATAAAGATTTTTATTTAAGTGAAATCTACAGGAAAAAAATTGGAAACAGCATCTTCATCTACATCAGACTTCTCTGATGCTCTCCTTGGGACCTACCAGTGTTGTTTGCATTTTTGTTTTGTTTTGGGTTTTCCTTTTTCTTTCTTACTGTCTTGATTTTGTGGAACCTTAAGGTACTTGAGGCTTAGAAGATTTGAAGATGACATAATGATCATATAAAATGTCCCTGGTAAATTTAAGTGACAGTTTAAGGATAAACCAATCTGCTTATCTGCTTACAAGACTGTGATAAGGAAACTGTGTTAGTTGCAAGTCCAGAATCAATTTAAAAGTTTTCAGGAGACAAATAATTCCATAGTGTTCACCTATCAATTAACTCCAAGTGTTAGCTTGAGATACTTTATTTAGTAGCCATACCCTTTTGATATAAAATTTTTATTCTTGAAAAAATACAGAATGCAAAATCAGCAAACGTGTTGCAATTGATGGGAAGCAAAGGAAAATATCACAGTTATTCCCAACTGATTTCTTTATCTATTAAAGTCTTTTATTATAGCCCATTTTCTGAAAGATATTTACTACATCGAAGTACGTCTATGTTAATGTGTAATTTAATTACACATTAAATAATTTAATTTAATTACACATTACGTATTTTAATTCTATTAATAATCATATTTTATATTCTTTCACTTATACTTAGAAGTATAGACATGGCAAGTAGGAAAAGAAATGTCTGTAAGCATTGCTATAAATTTTAACTAGAGATTAGAGGACTTTATTGTTTAGTATTTAAATTTATTTATTCTGCTGAACACAGTAGAGTATGTAATCCTAGGTAGGGCCCACTGGCATGTGTGCTGGTACATACACTTGTGCGTGTGCATGTGTGTGTGTGTATGTGTACCAGATCATTTTCAAAATAGACCAGTTCCTTACACATGTGCTAATTTATTCAGTTAATAAATACTTAAGCATTTATTAAGAGGAAGGATTCTCACTTTTTGTATTATGTATCATTGTGTAATGAGCATACATGATTCCTAAGAAAATGTCATCTGAGGCCCACATACTTTTTCTTTGTATCTGTGGTGATGGCTTTAGAGATTTGTTTCATCCTCTAACAGGTGAATACTTATTTTTAAAATAACATTATTAAATTATAAATCACTAAATACTTACTTCAGATGGTAAGAATAGTCAAATGCCTGTGTTAAAGTTGCTTCTACTTTAAAACATAATTTGAACAAAGTTATAAACTGGCTTGCTTTGATGAACTAAAACATGGTAGAAAATGAGAGCCAGGCATTAGGAGAGATATAAAAGGTACCTCTTTTTAAATTCCTGTGTCACAGAAATTGGACATTTGTTCTGTTGACATTACACATATGGATTTAGAAGGGAATAAGAAGACCAGGACATTGAGCTATAAATTTAATTTGACCTACTTTTAAATGTATTTTTTTTCAATTTGTCTTACTTTAATGTGCTACGTGAACACTATTCTCAATTGATAACTGTGAGATGAATTTTTTAGTAGAGTGGACAGCACAAGAAAATCCAAGTTCAAAATGCAACAAGAAAAGAGGAAAAATTAAATTTGCAGGAAAATTTATGTATCTGAAAGTCAATGTTTTAAGCAAAGCAGACTCAGGAATCCAAATACTACACACTCTCAAATATGTGTGTGGATTTTAATGTACCTATCAGGCTCAGCACTAGAAACAGGACCAAGAGAGGGGGAGAGTTTGAGCCAGGGTAGGTGCAAGTTTTGTAAAAGCAGAAAGGAAGGCCAGGGCCAAGAAGTGGGAGTGGGTGGGCAAGGGAGCAGGGTGGGGGGAGGGTATAGGGGACATTCAGGATAGCATTTGAAATGTAAATAAAGAAAATATCTAATAAAATAAGTTTTTTAAAAAAAGAAAGGACAAAACTAGGAATAGAGAGTACATAGGGGTGGGAAGTAGGAAAAGAGGATTATCAAAAGTATTTTCATAAAAAAATCAGTTAATTTATATGCTAACAAAAGCATTTGTGGAGAACATGATGGCTTACGTAGTATGTGTAAAATCCGTTTATATCAAAAGTTTTATTTCTCATTCCTATTATAATTTACTTGACGTTGTCACTTTCATTGCCCTTTCCCCAAGTTTATAAAATGCAATACAAACATGAATAAGTGTGTGAGTTTTCAAGCCCTGAAGTAAGAGGGACAATTTTCAAAGCACAGGTCATTGTATTCTCTAATGTTCATTGAGAACCTTTGACCTTTCAAAAGTGTATGTGACGCATGTGAACATTGTTTTAAATGGTTATTTCCTTGTGATATATTACAGAACAAATCTAATTTCATCTGAAGTATTATTGCTATTATTATTATTATTATTATTATTATTATTATTATTATTACCAGTTTTTCAACAAGCCAGGATAGAATGTGTCTTTCTTGGTTTTAGTAGCCATACAGGTTATTAGTACTGTAAAATCCATTCTGTCTCTCTTTTCCATGACACCCTGTAGGTTTGTATTTGACATTGTTTCCTCCATCTTTATGTTCAGCAAATGAAAGTTCTCTGGGCAGCTGATCTTTCTGCACAAACTTCCCCATTTTGTTCATGGGGAATATTTGTGGTCACCATTTTTTTTCCAGAGAAAAATAAGCATGTGTTCACTTTATTTTTCTTCAACTAGTTCTTATTTATTTTAATAAATGTGCTCACAGTCTCCAGACAGCACACTTTCTGTCTTCCCCACATTGTTCCTACCTTCTTTTGCAGCCATCTAACACTGCTCCTGCAGCTGTCGGGTTAGACTTCTGCTATAGGAAATATTACCGACAAGGAAACCTTCAGAATCTGATCCTTTCTGAAAAAGCAGACTCAAAAGACTGGGGAGATGACTCTGGCAGAAGAACTCTTTCTGCACAAGAGTGAAAACCTGAGCTCCAACTCCCAATGCCTATAAAAGCAGCTTAGGAAACATTCCTGCCTGTCACACCAGCCCTGAGAAAGAAGGGGCAGACACAGGCAGACAGGCCCTCGGGAAATTTCTGCAGCTAACCTAAACAAAAGGGCAAATGCAATGCGTAGTTCAATAAGAGAAACTCTGTCTCATAAATACTGTGATGAGTGTTATAGGAAACCACTCAGTCAACCACCACCTTCTCCATGCCCATGCATAGGAATACACACACACACACACACACACACACACACACACACACACACNACACACAGAGAGAGAGAGAGAGAGAGAGAGAGAGAGAGAGAGAGAGAGAGAGAGATATTCAGGACTATTTCTTAGAAAACTTAGCATCCGCATATCCATTCTAATCTTTTTCTTTGTATTCAAAAAGCAAGGGGAATTTATTGTTCCAATGCATCAGGGTCACCCTATACCCAAAGGAGAAGTGGTGACCCGGCGCAGCTCATTTGGAGAGTTTTTATACAGTTTTCAGAGTGGCAGCCATTAGGCACAATGTGATTGGCAGAACAGTGTGACTTTTAAACCTATTGGTCTTTAGGGAATGAAGTGGCATGGACTTCCCTTGTCTATAGGTGGTCAATGGTTGAAGAGTGTGCCTATGTTGCTAGTGGCTGATGAATGGTCCCACCCACCCATCTCCCCACTGTGGTCTGAGGAATGTTAATTAGCCTCTCCCTTCTGGAGGGGTTCTCTTCCAGGAAGGGAGGGGTCAGGTGGAATTTTCCAAAGTTCCTGAGCTGACCTCTTCATTCCCCCCTTTTCTTTGTGCATGCTTCGATCTTGAAGCTATTGCTGCTATTCTGATAGCTCATACTCCTGGTCTTCTATATCTAGTTCTTTGTATCTATGCTTTAAGATCATTAGCTGTACTGGACCTATGTGTTCCTTAACAAAAGCGACCAAGAGGTTCAACATGCAGGGGGCCAAAAGTCGACAACAGCAATCTTTACCTTAATGAAAGTTTGGTCCCAAGATGCTCATTTACCACAGCGTGATTCTACTTTCACCTCTCATCTGAGACACAGAAATCACTGATCTTCCAGTTTACATAACAAACACTCCCAGCATCTGCCTTCCAGCATCCCATTTCTCTATTCCCTTGAAGCTGTCCTCACATGGCCAGTACCCTCAACATCCAATAGCACTAACAGTAAACATGAGTAATGAGGAACTGTATCAGGGATGATGTATGGGTCCTATTAATTGTCAGGAGAAATGTAGAAGATCATGACTTATAAGTTGTATTAAGCCCATTAGCTAATTATAAGCAATCAAAATGATGAATATTTCTAGATCCTTGAAGCATTGGCACATACACACTTAAAATTTAGTCTTTGAAATTAAAACATATCTTAAAATAACTCAAACACCCGTGCATTAGATTTTTGAAATGAGTTTACTTCACTTTAATGAATAGCATCTGTTATCCAAGCCAGTTTTCTCACTGATCTAGTGAAAAAGAAGGAGCTCTGAAGAGTTCCTGTAATAAAAAAAATGTTATATTCCACCAGTGATATATGACAAACATTTAGAAATGATTACAAGCATATATAAGGTAATCCATTTTCCAAGTGCATACTTCAGCAAGAGCAGATATTTGTGATTTTTTTTTTTAAGAGTTAAGAAAAGTAAGTACATTTAGGATTCTGGGAAATAAGATCTTACAGAGAGCTTAAAGGCACAGTATTTAAGTCCTTTAATTTTTACCATGAAGATAATTGAGCAAAAGAGCTGAAGTAACTTATATAATACCACAGACCAACTCTGAGTTAACCTCCATCTAAATATGATATTACAGGTTTCACATGAGGGCTTTCAACTAAAGCCTGGAATTCAATTCATCAAGATGGTTTCTTATACTTGTATATCAAAAAGCAATCCAAGTTGAGATGGCTCAGCAAGTAAAGACATTTGTTGCCAAGCCTGATCAATCCTGGGGATCCACACGGCAGAGAGGTGAGCAACTTCTACAAGGTGTTCGCTCACCTCCATATGTGCACACATGCTGAAATAAATAAGAACATTACAACAATTCTATTTAAAAAGCACTCTGACTCTTTACTGCTGAGGGTCATCTAATGCAAATGAAAATTCTTTTAAACAGCACTGCCTAAATATTCTAGCATAAACAGCTTCTAGTCCTTGCTCCCTGGTGTGTGTAAACTGGGACATGTGGCATGAGATGCACTGTCTGGTAATTTTTAGATGTTCTGATAACTTGAGAAGTGACTCTGTGTACTCCGAAAGAAAAACCTGTCAGCAACTACCAGCTTCATCACTCTGATGCTCTTGACCTCAAACGCTCATAAATTTCAGCAGCCAAAGGTCTTACAACTGAGCCTGCAGCCAGAGATACTGAATGCTCCACCACCAGTTTGGCTCTGGAAAATCAAGTTAATCTTGTTCCCAAAATATATTTTTGAGAAGCTATGTCAATTAAATAAGAAGTGATTTAAAACATTTTGTAATCTAATACTAACATTTTCAACTAAGGTTTCAGAGAGTCAAATACCACTACTGTATTAGAAACAAAGGACAAAGTAACAACAAAAAAAAAGAGGACTTTATTTTGTGTTAGTAACAATTGTACCCAGACTAAGTAAACGTCTAAAATGGTTCAGCAAAATCTAGTTTCCTTTAAAAACATCAAAATGCATTTTTAAATATAGTACAACATGGTTATGTAAATTTCTATGTTGAGGTACCACGAATAAGTCAAAGATTATCTAATTTAGCCAATAGTGATTGTATAACTTTGCTCACAATAACTTCTCTTTTAAATAGATTTAAGTAATACTAGCCTTAGAAAATATAAAGCAATATGCTGTTACTTTCCTCATTTTGAGTCAGATTTCCAAAGTTTTTGAGCCAGAGAACATCCAGGAAATGTTCAATGTTTGAAAATCAAGAATACGTTAAAAGCGAGAAGAGTTTCCTGTTTAAAAAAAAAAAATCATGACTATGAGCACATCGCTGATCTGCTTCACAAAAACAAGGTGAGTTCCGTGTCTTAAGATATGGAGGCAGAACGATGCCCCCACGGGAATGTAAACCCATCTTGATGCTGAGAATCAATGAGGAGAATACATAACACAGCAAAAAATCTGAGCTGAAGGAAAATTAATATTTATTAAATAACCTTGAAATAAAAAGACCATGACAAAATTACAAAGAACAGGCAAGGTAATTATTTTCGAACACACAGCCAACCCCCAAATTTTTCATTTTTGTGTCTCTCAGAACCCTAAGTAAAATCAAGAAGGTGGGAGCAGGAACAGAAGTGGGTGTGGGTGTGGGCGTGGGCGTGGGTGTGGGGAGAATTTTCCAGAAAACTAGTTCACACGATTGTGAAGGCTTGCCAGTACAGACTGTGGGGGTGGCTGCAGAACCAGGGGAAAGTCCTCTTGCAGCTTACCTGAAGAGTCAGGTGGCACAGGTCCTCCCCGGGATCCTTTTATTTTACCTGACCGGATGAGACCATTCCACAGAGACTGGGGACATCTCTTTATTTAAAAATTACCGATTTAAATGTTAATCTTATTCTCAAAGGAATTTCTTTCACAGGGGCAGCTAGACTAACTTGTAACCAAATATTTGAGTACTGTGACTTAGCCATGTTGCCATAGAATTAACAATCATCATTCTACATATGCACCTGCTTTCCTGTTTATTGTGTGCGTGTCTGTCTGTATCTGTATTTGCAAATATGTGGGCTACCTGTGAAGTCCAGAAGAGGAAACAAAATCCTATTGAGCTGGAGTTAGAGGGTTGAGAGCTGCTTGTAATGGCTTCTGGAAACCAAACTCCAGTCCTCTACAAGAACACTGATTTTAAGTCATTTTGTTTTTCAGCAACCAGAGTCTTTTTGATGTACAGAATTTTTCTTTCCAAATAAAGACTTAAAATAAAAAATAATAATATTAATTATCATCATCACCATTATCCTCCTCCTCCTCCTCCTCCTCCTCCTCCTCCTCATCATCATCATCATCATCATCACAGCTGAAGAAATGAATCTTACTTCCATAGAACTCCATATCCTCAATGAGTTTCAAAGGGTTTCAGAGCCATGAGGATCCATGGTCATGCCTAAATCTTCTTGTCTCCATGACACACTTCTATCTTCAAAGCAGCAATCAATGGTTTGTTAGCTTTCTTGTACGGTCACATACCTACAGTTCCTTGGTAAGGACGTGGACGTATTTGAAGGCCATTAGCGTGCTTATGATATTCCTTTACAATTTAAAACAAATAAGAGTAATACAGACTTCTTACCCCAGAACTAGAAAATACTCTATTTATGCTGAGTAAGCTACTATGGTTTTGATTATTTGTATCAGCAGACATAGAAGCTTAATAGTTATCATCAGGAAGGAGCTGAAAGCTTACATGAAAATTATAGCTAAGGATTATATAGATATACTTTTTGGGGGATTTTCATTAAGCCATGACCATTCAAACATTAAAGATAATGTAACTATTGTATCTTTTTTTTTTTTTTTTTTTTTTTTGTTTTTGTTTTTGTTTTTTGAGACAGGGTTTCTCTGTATAGCCCTGGCTGTCCTGGAACTCACTTTGTGGACCCGGCTGGCCTTGAACTCAGAAATCTGCCTGCCTCTGCCTCCAGAGTGCTGGGATTAAAGGCGTGTGCCACCATGCCCGGCCATAACTATTGTATCTTAAAGTCAAGTAAGGAGCAGAAAAAGAGGTACCAGGAGGAACAAACAGAGAAAATATTGACAATTGCCCATACTACTTTACAGCAGTTTAACAAACTGCGGTTTTTAAAGTGTTTGGGTTCTGAGAGGTATCAGTGTGCTTTCAGGCAAAACAAACAAACGAACAAACAACCAAAACCTCTGTATCATCTAATATTTCTAAAAGCTTTCTGTTCTTTTACTGTGTTAACACATCTTGGAAATATCTTGATGTACAGTGTTTCAAAAACTTCCTGTCTTCTACAACACAAAATTCTGTGGTTTAGTTATGGTTTAGGAACTCTAGATTATCTGTTAAAATAACTGATAAAACAAAATGGCTCTGTTCAACTGATTTATACCAATTCTGTAAGAAAACAGAGAGGGGAAAGGAATGTGGCTTACATACAGTTAAGCAAAAATGTTCTGCATAAAAATTATTCTCTCTTTCTATCCAAATCTTCAAGATGCATGTGTTTCCAGAAACTCCAAATGACTTTGCCTCTATATCATATCTCTTTCTTCCAGCTTTCATTAGAATAGATTACCCTCATTGTGTTGTTTTTGCTCATATAACTCAATGAAAATGTAATGCTTCAGTGACAAAGGTATATTATATGTTATGTATTATATAACTATATTAATTTTTACTTATTTATTTGGGGACACGTTTTAATGTAGTCCACACTCACTTTGTAGCCTAGATTGGACTTTCATTTTTTACCATAGTGCATCAACCTTCTAAGACTTGGGAAGACAGGCCAGGTGTAAATCATCATACCCCAGATCAATGTGGATATTTCTTATTTAAAATTGAGTTTGGTGAAATTTTGTAAACAGAAGTTAGTATATTTTCCCAGATTAGTCCTCTTTATTTAACTCAATCATGCTCTAGCTTTGATCCCATAATATATTTTCCTTCCCTTTAATCTTTGTTGCTTTACCTAACAGGCAGAGGTTTGGGTAAATAATTCCTGGAGACAGGAATCAGCCAAGCCTGAGTGCTGATGCATATGTCAATTATACAAAGAGTTAGATAGTGGGTAACCACGGACAAATGATCATAAATCTTCGGAAGGCTGTCCCTGCTTATTATAGTTTTAATTATCAACTTGACCCAGTCTAGAAACACAAGAGAAGATATGCTATCAATATAAACTTGGTCAATGAGCATGTCTGTGGAGGACTGTATCCATTATGGTTGAAGTTGGAAGACCTAACCACTGTGAGTGGCTCCATTCCCTACAGAGGGTATCTTGAATTGTATAGAAGAGAAAGTGAGGTGAACACAAACATGTATGCACTGCTCACTCTGATCCTGTTTGTGAATACACTATGATCACCTCAAGATTCTGCTGCTGTGACTTCCCAACTAGGATGGACTACGACCTGGAACTACGAGCTACAATAAATCCATTCCCTGAGGTGATTTTTGCCAGGATATTTTGTCACAGTAAAAAATAATGACTTTAAGAAGAAATTGGCTCTGAGAAGGAGGCCACTGCTATGACAACTCTGATTAATGACTGGAGAGGAAGGAGTTTAGAAATTTGGACCAGAAAAGTTATATTCAAAGGGCTGAAGAGATGGCTAAGTAGTTAAAAATCACATACTGTTCTTTGCAAAACTCACATTGGATGATGCTTTGGGTAATGGGTATGTCCTGAGAGACTTTATGGAGCTCGATTTGAAGCTAAACGTTTTAAGTATTGGACAGAGAAAATTTCAAGGTAGGATATTATGCACTCTGGAATTGAAGAAGCTATAACTTCTCATAAACTTGAGGATGCCCCATCTTGTGAATTATTTTCAACAAAGTTGCCCAAGTTAAAGGGGTTCCCTGTCCTCAAAAGGACATGTCAAAGAATTTTTTTTTTCTCCAGGATCATCAAAGATTAGCAGATCCAGCTATAGTGTAAGTCAGGCTATGAGACATCAGCACAACTTGCCAGTGTCCTCAGCATCGCATACATGGCACTGGCTTTGAAGGCAAGGATGTCATGAGATCAGGAGTCACAGTGATTAACTGAGACAAAGCACTGTGTGAATCACGAAGTTTGGAGCCCACTGAGCTGGCTCATTACATGTCCACATAGCACGCCTTGGGCTGAAAATTTTATATTTTCTCTGATAAAATGTTGTTTTGTTTTGTGTGGATCTGATTTGTTTTCCTATGACTCAGGTTCTCCTTTTTAAAAATAGAAATGTACATTCTGTGCTATTGATACTTCATGTTTATAACTTGCTCTTTGTTTGATTGTTTATTTAATTTTACATAGTGTTATAGTCAACATATTGCTTCAGAATCCTAAGAGAATTTGGACTTCAAACTTACAAAACAGTGTTAGGACTTTTAAAAACTATGGGGTAGCATTAAAGTTGAAATAAGTGCATTTTGTACCATAAGGCTATGAGGGTAAGGGTCAAACTGTTATGGTTTAAATGTAAAATGCCCGGTAGGCTCATATGTTTGAGCAACTGGTCCACAGCTGGTGACACTGTTTCAGGTTATACAGCCTTCAGAAAGTAGTGCCTTGCTGTAGGAAACGTCATTTAGCACTGGTCTTGGACGACTTAAGACCTAGCTTCACTTCCTGCTCTCTTTCTGCTTCTGGACAGATGTTCTAGAATTCAATGTGTTGTGGATATTTGGGCATTTTGTGCCTTCATTTACATTGAATTCTAAAAAAAAAAAAAAAAAAAAAAAGTCTTTAATTTCTTTCTATTTTTCTTCCCTAGCCCAGAGATCATTGAGTCAAGATTTGTTCAGTTTCCATGAGTATGTAGGCTTTCTGGTGTTTCTGTTGTTTGTTGTTGTTGTTGTTGTTGTTGTTGAAATCCAGCTTTAAATCATTATGGTCTGATAGAATACAAGATGTTATTTCAAACTTCTTGTATCTGTTGAGGCTTGCTTTATGACCAAATATATAGTCAATTTTAGAGAAGGTTCGAGATGCTGAGAAGAAGGTTATTCTTTTGTATTTGGGTAAAATATTCTGTAGATATCTGTTTGGTCCATTTGATTCATAACATTGGTTACTGTCATTATTTCTCTGTTTAGTTTTTGTCTGGATGACCTATCAAGGGTGAGAGTGGGTATTGAAGTCCCCCACTCTTAATGTGTGTGGTTTGATGTGCAATTAAGCTTTAGCATTTTTTTAAACAAATGTTGGTTCTTTCATGTTTGAGATGTAGATGTTTAGAATTGAGAGATCATCTTTCAAGATTTTTCCTTTGATGAGAATGAAGTGTCCTTCCATGCCTTTTTGGAAAGTCTACTTTATTAGATATTAGACTGGCTACTCCAACTTGCTTATATGTTTGTTTGCTTGGAAATATTTTTACTCTTTACTCTGAGATAATGTCTATCATTATTGCTGAGGTATGTTTCCTGTATTGAGCAGAGTGATGGATCCTGTTTTCACATCATTCTGTTAGCCTGTATCATTTTATTGGGAATTGGTTCCATTGATGTTGAGAAATAGTAATAACCAATGATTGTTAATTACTGTTACTTTGATGTTATTGTTGTTGTGTGTTGTTGTTGTTGTTGATGGTGGTGGTGGTGGTGGTGGTGGTGGTGGAGGTGTGTGTGTGTGTGTGTGTGTGTGTGTGTGTGCTTTCCTTGTTTTGTTCTTGCTGATATGTTAGTTCCTGGTATGTTTTCTTGGGTGCAGTTATCCTCCTTGGGTTGGAGTTTCCCTTCCAGTATTTTCTGTAGGAGTGGATTTGTGGATACATATTCTTTAAATTTGCTTTTGTCTTCAAATATCTTGTTTTCTCCATCTTCTGTGATTGAGAGTTTTATAGAGTACATCTATAGAGTTTTTTTATAGAGTTTTATAGGATGGCATCTGTGGTTTTTTAAGAGGTTGCAAGACATCTGTCCAGACCATTCTAGCTCTGAGAGTTTCTATTGAGTAGTTGGGTGTAATTCTGATATGTCTGTATTTGTATTTTACCTGGTCATTTCCCCTTGCAGCTTTTAATATTTTCTTTCTCTGTTCTGTAGGTTTTCTGTTTGGATTATTATGTAGCAGAAAGATTTTCTTTTCTGGTCCAGTCTAGTTGATGTTCCATAACCTTATGTTTATAGGCATCTTCTTTAGATTGGATAGTTTTATTGTATGGTTTTGTTGAAAATGTTTTATGATCCTTGGAGCTGGGACTCTCCAAGTTCTCCTCATATTATTCTTTGGTTAGATCTTTTCATGGTAACACAGATTTCTTGGATGTTTGGTGACAGAAATTTTTTGATTTAACATTTTCTTTGACTGATGTATCAATTTTTTATTATATCTTCTATTCTTGAGATTCTCTCTTGAATTTCTTGGATTTGGTTCGTGATGCTTATGTTTGTAGTTCCTGTTCTCTTCCCCATATTTTTCATCTCCAGATTCCCTCAGTTTGTGTTTTCTTTATTGCTTCCATTTCCATTTCCAGGTCTTGAACAGTTTTATTTGTTTCTGTCACCTGTTTAATTGTATTTTCCTTTACATCTTTAAGAAAATTATTTGTTCCCTCTTAAATGACTTCTACCTGTTTGATTGTATTTTACATTATTTCTTTAAGAGGTTGATTTGTTTCCTCTTTAAAGGCCTTTACCATTTTCATAATATTGAATTTGAGGTCATTTTCGTGTGCTTCAGTTGTGTTATGATATCAAGGGCTTGTTATAGAAGGATAGTTGTACTCTGAAGGTGTCACATTACCCTGGCTTTTGTTATTTGTGTTGTTTTGAGGGTCTTTAACCATCTAGTTGTTCTTGGATGTTCCTGTTGTAGCAAATATTGGGAGAGTACCTGACCTCAATGATCTTTGTGTGACAAGGCTCTGGTGGGTACCCTTGGGCTGGACAATGGAACTCAGGGGGTAGTTCAAGTCTTCTTGCAGTTCAGTATACCACTGGAGATGCAGAGGAAAGGGTATCATAGGGAGGAAAGCAGATAGAAAGGTGGCCAGACGATGTAGGTCCAGGGGGACAGTAGGTCACTCAGGGCAGCTGGCCATGCCCCAGAGGAAGTGTGGGGCAGGGTAAATGGGTGCAGGAAGGGAATCTAACCTGTATACTTCTGGTTCAGCAAGTCTGTATGGCTCCAATCAGCTAGTCTGATAACAGAGGTCCCAGACAATGGAAGTCTGGGGGATAGAAAGCTGCTCAGAGCAGCTGATGGGGCCCTCATAAACTTCTTAATAAGATCATAAAAATAAACATTGTAAAAGGACTACTGATCAATGATTTTGGAAGGCAAAGTTTTCACCTAATGTCATGAATATGCCATGACTTCATAAACACATAAAGACCTCCATATAAATGAGAAACCCAAGATCTCTCTCGGTCTTTCATGTTTGAATAGTCAATCATGTATCTTTAGAATGGACATTATTTCCTTGAATTCCTTTCAGGGGATGCTTATTTATTTGTCCTTATTTGGTTTTGTCTTTTTTCTTTGTCTAGGAAGGCATTCCTAACCGCCTTAGCACTTGCTATAATAAAATAGCATGACCAAAAGCAACTTGGGAAAGAAAGGCCTTATTTCCTATCACAGATTCCAGCTCACCATTAAGAGAAGTCAGAGCAGGAATTCAGTCTCTAAAGCTAAGTTGACAAAATCAAAAGAAAATTATATGTGTTCACAGCTTTAGCTATAGAAATTTTAATATTCCTTTCTCAGTAATTCCCATAAAATAAACAGATATAAATTCTGGAAATAATCATCAAAGCAGTAGGACAGACTATTTAAACAATGCTTTAAACCAACCTGTTATAATTGATATTTACATAATTTCCATATATTAAATATTATTATATTATATAATGTAAATATTGCATATATCTTTCTTTAAATATAAGAGGATTATAACAGATGGTATTATGTGTGAGAATTCAAAGGAGCCTCAATAAATCTAAGACTTAAAATTCACAGAAACTTTTGTCTTTCAGCATTATAATTGAGTTAAGATCATCAGTAAATATAATGGGGAAATAGCTACTTAAGCAATATGAACTTAAGTAACCCATTATCAGGAAAAATAAAAATATGTAGAATTGAACACACACACACACACACACACACACACACACAAAGAGAGAGAGAGAGAGAGAGAGAGAGAGAGAGAGAGAGAGAGAGAGAGAGAGAGAGAGAGAGAGAGAGAGAGAGAGAGAGACTTAGCATGCCACTACATACAAACACACAGATCTTAAAATGAAGTCATTTCAAATTTAGAGCAGAGAAGGACATGTGAAAAAAAATAGCAAAACATTCCATGCCACCTACACTGAAATTTTCAATCTCAGATAAAAATGTCAAATTTCAGCCTAAGAGACTATTTTGGAATAAAATATTAATAATGAGGGCAGAAGTTAATTAAATTAAATGTTGTATGTTCAAAAGAACATACAAAGCAAATATGTGCCCTGAAAAAGAATAACCAAATGTACATATATAACCAAATGTATATACATAACCAAATGTATATACATCAGTAACACAAGTTATAACCACCTAGAAAAAAATACATTATCAAAAGTAAGAAGGAAAAATGAGTGATCACTATAGTTTCTACAGTTATGATCAATTTTAAATTATCTAAAACTACTATTAAAAAATATGTCTGCCGGGTGGTGGTGACTCATGCCTTTAATCCCAGCACTTGGGAGGCAGAGGCAGGCAGATTTCCGAGTTCGAGGCCAGCCTGGTCTACGAAGTGAGTTCCAGGACAGCCAAGGCAACACAGAGAAACACTGTCTCAAAAAAAAAAAAAATGTCTGTTACTTGTTGAGATAGAAAAATGTCCTGAAATAAAATGTACCAAACTATCATGATAATAGAAATTGTCAACAACCTTCTACTTTTTAAGAACTTGTATTTAAAATTAATGTATTTCCTGAAGAAAAAAAAACACTCCAGGATTTAATGTTTTTTCTCATATACATTTAGTATAAATAGAACAAGAATACATAAATTCTTTTCAAAGGATATACAGGTAAGAATACTTACTAATAGGTATTGTAAAGACAGCATAACTAATGCCAAATTTTGACCACAAAAAAACAAAAAACAAAAACAAAATATTATATGGAGAGAAAATAAGCATAGACACAAATCACTAAAGAATCTAGACACAATTAAATGAAAACATAGAACAATGTGAATGTGGTGATGTATAGAGTGTTATTCATCATGAATAAATTCATTTAAGTCCAGTAATACAAATTGGACTTGGTATTAGAAGTCAGCCAGTAGAACTTGGCACAGCAAATTCTCAAGGAAAAAAAATCATCATTTCAGCAAATTGAGTAGGTACACAATATAAAACCATCTATCCCTTACATTAAAGTCATATTATTAAAGTTATGTACATGTACATTAAAAATATATGTATACATATATGTGCATGTACAGGTAGATGTTAATATAACAGAATATATTGAAGGACAATATCCTCAACATCTTAGAGCTAGACTTATATTATGTTACTGAAATATAGAAAATACTAACTACAAAGGAAAAAGTTTGTAACTGAACTATCAAAATATTTTAATAGTTTACTCTTAAAGCATTTTGTAAATTTACAAAGCAGGCCACAGAATATGTTTTAACACACGTGTCTGACAAATCCTGTACAATTACTCTAGGTAGAATACTGGTGATAAGTAAGATATGACAAATAACTGCTTTCAAAAGATGAAATGATAAAAGGCAATTGAAAGAATGTATAGAATGAAATCAAATTGCTGTGTGCTCTTCATCATTAATGAAATACAAAGGACATTGACCATGAAAAGCAAATAAGACCGCATCACCTCTAGAATAGCTAAATAAATAACAGCAGCAGATACATTTGTGTACTGGATACCTGAGCTCCCACACTTAAAAAGTTCAATTTAATACAATTTCTTTTGGAATCTGCAATATCTACACATCATATTTAAATATGGAATTATACCATGATCAAACAATTAAATACTCATGTATAGATAAGATGAAAATTCATTTTATTTACTTAAATTCCAAATGTTTCTTCCCCTTCCAGTCCCCTGCCAGAGTTTTTCACCACCTTCTCCCTCCCCTTGCCACTGACAGAATACTCCTCACCCACCTCCACCCTGGGCACCCCCCTTCCTTGGGGCATCAAGTCTCTACAGGATTAGACACAGACTCTCCCACTAAGTCCAGACAAGGCAGTTCTCAGCTACATATATCCTGGGGACCATGGACCATGAATGCTCTTTGGTTGATTGCTTAGACTGTTGGAGCTCCCAGGGATCTGGGTTAGTTGACAATCTAGGTTTTCCTATAAGGTTGCAACCCCCTTCATCTCTTTCAATTCTTTCCCTAACTCTTCCATAGGAATCCTCAACCTCAGTCCAATAGCTGGCTGTGAGTATCTACATCTGTCTCAGTCAGCTGCTGGTAGAGCCTCTCAGAGGACAGCCAGGCTAGGCTCCTGCCTGCATGCACAACATAGCATAGAAATAGTGACAGAGTTTGATGCCTGCCCATGGGATGGATCTCAAGTTGGGCTGGTCACTGGACGGCCTTTCCTTCAGTTTCTGCTCCAGTTTTGCCCCTGCATTTTCTCTTTTTTCAATTTTTATTAGGTATTTACTTCATTTACATTTCAAATGCTCTCCCCAAAGTCCCCTATACCCTCCCCCACTGCTCCCCTACCCACCCACTCCCCCTTCTTGGCCCTGGTGTTCCCCTGTACTGGGGCACACAAAGTTTGCAAGACCAAGGGGCCTCTCTTCCCAATGATGGCTGACTAGACCATCTTCTGCTACATATGCAGCTAGACACAGGGCCAAAAATTTGGAAGGTGGGTTGGTGTTCCTATCTGTCCACTAGGGGCCCTATCTAACTACTGGAGTTAGTCTCTTCAGGTTCCATCTTCCCACTGTTGGGCATTTTGGCTAAAGTCATCCCCTTTGATTCCTAAGACTTTCTTATATCCCAGGTCTCTGGGATTCCTAGAGATCCCCCTTACCCCTCCACCCCGAGAAGCTGCATATTTCCACTTATTCTCCTGGCCCTCTGGGCTTTTCTCCTGTCAACCATATAAATGATCCAGCCCCCCTTTTCCCCTCCTCCTCCCCTCTTCCACCCAGTTCCCTCTCCCTCCTTCTACCTCTCATGATAATTTTGTTTCCCCTTCTAAGTGGAATTCAAGCATCCTCACTTGGGCCTTCCTGCTTGATAAACTTCTTATGGAATGTGGGTTATATCATGGGTATTCTGTACTTTTTGGCTAATATCCACTTACCAGTGAGTACATATTATGCATACCCTTTGGGGTTTGGGTTATCTCACTCAGGATGATGTTGTTGAGTTCCATCTATTTGCCTGCAAATTTCATGATGTCCTTGTTTTTTAATAGCTGAATAGTATTCCATTGTGTAAATGAACCACATTTTCTGTATCTATTCTTCGGTTAAGGGTTGTTGCCAGTTTCTGGATATTACTAATAAGACTGCAGTAGACATAGTAGAGCATGTGTACTTGTCGTATGGTAGAGCATCTTTTGGGTATATTCCCAGAAGTGGTATAAAAAATATTAAAGATGACACTTTTAGTAGTCAAAAGCCAAACAGTTTTTCTGAAATAGAAGCCATAAAATAGAATAGTGTCCAATAGTTAAAATCAATGTACTAATATACACAACATCCATGAGCTCTATTAAAACATTTTGAGTGAAACAACCCAGATACAGTAGCATCGTTGCCTAAATTTCAAATGATATGTACATCAACTTAATATGCAATATTAAGGCATGAAATCAAGTCACCCTAGGGAAAGGGAATGAGGTTAGCATCTGGAAAAGCTTTTGAGAGCCAACAATATTCAAGTATATAATCCTGATAGTGAGTAAGAAAGCATCTATATGTTAATTGTGAATCTAGACTGTTGGCAACTGTATATCTATTTTCATTGAAGTTAACATAACTTCAGGTTGATCACTTCAGTATAATGGAGCCATATGAAAATTTTAGAGAGAGACTTATTTTGTAGCTTGGGCATGTCTCATACACACACCCTGCCCTTGATTCCTAACTGCTAGAAGATAGGTATGGGCATTAGCTACCACACCCAGCTTTAAAGGCCATTATTTATATCCAGCTACTTAAGTGATTCTGTATTAAAGGTTTACCCTTCTGTTTTGTTTCTTGAGGCAAGCTGGTCTAGAATTCACCACAAAGCTTAGGATGTTCTAGAAATCAGTATATAGTATGTATTGCTCAATCTCTTCCTTTGTTACCCTCCCATACCTGGTATTATAGCTTTGTACCACTTTATTTTATAAAAACATTATGTATGCCTAACAGGATACATAATGAAAGCCATCAAAAAAGCCATTGATTTATTTTTTTCTAATCCAGATTCATGAGTAGACTCTGTAACTTAGTTAACAATCTATCCAATAATTTGGAAGTTGTAGGTGGTAATTACACAGGGTATGAGAGTTGGGAAAACTATAACTGAAACAATACTACCAGTGAGCAAAGATTTTTTTAATTCAATATGTTTTTTAGAAATCTATCATTTTAATAAGACAAAACCTGACAGTATGTTTAGTACAGATATGCTGGAATCTTCACTGAATTCAAAATATTATGGACTCTCCTAGTTGTGTGGGATGTGGAAGTTGTCTTGTGAAGGAAAAATTGGGATGGAGAGCAAGGTATCACAGGCTCCTGTGACTCCTCAAGGAGTCCTGATCTGCCATATACAACATTTGATCTAAGATGACTGACTCTTGATACACTGGTGAGACTGTAAACAGAAAGCAAGGCCAAGGCAGTGGCCTCCTCCCTACCTTCACAGCAGTCCTCACTGATGACCAGGTGATGATACTCCTCCCCACTCCGTCTGAGTTACCTTATTAGGCAGGGCTTTCATTGGAGCATGATGATGGTGTGGTGAGATCCAATTGGCCAAGGATTTAGGGCCTTGGGATTGGTTCAAACACTACATATAACTTTGTGGGCTGTCAATAAACTCGGATGGGCACCTTAACGCTGGTGTCCAGAGTTGGACTTCCTGGATTTTATCACATAACTCCAACTCCTCTCACTCCCTCTCTCCCCTCTCCTTCCTCAGTCTTGTTCCCACACCTAGGTACAGATAACTTTTGTCATAGCTTGGTTCTCTTGAAGCAGGCATGTGGTAAGATAACTTCTTGAGCTGCACAATGTTCATTAAGGAAAAGCATTTCTGACAACAGAGAAAACAAAATATTTGGGAAAATTCTTGGTCAACTCAGTATCTAATACGGAGCCTCGGTCTACTCCATTATCTTCTTTTCACAGAAATGGCTGGTGCTATTACCCAGCCCCCTTAGGCAAAGGATCTGGGTCACCTGGGAAATGAATGGCTTTGCTGCTGACAGCACTCTGAAATGGAGGCTAACTTACAAGAGACTGGGGGTGTCTGCTGACCATACCTGATTAACCCGAGAGGGTGCTGAAGATGGATCAGGATAGCACATTTACATTTTGACAACACATATGGAAATTTCGAGTCAGAAAGGAAACCAGTATTATAATGATCATGTCAAATGCACATGAAACCATTCCATATTAATAACTTTAGATTTCTGTCCTAAGGAAAAAAAATCAAATGTGGGTTAAGAAGACATAAGACCTGTTTTCATTTGAAAAGTTATAGGTAGTTGAAATTTTTAATTTCATCTATATTCCTCTAAGATAATCAGAACCCAAGATTATAGATAGATAAATGATAGAAAGACAGATGACAGATGATAGATAGATAGATAATAGATAAATGATAGATGATAGTTAAAATTAAATGATAGATAAAGAGATGACTGATAAATAGATAAGATAGATGGATAGATGATAGATAGATAGATAGATAGATAGATAGATAGATAGATAGATAGATAGATATTAGGTAGATGATAGAGATTAGATAAGTGATAGATAAATAGAAAGATAAATGATACATAGGTCATAGACATGAAAGATGATATATAGATGATTCATAGATCAATAGTCAAATGATAGATACATAGACACTTCTCTATTTCTCTCTCTCTCTCTCTCTCTCTCTCTCTCTC
>NC_034596.1:63811410-63842147 GCF_900095145.1 Mus pahari
CCATTCTGACTGGTGTGAGATGGAATCTCAAGGTTGTTTTGATTTGCATTTCCCTGATGATTAAGGATGTTGAACATTTTTTCAGGTGTTTCTCAGTCATTCGGTATTCCTCAGTAGAACATTAATTTTTTTAGATATTAAAAATACTTCCTTGTTAATTGTTAAGATGTGAGTACAATTTCTCCAAGAGACATAATCTTCGAATTCTAGATTGCCAGATTGGGAGGCAGGGGCACCTTCATCAGGTGGGGTCTATTTGGAGGGTGCAGATCACTGGGGTCATTCCACTGCAGATTATTTTTAATCTTGGATCTCCTTACTTCTCCTCCATGAGGTGAACAGCTTCCTTCTCATGTTTCTAAAGCCAAAATACATGGTCTGAAGTACCTTAAACTCTGAGCCCAAATAAATCCTCCCTCCTTTAACTTGATTCTTACAAATATTCATTTCTAGCAACAACAAAATTGAGTAACATTTTTGACTACAAACCAATAAAGAAACAAACAAACAAAAAGATCAGAACCAATGTAAAACAGAGATCTCATGCTGGCCAGAGATGAAAAATCTAAACTACACATGGAACAAGTCACAGAATATCCCAGTGGGAAAAGAGAGAGCTGCATACAGCATATGATGTGATCAATGGAAAAATACACATGCATGCAAACACTCATGTGCACAGACATGTGTACACATGTACTCAAAGATTTTATCAATGCTCACTGAATTATAATTAGTCACATTTACATAGAAGTAGTTACTATAACTTGAAAATTATTGAATGAAAAACTTGAAAGGCTATACAGAAACTTGACAGATTGGTCCTATGAAGGCAGCAAATCCTACAGTCTCAACACCCATTTTACTAAACCTGCCATCGCTGTTAATTACTTTAGCTAACTGTATGGCAAATACGTGTGCTTCAATCTTTTTTGTATGGATTACACTCAAAGAGGTGCTCCTGCGTAAAACAATGTGCATCTCTATAAAATGTCTATTCCTTTACATTACCCCTCCCTCCAGTATATCACTGCATTTAGATCTCAGGATTCAAATGTCTCGCTAGGCTGGTGTGCTTTAGGACCAAAGGGTTTGGAAGTGTCCTCTATGATTTTACCTCTGTTGTACATTCCAAAGACGAGAAGAGTAAATACGTTTTCGGCTCTGCTAATACGTAAATTTAGCTGTGCTGCATTGAGAGCTCTGGAGTGCAAATTGTCATAACTAAGGGGTAAGTTGGAACTGGTCTAAATACTGCTTTGGGCCTTGACATAAAAATAAATTATTAAAATAAAATTACACTTCTCTGGCAGTATTAAAGATTGGCCAGCTGCCCAAACTCAGTGCTGCGCATTCTGGTGGCTTAGCTTCCCTCCTGATAAACTGCACCGCTGAACTCCACTTGCTTCGCCTGTTACTTTAGAGGTACGGGGATTGCTATATTTATCTTGCCTCATTGCCTGTGAGTACCTAATGCATTAAGGAAAAGATTAACCTGCAGGTATGATGGACACTGAGACTATTTAATTAGATATTCACTTCTTGAAACACTACCTTTTAAAGTTGACATAAACAAACCAGATCGAAATGAAACTTGCATTTTAAAGTAGTGTCAACAATTTGCTAGAGGATTGAAAGTGTGCACATATGATATCACAACATAGACCATGGAAGACTGGGCAGATTTTTCTACTTGACTCATAACTTTATGCATTATACTCAATGTAGAAAAGGATCAACAAATGACTTAGGAAAATAAATCTACTAAAATTGCTGTATATGGCAGCCAAAACAAGAAGTGAAAATTTACTTCTTCAAGTATTTTAGAAAAAAAATTCCCTCATGTATTCTTTGAATTACCACTTAAGTTAGTTTTAAGAGATATATTTATGTATTGTTCTATAGAATATAAATCATTATAGGCTAAGACTACAGATAAAGGATTGCCAGAGATGAACCGACTTTTCCTTGGACTGCAGTATTTGATATTTTTATTATTGAAAACAGATTCTTGCCCCCTCCCCCACCTTCCTCTCCCTCAGATCCACTCTCCTCCATTTCCTCTTCAAAAAGAACCAGCTCCCAAGAGATAAGAGCCAAAAGGACAAAGCAGATATGAGGGTTTCCACCTTGCCTTATTGTAGTCCCCCATCTTTATGTTACAAGCAAAGCTTAATCAGACTATTGATCCACAATTTAAAATCTTTTAGCTTAAAAATTACATGTGGCAAATAAGAAAAAAAAATGTCTTTTGTACATTCTACACTTTCTGACCTTTTGTTCTGTTGACATAGTCACACAGCAGTGATTCAGCACTATGAACATAAGAATCACATGGAAACTTGAAGAAAAGTTTTCAGTCCCAGTTTTTCTCCAAGACCTCAAGCACTGTTAGTGTGGGCTGGTGATCTGGACTAAGCATTTGAAGATGTTTGAGTATCTCCCATACAATGTAAGAACCATAGCTTAGTTCTCTAACAGCTTGATTCTACTTGGAAAGACACGTAATGAAACAGCATATAAAGGAGACATTCTTACCTAAGTCTATAAATGTTAAAATCCAGGGTGCCTTTCCAACTTGAGGAACAGGATTACAAGCTTGTGTTCTGCCTAATCTTCAGTACTATCCTAAGTGATGTAAGGTTTCTGCATGGAGACACAGCGGAGACATAATGCTAAGTCCCAGTGTTGTCACAGTGCAGAAACTGAGAAAAGGAGCACTTGCAAGGCTCAGAGGTGGAGATATAAACATCAATTAACTGATATTCCTGCTGCTTAAGGGAAGCTTCAAATGGGTTTTGTCTAGTCTATCACTTGAGCATTGAGTCTAAATAGCTTTGGTGAGTTCTTACTGTGAACTAAGGCCTCTTCTAAGAACACTTTAAGAATTACCTTCTTATTTGAGAAGGGAAGAACTAGGAAAGCATGGACTTTAAGAACATTATCTAAGGTGTCAGGCTACTAATAAAGGGACTAGGGCTTTAGTTCCATCATAACAGTGAGAAAGATAGCATTTGTAAATAAGACACCTTAGAGCTTTTCAAGTTCGAACTCATCCCGACACTTTCTCACTCCATTACCCAATATGTATTTGTGTGAAAAATCCACATATGGTTCTGAGGAAAGGACAGTCCTTTTGAAAAAACAATTGTTTAATTACTCATTAAAAGAAAATTTTAGTATTTTAGAACTCTGTGGTCTTTAACAAAAATTTGTTAGTGATATTTTTGTTTTTCACCAATGAAAACATTTTGTAAATAAATATTTTTTAAAACTCCATATTATATAGTTGGACCATGCTATTTTTAATTGATAATTGAGGTGATGTCTCTCTGGAAGTGTATTGATGAAGCAGTTCATAAAATGGAAAGAAAACCAACTGTAGCTGCTGACATCCTGGAATGGAGGAAATCCTGTCAGTACAGACAGTGGGAACAAATGGAGAGTCTTTTATGGCTCTGGGAATAGATCTCATTAACTGAGTCGGGTCTCTATTTCACTTCACCAGATATCTGAATTTCAGAGGATATGATTGGCTGTGCTTTCAGTGATTTCTCTCAGGGACAGCCAGGAGAGATGTGGTACCTTGGAAATGTTTCTGCAAATGAATACCAAAAGAAGAAAATAAGTAATATTAACCAGTCATCAATAAATTTCTATTGATATCAAAATGAGGAAGTAATGGTTATTTTGAGAAGAAATTATTAATCTGTCTGTTAATCAATCACAGTTATTATCTTCCCTTAAGGAAATAGTTTAACTGGAAGAAGGGGCAGCATTTGGGATGTAAATTAAATAATTAATTAATTAATCAATTAATTTTAAAAAGAAAAGAGGTTAAATTATAGAAATTAGAAGAATTTATTGAAAGAAATGACTCTGAAAAAGAGCGTGGAAAGATACAATTTGATATTTTTTTTAAAAAAAAAAGCTACAAGGAAATTGCCATGTCTCAGCAAGTTCATTCATCCTTTCGTGAAATAAACAGTCTAATTTACATTATAATTTCAGAAAAAGTTTTGTCCTCTCCTGGATAGGTAAGTATAGAGCTAACTAACTCCAAAGCTTTCATCATTATTAAAAACCGATTTGCCATGTGACTGCAGGGTGGTTCAGCAGGGATAGGCACCTGCTACCAGGCCGATGACCTGAGTTAGATCCTTATAGTCATGTGGGGATGGACAGAGCTCATTCTCAGAAACTGTCTTTTCACCTCAATAAATGTGGCATGAAACACAAACCAACCAAAATTCACACACACACACACACACACACACACACACACACACACACACACATTTATAAAATAAAAAATTAAAATCATATTTAACATGAGCTCAGAAACTGTTTTAGTCTGGCTAAGCTGAAATCTGGGACTATTTGGTTGTTTTCTCTTGACTCTCCGATTCCCTTCTGAGGTGTGGCTCACACTATTCCCAGCTGAGCATGAGCATCCTCTCACATTTCCCCTTGTTAAACCAGTCTTTATTGTAACTCCACGCTGTAGAATGTTAAGCTTCCCATCATCTCAAATAGAAACCCTGACTTATTTCCAAATGAACATCTCCCTAGCAGTTCACATGAAGTCTAACCCATGTAGGTCAAAACACTGAACATTTTCCTTCAAAGGGGATGATCTACCAAGTGTCCTCATCGTATGCACAGTAGCATTAAATTCAATCTTCTAAACATCCATAAAGTTGCATGGTCTCTTTTTCCCTAACTTCCTTTTTTCATAAGCTGCCTTGTTTGTTGTTGTCATTGTTGTTGTTGTTGTTGTTGTTGTTGTTGTTGTTGTATTAAATCATCTCGTGTAGATCAACTATGAAGGTCTGCAAAAATAAACTTGTTAAAGCAGGAACTTGGAACCTATCACACCTAGCAGCCACCAAGCAGATAAACATCCTGGACTCTGGCCACTCTGAGTTGGCATGTTCACCTATCTTTACATTTTATTAGCAATTTTATACTTATTTATTTATCCATTACTCATTTTTTATACCATAAGCTACTAAGAGTTGAGTCTTGGCAAACCTTTATCACCATCAATTTAATAAACATTAATTGAATAGATACTTTGTTGAGGAACTTAACTAAGTAGTAATAAACATACAATTAGCCTTTGCTATTATAGCTCCTAGGGCCTGGAATCTTGACTTAAGACTAACAGCGCTGGCACTATAAGACTGAGTGCTGAATATAGTGACAGGAAACACAGGATGGTTTGGGGACATATTGATTCCTCAGAGCCATCCTGTTAGACAGATTTCTCTCTATACAGATGAAGAAATGGGAAAGCTAAGATGTTTAATTTCCCTCAAATCACTCAGCTAGCATAGGACCTATGCCAAATCCCAAACCCTGCAGAACTCCAGAACTCAAGGCTCATCTATCACGTCAAGAATTTCTTCTTCCAGAGGAAATTGAGAATAGGTACAATCACCTGTGAAACTTGAGTGAAGAAAAGTAATGGTCTAACACATACCCCTAGGAAGGTGAGGGTAGAGGGCTAGCAGAAAACAAACAAAAGGCAAAAACAAACTAATGCAAGTAACAAATAAAGGTGTAGCTTAAAAACCATAAGATACCGTCATCAGGTACATACTTGCATAAATACTTGCATACATTTTTGAGTTAGTACTTCATGGCAAGCTATCTAAACAAATAAATAAACATAGTTATGAAATAAGGCTTTTCTTATTTCTTCCTTAAAGAGAGCTTAAATATCACTAATAATATTTTAGAGCATTGAAGGATGTACATAATCAAAGACCTGCACTCATGTGACCTTTTGTATAATTAATTTCCATATTACACACAAGGTCATTTGATTATAAAATATCTTTTAAGGTCTGAGTCATAGTTTCATATCTCCTACAAAATAGCTTATTAATAGAACTTAGCTTGGGAACACTGTCAAAGAAGGAACACTTGACTTGATCTGCATTTAATATTATGATAGATTGATACTTGAAAATTTTGTATATATGTTAGTATTCCTGTCTGATGGATGACTCAGAAAGTATTCATTCACACATTTGAAATTATCTAAGTAAAAATTAGCCCAAGGAAGTAAGTTTTAATTTAAATTAGCAGTAAAAAATGGGTAGATTTCACTAACAATAAACCACTAAAAAAATTCTTCCAAGATACTTCATAACTGTGATAAGCATAAGATTAATTATTGTTGGACTGATACACTAGGGCTATATTACAGACTGTAGATCATATCACAGTCTAACCTGAAAAAAATAAAGAGGAAGAAACAAAGGTAAGTACATAATAGAAATTGAAATTATTGCACTCTATACACTACATTAAAAGTCCTCTTCCTGAGTGTTCACTAAGTCATATTATTTTATAATGCTTTCCCATTTGGGAAAATGACTACGACTTTAAAAAAGAAAAACATAATACTTTCCAAGTCAATGTGCATTATATTTTTAATTCAATTTTCTATCCCCCACATATGTAGAGGTCCATTGGCATCAATTTGCAATGTAGGACACAATTTATCTTATATTGTATTTAGGTGACTGATGCATTTTCTCCTATGAAGCTAGATAAAGGAGATTGGATGGTATATCCAATAGCCAGTCACCTACAAAGAAACTTGATTAATGATGAAGCTTTCACCTTTGTTCTTTTCCATTCATAGTCTGCACTTCAGTGTTCCAGTCCAATGCCAGAAGCTACTGTGCTCGCAGATATACTTTCTTATGGCTGGAGGAATGTCTTTAATCATCTTCTGTTAGAATACCAGTATAGAAATTTGAACACACTACAACTTCTAAGGAAATCTTATAGAGGTGAAATTTACTAGTTTTCACCAAAACTGTGTGTTGACGTATTCTTCCTGTTCCATTTTATCTAACAACAGTCTAGATTATGGCTTTACAGCCTAAATAACTATTTATAGAAGTAAACCTCTGAGTTACCATATTAAAATTAGCATACAGGTTTATGGCAGGTAGTGCATTTTTTAAATTTTTGCATGCCCTATTATTCTGGTAATTGATTAGGACCCTGCCATTTCAAGCATGAGAATTTAAAGACAAGGAAACCTTTTCCCTGGGATAAAATATGTACTGTATGGAGCATGAATATTTAAAGACAAAGAAAACGTTAACTCAGTATAAAATATGAACAAAGCTACCCATAATCATGTCTAATACATTTTCCTCCTGGGCATTCACTTTCCACAAGCTATTTACTTGGAAGTTCAGTCCAGTCTGGATTTTGGCACCAATCTATCAAAACTACTCTTGTTAAAGTATCACTTAATATTACTCAATTCATAGTCGGTCCTTCTTCTTCTTCCCTTGAGGAATTCTCAGACGTACTTGGTCCAGGCATATGTTCCTTCGTGGAAAATCTTTTTTACTTTCAGAGCAGATGATTGTACAGATTTTTTCCCCCATCTTCTCTGAGCCTGTTACCTCCACCAAAATCTCCTTGAGTCCCTGACTATGACAGCCTTCAGGGCTCAATTAAGATACTTTCTCCATCATTCTACATTCTGAGGTCATTTCTTCTGCCACTGAGTCTTTTAATTCAATTTTAGGCAGAATGCTTTCAAAGCTTATCTATAGTTCAGCCACCACCACTTCATACTCACTTCAAGGTACCTCCAATTTTACATGTTGTGCATATCTCATAGTTACCATAGCATAAACATACCATTTTGCTATGTGTTCTGTATTTCTGCCACTATTAATCACATCTTTCCCTAACCAATCAATGATGCAAATCAGAATCCTTGGTGTCTACCTTCATAAATGGATTCTCTTCACCTGGCAGTAGTGGTCACTTAGTTGCTCCTGCTGTTAGATGGTAAGTATATTTTGACTTTTACCACTTTTTGTACACCAACCACCTCAAGTCACTGTCACAACTCATGTATATTAATACTGCTTTGGGTCGATGCGTAAAAAGAAATTTGGATTTTGTTTCATAGCAGATAAATAATTTTACTTAAATACTTTATTATATTATCCATATGCTTAGAACATTTGTTTCCTGGTGTCTTCTAAATATAGTTTGAAAACATTACCCTAAATACCAGCAGTCCACCTATCAGCCCTCAGCAATATCCCCTCCTCACTATAACTGGACCTAGCTAGCCAGTACAATATAGTCCCATTTTTGTTGACATTATGAGAATACCAACTGTATCTCTTTTATTTACCTTTTAATTCCAAGTACAAGGCATAGTTCTTGAAACATGACACATGCTACATAAATAATTTTAAGTTAATTAATGAATTAGAAGCACAAAGAATGTGAAGGTTTCTAAAGATTTTTAAGTCCAATTTAATTCCAGAGCCCTTGTTCTAAGGAGAGCAGTTTCCATGTCCTGAGCATGTAGAGACGAGTCACATATTAATAAGCAAAACACTTTTCTTAGATACCAAGACCTAAACTAAGAAAAAAATGGAGATGAGTAAGAGCCACTCTAAGGGGAAGCTTGAGGGCAGCTATGTGTTCATTCGAGGCACACTCTTGCTGGAAGACAGCCCATAATGGATCCATTTGTCCTGCTGTGACTCAAGATCATAGAACCCATCTGAAGCACTGGGTTGCGGGAAGATTGATTTACTCCCATAACAATCTCTATCGGCTCAAGCTAGAGGAGAAAAGCAAGCTGAGAACATGCTGAGCAAAATCATTTTTCCTTCCCTCTCTGTTTTTTTTTCAAATGGCATGACCTGTGTGAGAACATATAACTCACTGAGCACAACCACTCTGTGAACACTAACGCCCATGCCAGAGGCCCATGCCCTGCTAATCATTGTCAGTGCCGTAAGGCTATCTTTTATTTGGTCCTTCCTTTATGAAACTTGTAATTACCTCCTTACTTGTGTTTACACTCCATGCTCCATAGCAAAGAATTGATCTCAAAGGATTTATTATTTCCAGCAACTCCCAAATTACACAATGCATTATAAGAATCCATAAAATGTTTCTATTAGCATTAAGGAGGTAATCCTGTTCAGCACTTCTAGCCAGAAGGAACTTCTTATGGTACACAACATTTTTAGATAAAAAGATAAAATTAGACAAAAGAAGAAGACCCAGCCTTCTCTCCAAGTAAAGGAAGGATGAGAGTTTAAATGTAGATTTTCCTTTTGAGATGGAGAGATCCATACACTCTTATACCTTGAAACTCTTGGAAGCATTGGTAAGAGGTGAACTTTGGAAGTGCTCATAAAACTGTACATTTTGTTAAAAGTGTCAAGTTTTGGCAAATGTAATATATTTTCTGATTATAATAGTAAAAAAATGTTTAAACATAAAAATTTAAAGAATAAGACATATGTAAGAAAACAGAAGAATTAGTACATATGAAGACAAGTATATTAAACCACAAAAATAATAAGTGTTCAAAAAGAAAAGAAAAAGAAACTAAGCATCCGTATGATCTCATCACTTGGGAATATACGGAAGAAGCAGGAGTTTGAAATAAGCCTTGGGTGTGTAGAGAGCCTATCAAGGAAAGAGGAAGAAGGGGGCAGGGTCAGGAAGCAGCCAGGAAGGAAGGGTTGTGGTTTCAGAGAAAGGAATGAAGGAAAGGGACATAAGGGAGAGGGTAGGGAAGAAAGAGAACTGGAGGGGAGCAGAGCAGGGAGGGAGAAGAGAAAATGAAAGAAGGAGTAAGACTAGAAAGAAAGAAAGAAAGAAAGAAAGAAAGAAAGAAAGAAAGAAAGAAAGAAAGAAAGAAAGAAAGAAAGAAAGAAAGAAAGAAAGAAAGAAAGAAAGAAAGAAAGAAAGAAAGAAAGAAGAGAGATTGGTGTTTATCCAAGCATTACAAATAACGCCTCCAGTCAGACAGGATGCACTCACCTGTAGCCCAGCTGTTGCAGAGGCTGAGGCAGCAGGATCTCTAGAAGGCAGGAATTGCAAACAGATTACACATATCAACATCCAGTCACAAAAAATAAAGAGGTAAATAAATAAAATATCTAACTCTTTCAAGTTTCTACAGTAAAAAATACAGCAAACTGTGGGAATGAAGAAATTGCTTCCACACATCTGAACAAACTAAAGCTCTGGGCAACTGAATAATAAAAAGTAACCCAAGAGTTGAAAATTGGGGAAAGTATTTCAACAGACAAATCACAAAAAGTCTATCACACGTGGGTGTGAAGGTTAATTCTCATTGTGAAGCTAAAAGAATTAGAATAATCATGGAAGCAAATCTTGGAATATATCTGTGAGGAATCATCTAAATCCAATAGTGTCCTTTCTAGTATTAAAATACAGTATTCAGGAAGACCCTCCCTAAATGTGGACAATGTCATTGCACAGGCTTGGGTCTTGGGATGAATGTAAAAAGGAAAATGAACAGTATACAAGCATCCATTGTTCTTTTTGATGACTATGGATGCAGTCAGACGGCCTGTTTCCTGCCTCCATGCCATAACTTCCTGCCTCGATGGAATGTATCTTTAGAACAATAAGCCAAACCTTTGCTCTCTTCAGTTGCTTTTGCCAAGTACTTTGTGGCAACAGTGAGATAAAGACAAGCACCTAATGAGAAGTGGGACCATGGCTGTGACAAATCTGATCATGTATTTTTGGGTTCTTAAATCTGGGTTGCTAGAGGAATATGGGAGACATTTTGACCAAGAGTAACACTTAAAAACTTTAAAAAGAACTTAATGAGTCATTCTGGTAGGAACATAGATGACAAGAATGTTGAGAGAAATGGAGGCTGGTTGATGATAACTAAATGGCATAGGGTCATTCATGAGATACTCTGGCAAAGATTTTGCCTCCATTCTGTTCATGTCCTGAGAACCAGAGTTGTGTTAGTTTAAAGGCCTATCCATGGCCTAGTTTGTTTGACATAGGAAACTTCAGGACAAGATTGCATTTTTATACATGTATATAATGGAGGGAGGGGATAGGTAGATAGATAGGTAGGTAGATAGATAGATAGATAGATAGATAGATAGATAGATAGATAGATAGATAGATAAAGTGAAAGATAAGAAAAATGTGAAGATGCTGAAAGAAGATACTTAAGGAAGTTTAAAGTATCAGAAATGTGTGCATTTTGAAAAGCTCTATAATTGTTTAGAAGTTTAACATCATTATACAGAAAGCTGGTGTTTTTCAGTAGGAAAAGAAGAAAGGTGCCCTGAAGGAAAGGTGCCACCCACAGAAAGTTCCATCCTGTGCTAATGCAACCTAATTTGAAAGGAGAAAGTCTAAATCAAGAATACTGTTTAAGAGGTCCCTGGTGAACAACAGCCCAGTATAATACCTCCAGTGTCAGCCCAGAAAGGTCTATGCAACTGTGGTTCGGTCATCCAGGATCTATTCCAACTCAGCAGCATAAACTGGCAGCATTGTGCAGCTGGTACTGATTGTGCAGGTATAAAATATACAAGAGTGACAGGGTTATGAGTCTTGCACCATGATTCCAGAGACTCCCTAAGAGGAGAAGACATATGCCAGGGTCAGAGTCTTGGCAAGGAGGCTAAGAGGGGTCAGTGTATGAAACTCCCTGATCCTCCAGCTCTAGTGATCTTTCCACCTTCTCTTCCACATTGTTTCCTGAGCCTTAAACGGCAAAACATATTGTAGATGTATCAATTAGAACTAGGTTCCATATCTTTGCATTTTGATTGGTTGTGGTTTTCTGTGGTGTCTCTGTCTTGGGCAAGAAGACGTTTCCTTAATGATAGGCGAGGAATACTTATCTGTGGGTATAAGAACAAATGTTTAGATAGCAAAGGGTTCTACAGCACTTTTTATGAGATTGTGCTGACTTCATCATCTATGGCTACAGGCCTTTTTCCAATATACAAATCTTCACTAGCAATGAATTAGTTAGCTAGATTTTCAGTACCAGGCATGGTTTCCATCATAAGTGGATCTTAAAACCAATTAGAGAGTTACTGGTTATTAACAGGGTATAGAAGCTTTAGTGTTCTCATGTTATGCTGGTCATTGTTGTGATTCTTGAGCATCATAGCTGGGTAGGAGTGGTGGTTGCTTTGCTCCTTCGGAAGGTTGTGTGGTATTTTGTGATACCATGAAAGCTAGCCCTCAGGGAAGAGGCATTCAGGTCCTGTTGTGTCACGAGGCACTGTGTCTTTGGAATCATCCATCACTCTTGGGTATTACAAATGTTTTGCCTCTTCTGCATTGGTCCCCTAGAGAAGGAATTTGATGAAAACCTCCCATTTATTCCTGAGTGCTCCAAAGTCTGTCGCGTTCTGAACATTGTCCAGTGGCAGGTCTTTGTGTAAATTCTCATTGGCTGCATAAAAATGCTTCTCTGATGTGGGTTGAACGAGACTAAATATTTAGGAGGCAGAGGCAGAGACAGGCAGATCTATATGAGTTCAAGACCAGCCTCGTCTGCATAGATTGTTTTAGGCCTGCTAGAACTGCATAAGGAGACTGTCTCCAAAGAACATACAATAAATCAAAAACCCTAAGCAAGCCTGTACCTATTATCCATTAGTATAGTTGTTGAAACAAGGGAAGTAAATTATTTGCTTATGAAGTACTCAAATATAGATTTCATAATAGTAAATTGTTAGATGTAATTCAAAAGAGTACCAATGGTGTGATATAAACTAAATTATGTAATATCCACTTAATATACTCAGCATAAAAGGACAAACTAATGATTCAAAGAAATGGATTCAAAAGGTAATTTGTTTAGCAAAATAAAGCATAGACAAAAAGGCTACTAGATTAGTCTTTTCTGGTTAAAGTCTAAAAGAAATGAGTCTGATTGAGAAATGTGTGTGGTTACCTAGGTCTGAGAATGGATGGGAAGATTTGCTGCAAAGGGCTATATAGCACTTTTCATGGTGATAGTGGTACAGGATAAACATTTCTCAATGTCCAGCAAAATCTACATTTAAACTTTTACCTCAAAAATGTTGGTTATGTGATCACAGTCTTACTAAAAGTCATCACTAATTATTAAAGTAATAAATGTTAATACAACAAAACTTCAGATAAGCATCTACCATATTTTGTAGGCAGGACATTTCTTGGGTCAAAATTCTGTGCGTGGGTTGTTGTCCTTATTCCTCTACTGGGAGTCCTGCCTGGCTTCAGGAAGTCATCACGTAGGCTCCTTATCCCTCACTGCTAGGAGTCTCAGCTGGAGTCATCCCCATAAACTCCCTGGGGTCTCCTCAATGGTCCCCCATCCCAGGTCTCTGGCATGTTCTCTAGATACCCCCACCCTCAACCTGCCACCAATTACCATTCTCTCTTCATTACTCTTACCTGATCTCCCTGTCCAGTTCCCCTCTCCATCCACCCCTGATATCTTATTTTATTTCTCCTTCTGAATGAGATTCAAGCATCATTCCTTGGGCCTTCCATCTGTGGATTATATCGTGGTTATCCTGTACTTTAAGACTAATATCCACTTATTAGTACATATATACCATGTCCTTTTGGGTCTAGGTTACCTGACTCAGGATGATATTTGCTAATTCCATCCATTTGCCTGCAAAGTCCCTGAATCTGTTACCTGCCTGTGGATCTTGTTCCCCTAACTGCACCACCTTGTCTAGCCTGAACGGGAGAGGATGCTCCTAGTCTTGCAGTAACTTGATGTGCCAAAGTGGAGGATACCCAAGGGGACCTTCACCCTCTCACAGTAGAAGGAGAGGGAAATGCCAAAGGGGCCATGTGAGGGAGGGACCAGGAAGGGATGCAGGGTCTGAAGAATGCTGTGATATATATGTAAAGTCAATAAATAAATAACTTAGTAAAATTTTTAAAATATACCACATTATTGCTTCTGGAGAAAAATTAGACTTTAAAATAATTTCAAATACCTTATTCTACAATATTACCTGTGTATCAAACACACACACACACACACACACACACACACACACCAAGGGGAATAGCTAAACCTAACTTATTTTTCTTTCTTTTTTATTAGATATTTTCTTTATTTACATTTCAAATGTTATCCTCTTTCCTAGTTTCCCCTCCGAAAATCCTCTATCCTCTTCCCCATCCCCCTGCTCTCCAACCCTCCTGCTTCCTGGCTCAGGTATTTCCCCTATACTGGAGCATAGAACTTTCACAGGACCAAGGGCCTCTCCTCCCATTGATGACTGACTAGGCCATCTGCTGCTACATATGCAGGTATGTTTCCAGGGACTCTATCAGCTCCTCTGCACCCTAAGAAATAAATTTTTCTAATAAATATCATACTATTGGTTTGGTAATTCATTTTATGATTGTATCATAGTCAATTTTTATAGATGTCCCTTGGTACAACAACTTTCAAAATCCTTTCTTAGAAATTCAAACTGACAAAGGAATAAATAGGTCACGTCTTTATCACAAAGATGTATTTGTGGTATCACATGGTGCTTTGTGTCAACTATCCAGGGTCAGGACGAACGTGTATCATCCATGCATATTCTAACGACTAAGAAAATCAACAGACATAGAAACACTGCATGATATAGTGCAAAAATCCTTAAAAGAGGGTTCAAATCCCATGGACAAAGCTCATTTGGTGGAGCAGGACAGGATTTTCTAATTGTGTAAGTCGAGTTCAGTCGGCCGCAGCCTTGCCACTAAGCCACTGATCTTGGTGTCTTGCGGTTCACAGAACTCTTCCTTTGTGTAGGACTCACTAACCTGGAAGTAACTTCGATACCATGTTTTCTCCTCATTACATTTTGAGTGAACACCTGAGATCACCCACCTCACCTGCGTTTGAATTATTCAGGCAAAGAAACACTGTATGTCGCAGGCACCGACGTAGTGTGGTGTTCGTCTTTGGGGAATGTTTCCCAGTGTCTCGCAATTTAACATACTGCAACAGCATGAAGCATCTAATGATTTTTTAAAACAGCTTTCTGCTGACAGCATAAACAGAAACAAGTTTATTTTGAACCAGCAGCTGCTGCTTTTTCATCAAGGAACGTCGCAAGCTAAAATGATGCAGCAGGCTGGCACTGCCGAGAGAAGATAGACATCCACGGGTTTGTGGACTGGCAAACATAGGGCCATTTTACTGCTGCTGCAATTACCAATAAACCAAACAGCTCATCTCCAATTTTATGAGAATGAAAAGTTAAGCCAGTCTGCAAAAGACTTACAAAAATGGGATGCACAGATTGTCTTATTTTAATGAATGGACCGGCTGCAGATGTCAGATTATTTTTGTCCAGATACTTGGAATTTGTAAATTTCTTCATCTCTCCAATTTTCTTCCAGCTAATCTTTCTTCTTAAAATATACTCATTTCCCTTTGCAAAGACATCTCTTGCAGGTTAAGGCTGTAGAGGATCATTTAAATGAGATTCGCTTTGGCCTTTAGTAACACCCCATTAATAATAAATGGTTGCATTGTCTCATCAAAGACCTTAGTGCTTTAAATTAGATATGAAAGAAGAAAAATAATTCAGAAAGGATTTGTAGTCAGTAATAACTTTGAAAAATTGAAATTGATGCAAATATTGAAATGAAGATTTTTTTTTTTCTTTTGAATTGCTTTATGTACGTAATCACCCCCCTGCTTCAAGTTCTGGGCTATGAGTTTAACTCCCAGTTTTACAATCATATAACACCACCTCTTTGACTGAACTTAAACATTCTATTCAAGCTAAGCATAATAAATAAACATAAGTTCTACTAGGGTCTTTTTTAAACATTCCCTGAAAAGTTAAGAAAATAGTGCAAAATCCTTAAACACCCTCAATTTAGCCTCCTTCATGTTTTGATCTAACATAACAACAAACCATTTGTCAAAACAAAAATCCAAGGTCCAATTATTAACTGTCTTCCAAAAACAGTAAGTTTCAGAATGTGTTGCTAAAACACAAACATGTATTGCAAACTAACAGAGGCAATACTAAATGTAGAGAGATTTCTGACCTGGGAGAGAAGCCTTCCAGCCATGTGGACAATGAAGTGTTCAAAGCTCAGTGGCATATTCCACTGGGAGATGGGGTAGCTAGGATATGGGCAAGGAGCATGGGAACAGGAGGGAGTCACTTTGCATTTCAGAACAAATAAGAAGATAGAGAACAATTATTTAAGTGTACTATAACTGTGAAAATCTGGCTCTTATGGGAATTTGGAAACTGACAAGAGATCAGGGGCTCTTTTCATAGAGTTTTCAATGAAATAATTTTACTGTTTTGATCACTAGATAGATTACAACTCGTGTGAATCCAGTAAAAATGACTGAGTTTTAAAAATGGTTGCCAACCTTGATCCCACTGTAAGCTTTGAAGATACGATTAAATCAGAGGGAACTCTTTGTTGGTCTAAATTCCAGTAATTATAATTGAGTTCTCAAACACTCTCACCTTCGCATAGTTAGCAGATCAGCAGGTGACTAGGTCATGTCCTTAGGGTATCAATTAATCAAATTGCAGAAACTTTCCCATTTTCTTTAGCACTTTAAGCAAAATTAGTGCTGGTCTCCTTGAGAATCATGGAAATTTGCTGAAAATGTTAAGTATACCAAGCAATCAATTATTCATGCTCTGGGTTATTAATATCATTTAGAATTTATATAATACACATGCCTTTTTAAAAGTCTGAATATAGATAGGTATAAGCCAATCACAAGGGCAACAATTGCTAGAATAATTATTAGCGAGGCTTAGACTAAGGGGCAATATCCTGTGGTTGAGGAGAGCAAAATGTTGACATTGAGTATCCTACAGGATTGTGTAATGTTCATTTTCAATTTTGCTTGCAGCAAAATACAGGTAGGTACCACATAAATTCCTAAACCACAAATTTTAGCTTATTCCAGAGATAAATGAACACCTCTTCTAACATTGAAATACTTGGTAAAGTCTTTGAAAGTAGCATGGACAAAGGATAAGAAAGTGTTTTCTATTCAAACCCAGCAAAATGCTAGACTCCCGGTACTCCTTGCACAAAGGAACAGCACATGGCATGCTGTAGCAGAACACACAGCTTACAGAGTAGGCTTCGCCTTGCTTTCCATCTGAGTTTTTGTTACCCCTTTAAGGAAGCATTTCTAATGGAAAGTTCAATGGTGAATCCAATCCCCAGGGTGTGTCTGCCTGCTAAAATTGCATAATTGGTGCATGATCTGCTCGACTTTTAACTTTGTGCTTCCTTATCAGTCTTTCCTCTTCCTTGGCTTGCTTGCCTCGCACCCAAACTTCTCCTCACTTTCTGGGCCTGCCTATACTGTATTCCTGCATGAAATAAGACCTTTTCTTTCCAAGAAAAGACAGATTTACTTAACTCATAGTTATTTCTATCACAAACTTCCCTAAAATATTACAAATCTTTGTAAACATTTCCTTGATGACCAGTAGAAGAACTCCACACACAGGCCACTTAGGGTATTCTGCATCACTTAAGGGTTCAAGTGGCTTTAAAGGGTCCCTTAACTGCAAAACACACCATACCATGGTTGTTGAGGTATTTATATGCAGATTGTCTCTGAGGCATTATCCCATGAGAGGAAGAATAATTCAGTTTCATATATAACTGCAATCCAAGTGGGAATGCAGTGTGTGCATAAATAATAGTTTCAAGCCTCTCTGTGTGCTCTAAGTAAACTGGAGTTGGCCAGAAAAGGACAGGAAGATCTCAGAGTGAAAGGGGATGCAGAAAACCAGTACTTGGAAGAGTGAGGAACCCGAACCCACACAGACCAAAGAAGTTGAATTTGGAAGACCATAACTAATGATGTTAATTAATTTTGAAACCTAGTCATTTCAAACAAAGAAGCGTATGCAACGTGATCTTAAGTGTCCCTCTTTTTTTTCTCCCTGAAATCTCTGTTGTTTTTGTTGTTGTTGTTTTATTGTTTGTTTTGTTTAATCAGTAATTTGGGAAAAATCTTACTAGAATATAAGAGAAGTATAAGAAAGGAGGCTCTCTGAAGATTAGTTCTTAACTTGTCCAATAGTTTCAAGAGTAAGCAGCAGAAACAGGAAGGAGAAAATGCAGGAGCAATTCTACAGAGGAATGCACGCCTTATATATGCGTCATCACTCAGTAAGCTCGCAGAGTTCTCCAAGGACCAACATTAGAGAACACAAATATATGTGACTTTATTAGGAAAAATGTGGTCTTAGTTTCTAGGAGCAGACACACACAAACATACTACACACACACACACACACACACACACACACACGCAAAGAGATAAAGTTGTTCACTGATAGTTTTCATGCAAGTACAAAAAAGGTACTAAAATGATTCAAAAATATATTTTAAAATAAATGCCTTATACTGCACATGGGATTAAGAATGCCAAAACAAATTTTAAGGAATCAGAAATTTATAACATAAAAGAAACTTTTCATGGGACAATAGATGACATATCAATGTAACTATCTTCTTAATTAAATGACTGATGGATATATAGGAAAGAAACTCATTTGGTGCATGCTAAGTAAGGCAAACAATACTATGAACTAATATTATATTCATTCAAATTCCCTAAGAATTCCTTAAGTATAACAAAATTAAATCTGTTCTATCACTGTATGTTTATTATATATGACTGTGGTATCAGTGTATATATTTCTAATATGGGAGAATATTCTGAGCATTTTTATGTGTGAGTGTTCATGCTCCTGTGTGTACATGTGTGAAAATCAATGTTGACTGTCTTCCTCAGTTGCTATCTATCTCATTTTAAGACATAAATCTCTCACTGAATAAGGACGTTACTGATTTGGACAAATTTTGGGGATTCTCCTGTCTCCATTTGCCATGACTTCGATGGCAGGTGCATGATGCTGCGTCCAGCTTTTTACATGGATGGTTGGGATCCAAACGCAAGTCTTCACCTGTGTGCAATAATCTGTGTGTTCCACTGAATGCATTATCTCCCTAGCCCACCATAGCATACGATTACAGTACTTGGAAAGACTAGAACTTTGTGGAGGGTAAAATTCAAATGAGGGAAATATGAATCTGGACCACCATGTTAACCCNAGACAGAAAAGAAAATGAACTGGAAAAACGTCAAAGTCAAGACAAATACNAAGACTGTCAAGGAAAACTGTTCTTAAAATAGGTATAACGCAAACTTGTTAAGCTAGATTATGTTTCATTTTATTGATTGAAGTATGGCAATAATGTACAGAGCAAAAATTCTGTTTCTATGCAACATATTTTTCTTCACATAATATTCTGTGGAGTGTGCATGGGAGGAAGGTGCTGCTTAAGCAAACATGATATAATTGGTGACTTTGCTATGGGTAACACTGACAAAGGCTTCTGTGTGGGCAAGGAAGATATACACATTCATCTTCTAATTGACTTAGCCCTGAAACCATACAAACATTTACGAGTGGATATAGAGAATGCTATGGATTCAGCTAAGTCCATACAGATCATTCTAGTAATAATTATTCAGGTTAATTGTGGGTATTAGGACACAGTTATATAAAGGTAGCAAGTTCTAGACTGAACTATTGAATAACAAGGTGAGTATGGACAATATTCCACTGGACATCACAAAATCAGGAGAAAGGATTTAAGGTAATTTAGCCATAAAATGTAATAAGCCTAATATGGTTATTCCTTCTTGTTATTCCACACTTCAGAAAACAGGAGTAGGAAGATAGTGAGTTTAAGAGCAGACTGAACTACCTAGAAAGCCCTTTCTCAAAAGCTTAGACAGACAGACAGACAGACAGACAGACAGACAGACAGACAGACAGACAGACAGACAGACAGATAGATAGGCAGATAGATATGTTATGGGGTTCAAGATGCTTAATCTGATGCTATAATAGAGCCCATTAGTTTGTATGCTAACATAAAATTAACTAAAAGTGAAATGGTACACAATATATAAAATCATCAAAGCATCACTTTGCACCCTATTAGTGCACACAATTTATGTGTTTCCACTTTGAAATTCAATTTTAAAAATGTAAAAATAATCATTGGAACTATTATCCTGGCTCAAAGCCATACAAACTTGTTTTTATTTAAAGTTTTTTTACAGTCCAGATTTTATCCCCCTCCCAGTCCACCCTCTGACTATTCCTCATCCCATACCTCCCCCCCCCATCTCCACGAAGATGAAGATGTCCCCAACCACACCACTCCCTGGGGTCTTCAATCTCTTGAGGTTAGGTGCATCTTCTCTGAGTCCAGACCCGACAGTCATGTGACTTCTGTGTTGGCAGCCTCATATCAGCTAGTATATGCTGCTTGGTAGGTGGCCCAGTGTCTGAGAGATCACAGGGGTCCAGGTCAGTTGAGACTGCTGGTCCTCCTACAGGGTCGCCCTCTCCTCAGCTGCTTCTACCTTCTTCTTAATTCAGCCACAGGGGTCAGCAGTTTCTGCCCATTGGTTGGATGTGACTCTTTCAGCTGCTTGTTGAGTCTTTCAGTGGGTGGTCATGACAGGCCTCTTGTAAGCACACCATACTCTCAGTAACAGTGTCAGCCCTTAGAGCCTCCCCTTGAGCTGGATCCCAATTTGGACCTGTCACTGGATATCCTTTTGGTCAGTCTCTTCTCCATTGTTGTCCCTGCAGTTCTTTTAGGCAGGAACAATTATGGGTCAGAGTTTTAACTGTGGCATGGCAACCCCCTCCCTCATTTGAAGCCCTATCTTTCTGCTGGAGGCAGGCAGGCTCTACAAGTTCCCTTTCCCTCATCTAAGCTTCTTCACTTTCAATCCTGAAAGTCTCTCAGCTCCCAGGTCTCTGGTACATTCTGGAGGGTTCCCCCACCTCCTACATCCCAAGGTTGCCTGTTTCCATTCCTTCTGCTGGTCCTCAGGGCTTCAGTCCTGTTGGCTTTGATAATTTTGACATCTCTCAATCTTAGGGTTAGTGTGAATATGTCAGGAAACAAAAGCCTCTATACTGTTGTTAAGTAGAATATAATTGTGAAAGACAAAAGAAGATTTTGCATGTGGCATTAAGAGCAAGACTTGTAGAGATATATACACATATATGTGTGTATAATAATAGTTAATGAAATAAGAGGCCATGGATTCTAAAGGAACAAGAATGGGTTACATGACAAGGTTTAAGGGAAGAAGAGAGAAATGTATTTGCATTATAATCTCAAAATTAAAAAAGAATATTTAAAAGTAAGCATAGTATGTCCTTTACCTTTACAGACTAAAAATGTCATGAATTTTCTTTCATTGTCTCCTGTCTCTGCTTCTTGTAAGGCCACAACAGAACTAGTGCAAACTAGTATAATCTCCACTAAAACTAACCTGCTCTCCTTTCGAGGTCTTTTATATAAAAGTGGGCATGCCTAATGTTCACTTCTTCATACCAAATTATATGTCTAGTGAATTGAATTATATACAATATGAAATAGCCACTATAACTAATTTATTCTGTTTCAAAATCAGCCTTTAATATCCTGATTCAAGTTGCTTATTAATTATAGGTGCTTGATTTGTAATGAAGTGGCCCCTCAATAGTATCTGAAAAATACACTATTAGACGATGTCTTAAGAACCCACAGATAGAAGTAAATATAGCTCTGCCTGAAATTATGTATGCTTTGTAGCTAAATGTGATAGTGAAGGAAATTATTTTTATTTAATTATTTACTTTTAATTATTTATGATATCAGGACAGAATTACATAATGACTTTCAGATTCATGTTTAGTGAACTTATCAAAGGGTTTTTAGCTCACTACCATTTATAGAACCATTTTTCGGTGTACAGAGTGTAAAATGGAAGCTAAGTGTAGGCGAGGTTTAAGTGAAAGAAATAATGCCATGTAACACAAGCCTCCGAGACAAAGGCAAAAGCATATTTAACTCACAGAACTGGCAAAGAAATCAAGAGTGTGTTTAAATGCACCTTCTTCCATCAAAAGCCAAGTCAGATATAGTCTAAAATCTCTACACTTGTAAAAATCGAATTTAAATTACCTCAGATATAGTGAGATGTGAAATCCATGATTGACTGAAGAACAAAGCAAATATCTTGCACCTGGATGCTGCCAGGGATCCATAGGTGCTTGGTGTTGTTGTTGTTGTTATTGTTGTTGTTGTTGGTGGTGGTGGTGGTATACAGCAGATCTTATAGTCTATCAACTAGCTAAAATGCAACTCACTGGATGCATAGTCTCTGCTCAAACAGAATAGAGAGGAATTCACTTATGACAACGACATGATAACATTAAAAGAAACACAGTGACATTGTCAGAAGAGGAGAAAATGCAATCTGCTTGTTTAGATTACACGATTGCTGTCTGCAAAGTCAAGGAGACACACAGGTGGGCATTTGTGTGTGTATATGTATGTATATGCTCAGAACCACCTTTCCATTTAGAATCAAGGAAATTTTATCTTCTAATATTCCAGAGGCACACTTTTTTTTTCTTTTCTTTTTTTTTTTTTTTTTTTTTTTTTTTTTTTTTTTTTTTTNNTTTTTCGAGACAGGGTTTCTCTGTGTAGCCCTGGCTGTCCTGGAACTCACTCTGTAGACCAGGCTGGCCTCAAACTCAAAAATCTGCCTGCTCTGCCTCCCAAGTGCTGGGATTAAAGGTGTGCGCCACCACACCCAGCTTGAGGCAAGCATCCTTGACAGCACCATTAACACCAAAAATTTATAGTTTTTCAAGATGCAGTGAAGTATGATTAATATGTAAAGTATTTGACATATTTAGTTTAGACATCTTGGTGAGCTCAGACCCATGAATGCTTTTACAACATTGCTGTAACGAAGATTCTAAATATTTATATTTTCCATAATCATAACTTTTTGTGGTCCTTTGGTTTGCTTTGTGATAAGAACATTAAACCCAAGATCTATGCTATTGACATAGGGTAATGCTCACAATACGCATTGTTAACTACAGTTGCAGTGTTACAGAGTCAAACATTATATTCAAATTGATAACAGAATGTATGTTTTTTTTTCTTGTTTTCTATTTATGGTGGCAGCTTATCTGGGTGACAGAATTCTATGAGAGTAGCTTGGGTGCTTTGTCTCCTTGAAATAGTAATGACAGGATGTGATTATTTTTTGTATTTTATAAAATAAATATATAATTACCTCATTCTTGCTTTTACCTTTCCTTCTTTCAGCTTTCCCATGGACTCTCTCAATCTTCCCCTCTCCTTTTCCCTCCCCTGCCTCTCTCTTTGTCTCAATTCTATGACCTCTGGCTTTTTTTTTCTTATTTAACTGTCTGCAGGACGTGCTTTAAACCTAGAGATATGGTACCTAGGCCACTGACATCATGGGAAATTTATTACTATGCCAAGGCAGAATATCACTCTCCATTTTCTCTTGAGATTCTGGTAAAATAATCCAAAACCTTCCAGCTAATTATATCATTAACTTACAAGGAAAGAAAGTCACACAAGAGCTTAAAAGCAAGCATGCGGAAAGAAGAAAGAAGCCACATACAGACTAGGATCACTGAACACAGAAATGCTGAGCACGAAAGAAATATGTAAATTGGTAAAAAATTTTTCAAGGAAGGGTCATTTTCCTTTCTTTCTTCCTCATGCTGAGGACATTTCTTTTTCAAATATCATGGTCACAGGAGGTTGAAGATCCACTAAAAAGCACATTTCAGCACAATTATATGTCAAATCTTGCAACAGAATGTGTGCTGGTCTTTGGGGGTATTGATATCTTTGAGAAAGGATGTGTGCTAACAAACAGCACAGGCTGGTGATGCAAGTTAATTGCATCATTATGTGTGATAAGACATTGCAATTAGCACATCTCGATGTGCAGAGATCTCAGAGTGGGTATCCAATTAACTCAGGTCAGTAAGCTTCTTTGCTTAGGATAAGGTTTTCAGTCTTTTCCCAAGTTGGCTTCATACAGTTGCTTGTCTCCTGAAGTACAAAGAAACTTTTCAAAGAAATAAAGCAATTTTTAAAAGGTTAGAAGAAAATTCTTGCCTCAACTTGATTCAGAAAGTGCTGTTCTGCTTCTCTTCCATTGCATCATAGAAATAATTTATAAACTGGACAGAATCTTTAAAATTCAAGTTTTCCCACAAACATCTGAGGACATTAGAGCTAACTATAGTCTCAGAACTATTAGAAGGCATGAAAATCACATTTGATAAAGGTGTATTCCAAACTAAGATTAGCAGAACATCAAAAGCACAGATAGAGCCAAGCGTGTAATTTTAAAAATTATGAAATTTTTTTAAAACTTTAGCAAATAGTTAAGGTTTGATATACAAAGAAAAATGGTAATGTCATAGATGGATCATTTTTTAATTCATTTGACACCCAGAATTTTAAAATTAGCACTGAGCAGAAATATCAAAACAATCAACATTTACTGGTGTTGGTGTTGCACCAACAAAAACTGAGGATGACTTTGTAATTACTGAGCATTTACCAACTGCTTTTCTATACATTTAATAGATTGCAACATAATTATTCCTAAAACTGTCCCACAATATTATACATTGCTTAGAGATGGGGAACAAGCTCTCCTTTAAATCTCTGTCATCTATCATCAAGGGGGTTTCCAAGAAAAAATTTTGATTTTATATATATATATACCACTGTAAGAAATTCCATTATTTATCATGCCACAGAACATTGGTCTTTTGCACTTATTTTGAAAGAGGCTATTCTGATGTTTATAAAATAGACAAATTAAAAGGATGTTAGAACAATTCTGACTTTTAGATGAGTGGAATGCTCTGGCTTATCATAATGGAATGTTGACAGCTGGAAAAGCCATGAAGCAAAATGCCGCAGAAATGGGCACAGCTAGTAAAGTTGGTACAAAAGCTGGAAGGAGCTCTGGACGGCAGACTGAACACTGCACCTCAATACAAACCCAGGTAATTCACTACTATTGTCTTTCCTACTGTGGTAAATATGACACTAAATAATGTAAATTTACATAAGCATAATGCCTGAATCCTCAAACTCTGTCAATGACTGCTTTTTGGCATTTACGAATAGGCTTCTCAGTCTAAGCTTTGGTATATTCAGGCAAGAGCCTAGTCTGGGAAAGGCTCTTAAATATTGGCAAAAATCAGAACAGGATTTATCAGTGGCAAAAACATTATGCAGAAACTGAGGACAGCAGCAGGGTATAGATTCTACCAAATACATCACAGGTAAAACACAAAGCTTTAATGTAATACAGTTTTGACTTGAAGCCTGGGAGAGTCGGTCCTAAAGCTTAAATAAGCAGTTTCTCAACTGTGGGTCACAATGCCTTCAGGGTCAAGGGAACTTCTTGTAGATGTAATCTAAAACCACCAGAAAACACGAATATTTACACTGTGGTTCATAACAGCAGTAAAATTACAGTTATGAAGTAGCAACAAAAATAATTTTATTATTGGGGATTACCACACTGGGACCTGTCTTAAAAGGTCACAGTATTGGGAAGGTTGAGAATCACTGTCTTAGTTGCTTAATTCAGTTTTCCTTTCTTCTCTTTATTATTATTAATTATTTATTATTTTATTGATTTAATCCTTTCTAAAACCAGGATTGGTTTCAAAAGAAAGTGGTGTGTGTCTGCTAACAGGAGCAAGCAACTCCACTTGGGGCCGAAGACTTAAGAAGATCAGGAACGTTCCTGGAAGGGTTGCATTTACTTCTCCAGACACATATGTTCTTCAGTATCGACAGCATCTCTCCTGGAGGATAAATGGCAGACGGTAAGGGGAGATGTTTTTAGCCTTAAACTAGTCTATACCCCATTTTACATTTTGTACCCTGGCGTGGCCCAGATCTCCTTCCGAATCCTCTATGAACCTCAACTAACCATGGAAGAGCATTGGATTTTCTGAAACTAAAACTCCTAAGTGCTCATCTGTGCTATGTAAACCAAAACATGAATCCTGTAAGTTTGAGATATACATACATACATATATATATATATATATATATATATATATATATATATATATCTGGATCCTTATTCAGTAGCCTTCCAGTTTTGATAAACCCTATATTCTGGCGGCAGTGGGCAAGTTACTCTTTGCTTCTCTCCCTCCTGCTCTTTAGGGGGTTATATGGGACATGGGACTTTCTCACACTCTCTATGCTAAGTGTACCTGGCTCTGTAACTTTGGAATGAAGAGTGACTAGTACTGAATGCCCATACTTTAGTAGATAATCTGAGCTTACTGTTAACTATTAACCATCTCCATGTTGTCTCTATATTTGTAACATAGTATTTGACATGTTCACCTAAATCACACATACATGTGTTCAGGGTACTAACACAAGGGAAACAGACCTTACTGCTTAGTTCTGTATCCAGATGATAACACAATGAAGTACTGGGCGGCCATTCTGTTTCCTCATGGGAAATAATAGAACAACAAAATTTTATTTATACAATGTAAAAAGTTGTCTTTGACAATTTTATACATTTACAAAGTATTCTATGCTTAATATAACTCCTACTTTTTTCTGATTCCCCCCCCTTACTCCTGTTACCCCCTCCCCTTTTTCCTTATCCTCCTGGTAGCCCTCCTTCTTTCCCTCCTTCCCTCAGACCTTCCTCCCTCCCTCTCTCTATACCTCCCTCTTTACCTCCCTTTCTATTTACTGAATTTAACCAGATTATCTGTGTGACCATGGAATATCTATCAGAGTCCAATCACAGCCCCGTGGGCTCCTTAGTATGTAACTGAAGACAATGCCTGCCTCTTCCCAAGAATGCATCAACAGCAAATGTTTCGGTGGCAGGAAGAACCCAGAGAGCAATCTACACAGCACCTCCGGGCACTCAGAAAGCCACTTGTCAGGGAAGAAGATTCCACCTAGTATTCACCTTGACTTCACATCATTTTACAACTAACTTATGTAGTATTTTCAACAATAGGGTCCATTGGGCAACCAAGAATAGGAGAGAATACTTATGTTATTTGGGAGGCTCTGGGTTCTTCCTGAGTAACAAATAATAATGGAGAATCACACAGTTCAAGCTGAGTTTTGTTTACTAAACCTTGTCTTTCAGAAACAACACTAGTTAGACAAGCAAACTCTCTCTCTCTCTCTCTCTCTCTCTCTCTCTCTCTCTCTCTCTCTCTCTCTCCATTTTTAAATTTGGTTTAAAAGGCAATAAGTTTGTGGCTTTTTCAAATGCCCTCTGTTTTGATTAACCCTCCCTTTTTCCTCTCATCCCACCTACCAACTCCACCCAACTCTTTATATCCTGCTGTGTTTGTATCACCTATAATCTGCTATCCTTCTTCCTAAAACATCTCCCACCTGAGTAAACTTTCTCTACTATTCTTCTACAGGTACTCCAGGTGCTCCAGGTTAAATGCACACATCTAAAGATTTGAAGCTAGGATCAACACACGAGAGAGAATATGGGGCACTTACCTTCCTGACCCTAGGCTCCCTTGCTCAGTAGAGCTTTCTTAAGTTTTATTCATTTGCTTGAAATTTTTATAATTTCATTTTTTTCTTTGTAACCGATAAATGTAGTTGTGTATAAGGACCACAATTTTAGGCTGGCTGCACTATTTTATCTACTGTGAATACAGCAGTAATGAACATGACTGACCAAGTATTGCTGTAGTAGGACATAGAATCCATTTGGAATATGCCCAGTATTAGAAAATTTATTTGACCCATTTGTACCTTTTGGGAGGCGTCTCTGCACTGACTTTCATAGTGGCTGCAACTGTTTATACTCCTACCAACAATAAATAAGGGTTCCACCACCCCATATTTCACCAACATTGGTTGTCATTTGAGTTCTTGAAAAGAGAAGACAGAATCTGAAAGCTTTTTTAATTTACATTTCTCCAATAGCTAATTATTTTAGATACTTTTTAGGTCTTTATTTATTGGTTGATTATACATCTTCTTTTGGGAATTTGTTTTTAGTAGGGATACATTGCTTTGTATTGGGTTGTTCTCTTGATATCCAGTTTTTTGTCAGAATTGTAGCTGGAAAAGATTTTCCTCTGCTCTTTAGGTTGCCTTTCTACTTAACTGACATCTTAACCTTGTAGAGAACTCTTAGTTTCACGTCAAGAGTCTTAAGTATGATACTTCATGGCACTTGAAAAAAAGACTAAAATACATATTATATGGTTTACAAGTGAGAAGGTCCCCTTAGTCTCATATGTTTGGACACTTGGTCCTTAACCAGTGACACTGTTTTGGAATGTTGTAGAACTTTCAGAAGGTGGAGGCTTGCTTGAGAAACTGGATCACTTGAAACTGGCTTTAGGTTTAACAGCCTGACTCTGTTTCAATCTGTCCTCTGCTTCCTGACCATGGAAGCAATGTGACATCTACTTGACATCTCTTGTCATGGCTTCTCCACCCTGATGGGCTCCATGCCCCTCAAACTTTTAGCGGAATGAAGATGTTCTTTACTTAGGTTGCTGCCTGTCAGGCATTTTGTCACAGCAGAGAGAAGAGTAACTAAGATGCAACATAACAACCAATAAGAAGTATTCAGTCAACGAAGAGATGCACGGTGAGAGGATACATACAGCAGCCGTGGGGATACAAGGAGACTCTTCTTTCCTCCATGTGACCAAGCCAATTCAGTCAGTCAACAGGTTCCCCAGTGAGGAGTGAAAATTAAAAAGAAAAAAGACAATTAGACAACATTATAGCAGGAGCCATGACCCCAGCCAGTTCTGAGTCTGGGGCACATTTATTTTTTCCCAATCTGCTTTCATACCATTTTAATTACATGCAAGTAATAAGGTTGAACAGTATAATAAACACAAATAGTTAAGGAACAAGAAAGGCAATAAAAAAAGTCTCATGATCACTCCCTTGATCTAAGGGCTTATCAGGATGACCACCATATCAGAGCCTACTTCCCTGTCCTGGTTTCAAGTCATATTCATGCCTGAAGCCTACTTCTTTGTTCTAGCCTAAACTTAGATCCCTGCCTGAACTTACTTCCTTGTCATGGCCTAATGTCAGATTCCTGCCTGAAGCCCATTGCCTTGACCTTAGCCAATGTCAGATTCCTGCCAAGGGGGACCCAAAGCTCTCCACATCCATGCTTGGAAATTGTGTTTCCCAGAAATCAATAGAAAGTTGAGAATATACATGCTAACTACTGAACTTAATGGTGAGGTGGCAAAGTGAAATAAAACCACAGATTTAATTTATATATTTCAACATTGGCCTGCTTTATTAAATTATACTCAAATAAAGACACCAAAATATATTAATACTCTTGATGAAAGAATGATTGAGACATATTTAACAAGTTTCTGTTTCTTTACAATGAACTGTATAATCAATCACAATGATTTAGTCAGTAGTTCCAAGTCTAATTTTAAGTAACCCTCAAAATTTAATACTAATTGACCTGGAAAATCATGTTATATATATTAGCTAAGAGAAATGAGAGTGATTTTCATTCTCATTAATCTCTCTACATAAGTTCTCAGGAAAGAGAACACCCAAGGTTGAACTTACACTTAACATTACAAAATAAGAAACAATGAGAATGTGCTAAGCCTTTTAATTCCTGTTGTTTTAAAATTGAAATTGATTTCTTAATGTTGCATCTTCCTCAGATAAGTTGAAATAAAGTTAAAATAACTAATTGAACCTCATCAACAATATCAGACAGTATAAACTATTTTAACATCACATAAATTAGTTAAGGAATAATAAAAGCAAGGAAACTTAATGCATTGGAAATTTAAGTCAGTTACCCACAGTGGGCATAATTTCTCCAAAGGAAGCCTGCTTCTGGCATTTCATAGGCATTCTGAAAGTCCCGTCAGAATGCTATAGTTTAAGATTTTAGTGGGATGGAAATAAAAATACAGAGCTTAGTTTAGTAGGTAGCTGCTCAAAGAGTAGTCAGGAAACCTTGAAGGTGGCATAGGAAGCACAGCCTTCCATGAAAGGAAGGACTCCACTCCAGCAGTAACAGCTACTACACCAGCAGTACACCAGGACTCCACACCAGCAGTAACAGCTACAACCAATGGACTACAGAAACAAACCTCAACAAGTGCACGGCCCTGAAACTGCAAAAATGTCTCAGCAAACATTCTTTTCTTTCTCTTACTTTCATACACACACACACACACACACACACACACACACACACACACAAATTTCTGTTAACTAAGTAATATTTTATATGATCATAATAACACTGGGTATTAAAAATCATGCCCACTGGTGAATGGAACACAACATCTGCTCTAATCCAATTGTGCACAGGACCTGAGACAGCACTGGGGCAGCAGAGAACCGGCCTGACCAGAGGCACAAGTCCCTTCTGGTCTGCACCAGTACCGGGTCACCTAGGGCGTGGATTTGCTGGACACCCCCACAGTCCCTAGCCAACTGCCCAAGCGATCTTAGGATCACTGACCAGACAATTCCACAGTCCTCAAAGGAGACACCACTTCCACTCACTCACTGTAACATGCCCTGGATCTTAGGACAACAGGATCCCAGGATAACAGGAGCTGGGTCACACTAGTATTTGAGTGTCTCAGAGGAGCTTGACTGCCAAGAATGCAGACACACCCAGAATCTCAGGTTCACAGGAGCCCACAATCAAAGAATCACAGAGAAATCTGGACTCTGAGAAGTCCTGAATCAACTGGGATTATAGGAAGGACAGGCTCCAATCAGATATATTGAGAACAGCAAGCACAAGAGATAATCAGATGGCAGGATGCAAGCATAAGAACAGAAGCAACAGAAACCAAGGTTACTTGGCATCATCAGAACCAAACTCTCCCACCATAGCAAGTTCTAGATACACCATCACACCAGAAAAGCAGGACATGGATCGAAAGTCACTTCTCATGATGATGATG
>NC_034596.1:63842158-63896069 GCF_900095145.1 Mus pahari
AATCACAAAAGAACTCACATAATATGCACTCACTGATAAGTGGATATTAGCCTAGAATACCCAAGATGCAATCTGTAAAACTCTTGAAACTCAAGAAGAAGGAAGACCAAAATGTGGACACTTTGCCCTTTCTTTGAATTGGGAACAAAACTTCCATGGAAGGGGTTACAGAGACAAAGTTTGGAGCTGAGACAAAAGGATGGACCATCCATAAACTGCCCCACCCAGGGGTCCATCTCATAATCAGCCACCAAACACAGATACTATTGCATACACCAGCAAGATTTTGCTGAAAGGACCCTGATGTAGCTGTCTCTTGTGAGGCTATGCCAGTATCTGGCAAACATAGAAGTGGATGCTCACAGTCAGCTATTGCATGGAACACAGGGCTCCCAATAGAGGAGCTAGAGAAAGTACCCAAGGAGCTGAAGGGGTCTGCAACCCTATAGGTGGAACAACAATATGAACTAACCAGCTCCCCCAGAGCTCGGGTCTCTAGCTGCACATGTAGCAGAAGCCATCGTTGGGAAGAGAGTCTGCTTGGTCTTGCAAACTTTATAAGCCCCAGTACAGGGGAACACCAGGGCCAAGAAGGGGGAGTTGGTGGGTAGGGGAGTGGGGAGGGGGAGATTATAGGGGACTTTGGGGATAACATTTAAAATGTAAATGAAGTAAATACCTAATAAAAATTGGAAAAAAATCATGCCCACAAGCACTTAATCCTCTATGAATCTTTTGAAAATTGCACCAGGTACAATTAATGAACTATATAATTTGGGCTTATGGGTAGTATGGTGGCCAATCATTGCCAGTTTGACAAGGTTTAGAATTATAATGGAAAAAAAAAAAAAAAAACGTGAGCATGACTGTGAGGGATTTTTCTAAATTTTGTTAACTGAGGTGAGAAGATTTACCCTGAATGTGGCTAACAGTGACAGCAATCTGTAATGTGGTGTCCTGGACTTAGTAAAAAGGAGAAGCAAGGTGAGTAGTCACATTTATCACTCTCTGCTCTTTAATGTCAGATGCAAGATAACGGGCTGCCTCATGCTTCTGTCTCCATCCCTTACTTCTATGATGATTGTACCTCTGGATTGTCAACCAAAATAGTGCATTCTTTTCTTAAGTTCATTTTTTTCAACTATTTTCTCATAGTAGCAAGACAAATAATGAATATCAGTACTACAAAGTTCCTTAAACCAATTATACTCCAAATAAAAGGCAATATTTTACTGGTCTCTTCAGGGTGGTGCCTGAGATTACAAATTCTTGTAATGTGAGAGAAAAAAAGGAAACCTCTAATTAGTATTGGGCGACTGAACGTGGCCATAGTTAGCCAATTAGCAAAATCTACTAAGAACAAATTCAAGCTTACCTTTTAAGTGACATATTCTAGACCAGAAAAATACATCTTTCTCTGTGAAGATGTATTTACAAAACTCACAAACACGTCACGCTGAAATTTTTTTTTGTTCTAATTAAATCATCTCTTATTTTCTGGGAAATGGTATTAGCTAGCATTTACTAGCAATAAATTTAAATAGATATAAATAGTTAAAAATGTGCATCTTCAGAAGAGGAGAGAGGGCTCAGCACTTACAGTTACTGGCTGTACTACAAGGATACAACCTGTGCTACAGGTTCAATTCTCAGCACACACATGCTGTTTCAAACTTATCAGGAACTTCAGATAAAGGAGATCTGATGCCCATTTCTGGCCTCTGTGAGCACCAAGCATACACACGGTGTACAGACTTATATAGAGGCAAAAAGAAAACACCATATACATAATAAAATAAAACAATAAAAAATAGTTATAACAACTTTCCAAAAGCTGCTCCCAAAACTGCTATCTTTTAAAAAAATGTATTTACTTGATTACATTCATGTTGAAATATCACATATCCTCATATCATGAGCATACTATTACTGTAATGTGACTTAGACTTACACTTGATCTTCATGGTAAAAATTTATTCTCCCTTTGTTCTGAAAGCTTTGCTTAGGCTTTTGGCCAAAACCAATATAATTCTAACCTAAGACCTAAGGAAAGCTTTGCTATTTTAACAAAGAGTATACATTACCAATGATTTCCTATTTAAGAGGCAAAGGGGTAAGTTTTAATAGCCTAGAACTGAGGCAATAATTTCTTTTCCTGTCATTCTGTACCTATGAAATGTGAAAAAACTAAACATGCACTTTCTCTCACCATAGGTTATTTTCCTAGATAGATGCAGACTATGATGACTTAAACCATCATCACTCTACAAATGAACATGCACATGACAACTGTTCTGCCTCACTGACATCACTTGAGAAGCCAAGTACAGGAAGCAAATCCAAAAACCCAATAGTAATTTGACATCCTTTGATCCATCAATATGGTCAAGATGCCTAATAGTAGCCCCTGATCCAAATATGTGCTCCTAGAACATACTCAGATTTCACTAATAGCTTCTTCCAGACACAGACCAAATCCCGAGTCCTAACAGAATCTTACACCCTGCTTCTCTTGTCTGAGTACTGGAAGGCAAGAATATGTAAAAAAACGTTTTAAGCCTTTATTTTTGACCAGTTTCTCCTTATTGGACTCCAAATTTACAACTGAACAATGTCTGCAGGTGCATGTATTCTACGTGATTACACAAAAACTGCAATTTCCCTTTCCTTCTTCAAATTGAATTTTCCCTATTAAAATTGATTGTTGGTTTCACATGATAAGCTTCATAATAGCATATGCATAGTTCTACCGAAGCTCACTGCTATTCTGAAAGTGTACCGGGTATTTCATTTGACAATAGCCTCAGAAATTAACAATGAAGAAGTCTCAAGAAAAGACCCAGCTCAGATTCAGCAAACATAAATCTTTTACATCTTAAATAGGGTCGTGGAAGAGTGAGTTCAAACTGACAAATGCTGGTCCAAAATGATAGTGCTTGGGTTGAGATGGGGGACTCAACAAGACATCTGAGCCCATACACTCCTTTGACAGAGAAGATGCAGAAGGCCAGATGGTGCTCAAATGCACTAGAGGAAAGGCTGTGGTTGGGAATTTTCTGCTCTATTTTGATGTGATGCTGTTTTCACATACAGAAAGGAAACAGCTGAACTAAGCAAATGATTGGTTTGTTTGTGGTAAAGATAATAATGTACATAAATAAATTTGTAATATGGCCTATCATATGAAAATAGTGGTTGAACTGTAACTGAACAACAACTTATTTTCAGATGAAATTAATTGCAATTTAGAATATGTGTGCGTGTGTGTGTGTGTGTGTGTGTGTGTGTGTGTGTGTGTGTGTGTGTATTCCAAAGGTTTCAACACTTTGTAAAAATAATAACTTTGGGGTACCAAACAAGAGAATAATATTTAACTGGTAGGTCTTCATTCATCTGTACTATACATCTACATTAGAAATTTAGAAATATTTGTATTTTTATCTCAATGGAACCATACCAAGTGAGATCTCTACATTTTGTAGGAATTCTTACAGCACATGGAAGATATTCTCTCTCTCTCTCTCTCTCTCTCTCTCTCTCTCTCTCTCTCTCTCTCTCTCTCACACACACACACACACACACACACACACACACACACANTTCTCTCTCTCTCTCTCTCTCTCTCTCTCTCTCTCTCTCTCTCTCTCTCTCTCTCACACACACACACACACACACACACACACACACACACACAGTATGTTCAGCCACCAAGATTCATGTGCTGACAAGTGAGTTCCTAAGCTAAGAAAGGGAAAGAGAGAACTTCTAAGCAGTGCTTTCTCACATTGGTTTTTATGACCATGGTAAAAAGGACTGTAAAGAATAACTTCACGCAACTGGGGAAAAAAGCTGTCCTTTATCATTATGCCTATGACACCTCTACATCTAAAATAATCTTATAACCCACATCTGAAACAAATAATGTATGTTGTCTGTGGGTGGTAACTGAGGGAAGCCTTTGCGTGGTTCATGCTAATAAATGAGTTGAATTTGTCTGGCAAACAAACGAACAAACAAAAAAACTAAACAAAAACAAACAAACAAACCAACAAAAAGAATTGCAGCCTTGTCTAAAGCCACTCATTCTACAGAGCAAGATCATCACCAGAGAGCAAGGAACAGTTGATGTATTTGCTCAAGTTATAATAAAGAGTGACAATGAGCGGAAAATATTACCACAACATTTGCTGAAGATACATTTATGCTTCTGACCTATTAAAAACTCCACCTAAGCCTGTCAATAGTGCATAAACCTAGATCGTGCTTTGATCAATGGCAGCAAGTGGTTATCTTACTGAAATCTATTTTGCCTTTTCAATTTTGAATTCTGTTGTTAAGGTGATTTACTGATTGAGTTTTAGATCCCTCGCACAAAGACTGAAGATTATTAGCATTCTTTGAATATAAATGAAGTCTTTGTTATGGGATTCAATTTCTCACTGAATTTTAATTTTGAAGATGTTCTTTTTTGTTTTGTTCCTATCATAAGCAGAATTTTAATCACCTTCAAGGGCCCATAGAAATATGGCGGGGTTGAAAAGGAAGCAAACATAGTTAGAATTGCAGACTATAAAGTTCTATGAACACGTTAAGAGAGTGATTAAGTAATGGTAGACATACAATATAATATAATCTCATTGCTATTTTCAACTACACAAAGAATGATTACAATGAAAAGTTATTCGCTAAATATATTCTATTTTTCTGAGCTGGTGATGGTTTTTTCCAACTATCCATGTAGCCACCTAAGCTTATCAAATGACTTCTGGTGGATGCCCTTGCAGCTACTAGGCAGTCTTCTTTCTCACAGACATAAATATAAACATCAAAAATACCAGCTTTTCCTCCAACCAAGAAAGGGGTATAAAATACAGAGAGATTTCACAGAGAGATCAAAACAGATGGTCATGTGAGGTAAATCTTCAAAGAAAAAAATTCCATTTTCACCTCTCGTGAAGATAACATTGAATCACACTTTCAGGCTTAGCCTTTCCCTCCACTCACAGCAAATGTTCATAACATGTTTTTTGTGTGATCAACCACGAGATGTAAAATGCAGGCACCTTCTGCTAAGATTTGTGTAGCAGAAGAGTAGATAGGATGTTGTAAGATGTCTATACAGAAATTCCCATCTTCCAGAAAAGGTAGTTTCATGTGTATGGCTTTAGGCCTCTGAGTGTCTGCTTCTTTACTGTCTAAGATACCTGGGACAAATGAGGATCCCCACTTATAATAGCAAGCATTGCAGATTCATGGTGTCTAGAGCAAGGGTGTCTATTTTATAGTCTCACAAAGACAAAAGCATGAAAGACACACCACGGCCTCCTTCTCTCTTTTCCCTCGCTGACTGAGTCATCAGGACATTGGGTCTCCTCTATCTATTCACCACTACCATTAGAGCTTGCCTACCGCTTTTTAAAAATAATTTTTATTGGTTATTTTATTTATTTACATTTCAAATGTTATCCCCATTCCCTGCTTTCCCTCCAAAAACCCCCTATCCTACCTTCCTCCCAACTGCTTCTATGAGGGTGCTTACACACATACACTCCTGCCTCACCACCCAAGCATTCCCCTAAGATGGGGGCATCAAGACTTCACAGGACCAAGGGCCTCCCTTCCCATTGATGCCAAATAAGGCCATCCTCTGCTACTTATGCAGTGGGAGCCATGGGTCTCTCCATTTGTACTCTTTGGTGTGGTTTAGTCCCTGGGAACTCTGAGGTTGGGGGGTTCTGGTTGGTTGATATTGTTGTTCTTTCAATGAGGTTGCACACCCCTTCAGTTCCTTCAGACTTTCCCCTAACTTTTCCATTGGGGTTCCCATACCTAGTCTGATTGTTGGTTGCAAGCAACTGCATCTATATTAGTAAGGCTCTAGCAGAGCCTCTCAGGAGACATCCCTATCAGGCTCTTGTCAACAAGCACTTCTTGGCATCAGCAATCATGACTGGGTTTGGTGATGGATCCTCAGGTGGGACAGTCTCTGGGTGGCCTTTCCTTCAGTATCTTCTCCACTCTTTGTCCCTATATTTCCTTTAGAAAGGTACAATTCTGGGTTAAAATTTTGAGAAGGGTGGGTGGACCTTCTCAACCAGGGTTTGCACCTAATCTCTGGGTATGGTATCTACAGGTTCTCCCTCCCCTTTCTTGGGTATTTCAGATAATGTCATCCCTGTTGGGTCCTGGGAGTCTCTTGCTTTCCTGGTGTCTGGAGCTTTCTGGTGGCTACCCCCAGTTCCCCATTCCTCATTGCTATACACCTCTGTTCAATTTCCTGACCCTCTGTACATCTCCCCTGTCTCCTCCCACACCTGATCCTGCCCACCCTTTTCTCCTCTCTCCCTCCTCTCTCCCTCCCAAGTTTCTCCCACCCTCTACCTCCCCTGATTATTTTGTTCCCCCTTCTAAGTAGGACTGAAGCATCCACACTTTGGTCTTCCTTCTTCTTGAGCTTCATATGGTCTGTAAGTTGTATAATGGATATTCTGAGCTTTTGTCCTCATATCCACTTATCAGTGAGTACATACCATGTGTGTTCTTTTGTGACTGTGTTACCTCACTCCGTATGATATTTTCTAGTTCCATCCATTTGCCTGCGAATTTCATGAAGTCATGGTCTTTAATGGCTGAGTAGTACTCCATTGTGTAAACAGAGACCTTGTGTGGGTTCATCCTATTATAAACTTTAGCAGGCACAGGACTGTGTTATGTTTGCAAGTCTCTGAGCAAATTTAGCTGTTAATTTTCTAGCTAAACTTTTAGTTTGGTTGGGAGGAAGCTAGAGTAGCAGAGTTTGTGTGGGGGTAACTGGAGTCAGAGGGCAGTAATGTTTCTTGTTCTGTAACCAGAAAGAAGCAAATTCAAGACACTTTTTAAAAGACTAAAACATTAGTTTTTATTTTTTTATAGCAACTTAATAAGTTGTTGTCTAGAACCATTTAATCAACCGTTTTGTTTATGATTTTTTTTTTTTTTTTTTTTTTTTTTTTTTTTTTTTTTTTTTTTTGCTTAGAAAAATTTAAAGATGATTCTTCCTAAGCTATTCAGGCAGGAATTGAGGGCTGCTTGATATGGTCAAATGCTGTTAGAAATGATAGTGAAGCTTTTCTTTATTGCTGTTTGCAAGCCCTGTGTGAATGAACAGTGCTGTCTGGAGTAAGCCATTTGACAGATTCTTCCCTTATGTGAGCTTGGTTGCCTTGAGTGAAGAACTTTCGAGAGAACTGCATTTTATTTGTAAGAAACTCTGTCCAGGCAGCTTTGACTCCTGCCTGAGGAGGAGTCATTCCAGTCAGAGCCTAGACCAGTAACAGAACCCATGACCCCAGGAACAATGAAGCTTTTCCCCTTTTAAAGGACCCACCAGCAGGACCATGGAGAAATCATGGCCTCTGGCAGTTTCAACTTCACAATAGCTGTCTTTAATCAGATGTGAAGAAAGATGAACTTGTGATTTACAGATACGAGAATTGTACTTATGCTTCACTAAGATTCATCTGAATAAAACTGGAAGTCATGAGCTGATTAGTACAAGATATAAGCCCCTCACTGACAACCTGCATACCCCTCTGCATGTGCAACTGAGACTTCCAGTTGACTGCTCAGTTAAGCCAGATCTATGAGACCTCCCTGAGTCTCATCTCCCAGCATTATCCTCCAAAGAAGCTTTGCTTCCAATCCTGCTTTGCCTTCCTGTGATCTTTATCATAATATAGCATTCTGAGCTTGGGACAGGAGCATCAGTGGTCCTTTTGTCAGGGTCCATAGGGCAGCAGGGCAGCAGAGGCAGAAGGGACAGCAGAAACAGCAAGGGTAATAGCAATAGTGGCATAAAGGCAGCTTAAAAGTTAATGAGGGAGTATCAGGGTGCAAACTGTAGAGTTGGTGATGGAAATGATGCAAGATGGTAGAATAGAGAAAGCAGAAAAACAGAAATCAGTAAGCTCTGAAGAAGAGTAGATACTATATGCTATGGGGAGTTGCCAAAGGACTTTATACTCGATGCACAAGATTCTGTAGCACTAGCTACCACCAGAACCAAGGGTCCATAGCAAAAAGGCTCCTGGGTCTCAACACTGCCCATCACCTGCTGCGGCTACATCAACGTATAACTAGTAACTGAGCATATGACCCCCAACCACTGAGGCCCAGGGAACCAAGTCTTAGAAATGAACACATGGAGCTGCACCTAACCTCAGAGCTCACAGCTTTTCAGTTATCAGGATCCAGAGCCATTAAGACTGAGAATGTATGTGGCCCATGAGTCCAGCCTACCTGTTGACATTCAAGGGCCTAAAAATGTCAGTACTGGGAAAGTCACCTTTTGCCTGTTCTTCATTTACATACAAATGGATAAAAAGGACCCTGCCTCATGGATTGATAAATCTTCTACTAGCGGTTACCTTGTACCTGTGCTGTTCCTGGCAGACATGGTGCCCACTCTGAGAGATTTTACCATTATCCTTTAAGAGTAAAAAGTGAATTGTAAAGGAGATATTAATAGTACTTGGAGGTTAAAAGAAAAAATTCAGAGCAAAAAAAAAAAAAAAAGACCTATAGAACTAATAACTGAAGACTAATTTGAATAAGGATTAACAGTAGACATTTAAGTGACATGAAAATAACTCAGTGAAAACATCTTTGACTTTAACTCTAAAGTAAAGATGACTCTAACTCTGTTAAACAACATGTAACTTTCAGGATGAATATGCTTTTAAAATAGCAAAACTTATGGATAGAATTGAAGTGAAGCCACCCATATGTTCTAAGATTAAACATACCGTGGCATTTTATTTATGTGAACAAAATAGGTGTGATGCGTTCTTTCAATATTAAAGGTTTAATTTTATAGTCTCCCTTTCTTTGTCCTAAAAACTAATAAAACTAAGTAAAAATCTCAGGAATCGTTCCTGAGGTATCTGACAGCCTCGCCTTTCTTCCCCTAAGAGATGCTTTAATCCCGAGTAACTGACAGGGAGACAACAATGATAGAAGAATTCCATACTTAGTATTTTCTGAGAGCCTCTTGACCCTACAACACTACACTGTCCTCAGAGTCTGCTGAGATCTAGCCCTCTGACATGATATGTCAAGAAGATCAAGATGTCTCAGACAGCGAAATCTCCACTCATAAAAAATGAGTCATGGTTGGCTCGTCCAGTCCTTGAATGTTCATAGAGAATTTCTAATAAAAATTCTGGTTCTTTTCACTCTGATATCTGAAATCCAATTTTATCTATAAATTTTAAAATAACTAGGGTTTGGAATAATCTGAAGTACAGAAGTACAAATAGAGATACTTTTATGATTTTTTTTTTTAACCATGTGTCTATGTATGTTTGCATGTTTGCATAGGTAGGTTCATGGAAGACAGAAGAGGACCTCCAATCCTCTGAAACTAAAATTTCAGATGGTTGTGAGCTGCCAGAAGTGGGTGTTTGGAAACAAACTCATTTCCTCAGGAAGAGCAGTGAGCACTTAACAGGTAAGCCACCACTCCATCCCCCAAATTACTAATATTTATATGATTTACTGAACTCTGAAATTTAATTCCCTTTTAAAAGTGCTCCAATTTCCTAAACTCTTTTCAAAGATTTCTATCTCCAGTTGTCGTCCAGTACTGGAGCAATACTTAGTGCTCAAAAAATAATTTGAATAAGGTATATTGAATGTCCTATGGGAGGAAAAAGAAATCTACATTTCCCTCCTCTAGCCTTTGCTCTATTCTCTGTGTCTCAGTCTAGTAACTTGAAAATGTACTCTGCCTCTCACCCTCTGAATTCCACACTCTATCAAGTATCAGTCACACAAAATACAGCTTCTGGTGCCATCAAATATCAAAGAAAGCACATTATAGGAAATTAGGGAAACTGGAATATTTGTCTAGAAACATGTTTCAAAGTCAATCATCCAGATTGATATAGATTGATAAATGTTTTTGTAATGGAGAACATTGATCTCTGTACTTTCCTACATTTGATTTCTTAAGGCTACAGAGCAAACAGCCTGTCTCCAAACACAGCCTCTCCACCAGCAAGTGAGAAATCACTGAGTTAGCCACAGCTCTGCTTTTTATGTGGCTCATTTTATGGGAGCACCTGTTCATGTAGATAAATGATGCCAAACTTGGATGCTAGCCCAAAAGACAGTGACTTCAGCATGGGAGCCAAGCAGGAGTTGGACCCACACACAATTGACAAGTCCATCCAGCCTCCGTAATCAGGTCCCGAGAGTCCACATTTGCAGCAGCTGGCTAGACCTCCTACATGCCTGCCCATCCTGCTTATGGGGAAGAAATGTATGTTTATAAACACAACTGTGAGTTAGCATCCATCTACAACAATAAATTACAGTGGGTCCTCCAGACTAGATTCCTTGCTTGGCAATTAAGGAGACTGAATGAACACGGTCCTGTGAAAATAAATTGAAGTGTGACAGCTATCACAAGTGTACACATCCAAAAGCCTCTTTCTATCTTCCATTGTTGCCAATTCTATAATAGGAGAGATAATTCTGTTCAAAAACAGCCAACTTGGAGAGAGCTGGTCAAAACCAGACCAGGCATTTCCTCTTGTAATATAAAAATTGTCTTTTAGTGTAAATTTTCATCAGTCCTTAGCAAAAGGAATCTATCTTAGTGTCAATCTGGCAAAGTAGAGAGTATTTATAGAAACAAAATCACTTTTTAAATTAGCTTCAATTCCAGATATAAAATACTGTTCAAAAATGACTATGTGTACCATATTAACTCAAACAAAGCAACAATTAGTATTTTAGAAGAGAGGAGCATAAAATATAAGTGGACCTAATTCAAGTACCCATGTTCTGAAATACTAACACTTCATTCAATTCTCTCAAACAAACAAGCAAGTAAAATAGCCTGTTGGTTATTGACTACCACTACAACAAAAGAGCAGATAAGTCTGATTTATACTCACTGAAAAAACAAACAACAATAAACAAAATAATAGCAATCAAAAATGAAAACAAACAAACAAAACAACAACAAAAAATCCTTCAGACTCATTTGGGGGTTCAGAGGTCCAAAATGGATCTCAGCATGCTGAGCTCCAAATGCCATCAAGTAATGTGATCTCTAACTGGACACTCCAAAAAAGGTTGCCTTTTCTTGTCACCTTCCTTCCTTCCTTCCTTCCTTCCTTCCTTCCTTCCTTCCTTCCTTCCTTCCTTCCTTCCTTCCTTCTTTCTTTCTTTCTTTCTTTCTTCCTTTCTTTCTGTCTAAAAATATTTATCTTTTTTTACAGTCCAGTCATTATCCCCTGGTCTGCCCTTCCACAATTCCTCATCCCATTCCTCCTCCCCCTTTTTCCAAAAAGATGTCCCCACCCACATTCCCCCCACCCTCCAGGCCTCCCTACTCCCTGGCTCTTCAAGTATATATAGGATTAGGTATATTTTCTCTCACTGAGGCCAGACCAGGCAGTCCTCTGCTGTGTTGGAGAATCAGAACCAGCTAATGTATGCTCCCTGTTTGGTGGCTCGGTGTCTAAGAGATCTCAGAGTTCCTGGTTAGTTGAGACTATTGGTCTTCCTATGGGGTTGCCCTCCTCCTCGGTTCTTTCAGCCTTTCCCTAATTCAACCATAAGGCTCTCCAGTTTTAGTCCATTGGTTGGGTTCAAGTATCAGCTGCTTGTTGGGCCTCTCAGAGGACAGCTGTACTAGGCCCCTGTCTTTAAGCACACCGTAGCATCAGTAATAGTGTCAGGCCTTGGAGCTTCCTCTTGAGATGGGTCCCAAGTTGGACCAATCACTGGACCTCCTCCCCCTTAGTCTCTTCTCCATTTTTATCCCTGTAGTTCTTTTAGACAAAAACAATTCTGGGTCAGTTACTCAAACCCAGAAACAATCTATCAAGTGTTTCCCACATTGTACTTCTTTTAAGTATTCCAGGATGCTTGTGAATCCCTGGAACCTATGTGCAAATTAAAGTATGTCCTTTTTTACTGCAAGTCAACTGACCAGCATCCTTAACTCTAACCCCAACTTTAACTTTCCCTGGATTGATAATTCTGGGGGTTAGCCATTGATGATGCTTCTGAGTATCAGTTTGCTGGCTGAGGAAAATACAGGCATTTCTCTTCACTACAGTATCAGAGTATTGAGGTTTTGAGATGCCAAGATGTTTGCCCAACTGTTCATAGTTGCTAAGTGAAAAGTAGTGAGACTGTGCCTGTCTTCACTGATCATCATCTTCTGTGTGTTCTAGGTTCTTGGTAGGAGTGATAGGTTATTCAAATGGAAATATTTACGAAGATTTCATGAGAGGTGTATCTAAGAGATGAGGCATCTATAGAGAAGTTCGAAGCATTACCTGAGACTCAAAACAGGGTTGACTGCTACCTTGAAATGATAGAGGCAGCAGATGACAAAAACAAAGTTCTACTAAAATTGAAACTAGCTTGCCTGGGACAACCCTGCAGAGAAGAACCTAGTGGACCATGACACCATAGACACTTTTCTCCTCCCTCAAAACTGCTCTGAATACCCACATTCAACAATTTGGAAGCAAGCAAGCTGACTGCTTAGTGAGTTCACACAGGCCAGCAGTGGACAGCAGAAGCAAGCAGCTAGAGAGGGGATCTGGAAGACACCACAGGACAACAAGAATTTCTGGCTTATCGATATGATGCTTTGCACTAATGGTCATTTATTTCTTGTTCTTACTACAAAGTTTGGTTTTGGTATTAAATTTTATAAGTATTTAGAACTGATATCTAGATCTAGATATCTAGAAGTATCTAGAAGTAGATATCCTCCCTCACTCAACCCCTACATAAAAATGCACCTGCCTAACAATTCTTACTAATTTGGCTTTATCCTTCAGGGTCTTGTACTCACCAGTAATGACTGCTGTTTAAGCCTCAAATCTGTACTTTGAGTAAATAGAGGAAAGCAGGTAGGTATATTGACAATTAATAAAGTATTAGTAATCTCTCATAGATAAAAATACCTTGAAAGATATTTTACTATTAAAAAATTATTAATATTAAAATATAAGATTATTTGTTAATATAGTAGGGTGTTTTTTTTTAAATATCTTTCATGGACATGCTTTGAGAAGACATCAAGAAGACGGTGGGCTTCCTGCCAGACTTTTGCCATAAGTCAAGGGTGTCATTCAGTGGCCTATTCACCATACATTAACACCCCTTTATCCTGTACTTTGGGTTGATATTTAGATTGGATTGCAAAAGAAAAGTCAACTTTCTTTAAATGTTCAAAGTTCTTATATTTATCCTTTGACCACTATCTAATTTGTTATTTCATGTCACAATATGAGGGAGCTTTGACTTGAACTGTTAATTTCAAAAGTAATTCTAAAAACAGGAAAAGCCATTCAAAAGAGAAATTCATGTTTTCCAGGTGAACCATGGTCATCACTGCTACAAGGAAAATAAAAGATAGGAGAATTAGGATGAGCATAGTAAAGAAAGTGAATGGGGGAGAATAAGTCCTTTATTTTCTATAATGTTTATGATAAGAAAAAAGTGGAGGACAAGAATGGTACCTAATTGAGTCTCTGAACAGTAGTGGTTTTTGGACTAAATCTATGGGCAAGAAGAAGCCTCAGGAGGGAGCGGGTAGAGCAGAGAAAATCTATTCTGAACTTTATGAGATCTGTCTTAAAGTCACTGGAAAAGAAATGTAAATGTAAATAACTTACAATTCAGAGACATACAATTGTAATTACCTTTTGATATTATAACTGAAAAGGAGGTTTACGTATAATCATTTATTCTTATTTTAAAGCTAACACCAATAGTAAATACACAGAAGGAAAGACTACTATGAAACACCCCAGTGCTGGGACCACGGAACCAGTCACTCTAAGCTCCTGAAGGCAGAGTGTGGACCAAACACGGATCCTATCCACTGAGCTTGCTCAACCTAAAACTAACTGCCTTGGGAAGAAAAATTCTTTCACTTAGCTGTGGATTTAGATTTTTAGTTTTAGTTTGCTTTGTTTTTCAAAATGATTATGTGTTTAAGGAGAAAAATGTCTTTGTAGTGAAATGGAACTTCCCTTTATAAAGCTACCTTCTTGAAGATACGGTGTTTCTATTAAGCAAAATGAATTTGGAAATCCACTTAATGTGAAGTTCATTGTCTACTAGCTTATGCCCAGCCTTTGAAAACTTACAGACCCTACACAAATCGGTCAAAGCGAAGCTCCTGAGATTCCCAGAGGGTATCATGGAGGCAGGGAAGTGCTTATGCTATCCCTTCCAATATACAGTGTCCTGTAAGGAGGTGTGGAGAGTGCCATATTCCTCAAATTGAGGAGGAAATATTGCTTGTGAAACAATAATTCGATTCTAATCTCTTCCTAGTCATAGATTATTGCACACATTTGGTTAATTTGCTTAATAATGAAAACTTTCCAGCATTTTCCAGTAAATACAGGAGTTAATAAGATAATCCTGAAAGTTGCCCCATCAGAAGAATAGATTCTAGTGACCTGAAACTTCCTTTATCAGTATCTTCTAGCTCTCTTACCTGCCTTAAGCACTAGCCATGGAGGCAAGAGTCTAGAAGGAAGTAGGATGCTGAGGCCAACTTGAGAGAAGGAAAATGATGGTAGCATTAGAACAGGAAAGGGGAGTAAATATTGGCTTTGAGCAATGAATGGTCAGACTCTAAGAGATCTCTACAATGTTAGAAAATTCAGGTAAAAATGGGTATGAATGCTATAACACAGACAAAACATAACAACTATAGGAGAGAAAAGTAATCAATAGATAACCAAGAGTTAGTTAAAGAAACGAAGAGTTGGCATTGATATTTGACCCAAAGAAGGTGCTAAGAATGTTGATCAAAAACTGTCTATACAAGTTCTGTCAATGAGTATAGGCCAGCATCTGATTTTTACTCCATGGTAATTATAATATATATTTTATACTGTACAATCTAAATAATATGAAGGACAGAAAATTATTTTATTTTCAAATAATTTTGCATTATTTTCACGTCCTGACATTTTTGAGAATTACTATAACATTAGCTAAAAGCAGAGTGCTCTAGGCTGCCAAGATGCATGAACCATGTGAGACCTAGCCCCTCTGGGAAATGGAAACTGAATTTTCTGCATCTCTCAAAAGTTTGCTGACCCCTTATCTCAGCCAAACAGCTTGACCAAAGCCTCCTGCTATCCTAATGGCCAGAGATACCCCTTGTAACATTTTGCTTACTGCAGTCCCTGTTGAGTACGAGAGTTCCTTTTTCCTTGATGCTCTCCTCTACTCTCCTGTCCAACTTAAATCACCTTTTAAAAACCCAAACTCCTTTTTTGGATGGTTGCTCTCCCTCCCCTCCACTCAGAGATAGCCTGGCAGTTCATGCTTTGAATTAAAAAAAAAAAAAAACCCTCACAATTTTACACACACACACACACACACACACACACACACACACACACACACACCACCACACACATACACAGCTGATGTAAAGTTAAATCAACTGTATGTTACAACCAGTAGTCTCATTCTCATGAGAATAAATCGATACTAAGTCACTCCCCTTGGAGATCCAGAAATTCACAAAACAGAGGAAAAATTATAGAAATTGGAGGGAATGAGGATACCACAGAGCATAGCCCACTGAATTGACTAAGCAGGGCTCACATGAGAAGAAGATTTGGGAGAAGCTGAGAGGAGTGGAGGAGGTAACCTGTGGCATGGAAGGGCATGAATGCATTGTGTGAGAGAAAATCTATTTTTGAAAAATAAATAAAGAATTAAAAAGAATATATAAACCAGTAGTAATAAAAATTCCTGGTAATGGGCTTGCAACTTTCTGCAATGCTACAGATAAAAGCTGGTTTAGGGAATTGGGTCAACTATGGCTTTGTCCTTGTAATGTTTTTATAAAACCTAGCCAATCTCCTCATTAAAAGTGCACGGCCTGTTTGAAGTTGATGATGATGTTAAGTCCATTTCTTTTCTGTATGACCTATTTTCAATGAAATAGAACACATAAAAGTTTTAGACTGTTATACTATTTTCCCAAGTGCCATTTCAGAATTAGTTGCTTCTAGAGCAGGAACTTTTCACAAGCATCCCAAAGGCAGCAGAACTTTCCAGTCTTTAACTCAATTAATTTAAAAAATTGAGTTGTTTTAGAGTTGATGACCATAGTAACAGTGTGGCCTCTGACCCATCCTATAGCATCAACAATGGAAATCCATCTCTAATAGCCATATTTACTTGTCTTTACTGTAATTTGACTCCTTTCAAGTCATAGGTCCTGTCCTGTATAATTGTAGTGGGCCAACACCATCTTTCTTTAGTTTCCTTTCTGTCTGGTCTACAACCTCTTATATCCTTAGTCTGAAAAGATACAGTTCTCTGCATGGCACTATCCTGTTTAATAGAAAAATAATTGGCAAGTGATAAATATTTGAATTGCTGCAGATTTGTATCAAAAATATCTTCAATATTTAAATGAGTTACAGCTGAGAGTGATACAGGCAAGCTAAGCTTGGTTTTGTTTTGTTTTGTTTTGTTTTTCTTCCATTAAATTAAAAGAAAAAGAGCCATAATAAAATAGGAAATGGAAAGTTTGGTTTCTATATGGGCCTGTAATTTAGTGGAAGAGTATTTGCCCAACAAAGTGCTAGGTCTGATCTCTAGCACTGGACATCCTTCAAGAAAAGGAAAAAAAAAAATTTACCCAGTTTTACTATTGTGTTATAAGCTAAAGAGATAAAGAATTCTCATGTATTTAGATATTTCATTTGTAAGACAAGAACAAGTAGCTAACTTCTCTAAAGCCATATTATATTCCTGGTAGTGGTATTAAAATATATTAAATGAAATAAACTTACTTAAAGTGACCAAAATTAAAAAATAAGTAAAAAATTTTCTGAAAATATAGTTTTATACCACTTGCATCTAAGTTAAAACATTCTATCATGGAGAGAAGCTCAGAAAGACTTAAAGTTATAAAGGGAGATTTGTTAAGACACCCCAAGTAAAAACTCAAGAGTTCCAGGAAATTCCTTAAACTTACTAGATAAACAGTGTTCTTCCCTCCCCAAGGTTGTGTGAGGAGCAAAGACTACTGAAGAGTGAAGACTCTAACCTCCAGAGATGCCTAAATGGGAAGCCGAGAGCTTCATAGTTCCAGATTTCATGATTTATTACCCAAGCTAGAGTGGGCTTTTGATAATGTGGTTGTCTCTGACACTTCTCATTTCTGTAAGTAACCCTTCACACATTCTCCTTTGAGTAATCCCAATACACTCATTGGTGGTATTGTTACTTGGTCTTTTTGCCACATCTCTATCTGGGTTAACAGATTTTATTTATGCCTCCCCAGGAATAGGCTCATATGACAAATATTAAGAGCTGAAAATTTTAGAAGAATATATAGAGAAATCTAACATTTAAGGATGAGGATAATGATCCTCTTTTATATGTCTAAAGATAGATTCTTTGTCACTGTTGTAAGTGACATATTTGGAAAAACATGAGCAGCATTTTTCCCTGTCCTTGCATCTCAGGAGCTCCTTGAATAGTTATCACTTCAATGAAACACACAAACCAGAAGTCACACTTGGGGTTTTGAAGGTTTTTCTTTTGGCTAGAAGCATTGACCTTATTACCTTCACCAAAAAACCAGGACTTTTTTTTTTCAATTTTTAATTAGATATTTTCTTCATTTACATTTCAAATTCTATCCTGAAAGTCCCCTAAACCTTTCCCCTCCCCTGCTCCCTTACCTATCTACTCCCACATCTTGGTTCTGGCATTCCCCTGTACTGGGGCATATAAAGTTTGCAAGACCAAGGGGCCTCTCTTCCCAATGATGGCTGACTAGGCCATCTTCTGCTACNTATGCAGCTAGAGACANGAGCTCTGGGGGTACTGGTTAGTTCATATTGTTGTTCCACCTATAGGGTTGCAGACCCCTTCAGCTCCTTGGGTACTTTCTCTAGCTCCTCCATTGGGGGCCCTGTGTTTCATTTGCAAAACACAAGAAAATCAAGAAGAAGGAAGACCAAAGCATGGATACTTCATTCCTCCTTAGAACAGGGAACAAAATACCCATGGAAGGAGTTATAGGGACAAAGTTTGGAGCTGAGACGAAAGGATGAACCATCCAGAGACTGCCCCACCCAGGGGATCCATCCCATAATCAGGCACCAAACGCAGACATTATTGCATATGCCAGCAAGATTTTGCTGAAAGGACCCTGATATAGCTGTCTCTTGTGAGGCTATGCCAGTGCCTGGCAAATACACAAAACCAGGACTTTTAATGGGATTTTTTAAACTGACTGTTGGAATTTCTCAGTAGTATCTATCTTTTAATGTAACAAAGCCATGCTATGTAGTCTCCCTGTTTTACTGTCCTAAGATTCATGGCTGACATCTTGAAGTCACCTAAAAGTGTGAATAAATTTAAAAGCAAGCAAATGGCTTACTTTAGGGTCAATATCTGAATAAAATCAAAAGAAAAGAATTCTTCAAGACCAGAAATATACACTCACCCTGACAAACAGGGTTTGTTGTTGTTGTTGTTGTTGTTGTTTTGGTGACACCATTGACATTCAAGCCCATATAATCCCATTGTTTCTCAATCTGAAATTAGCAATAGCTATTTCCTATGTGTCTAGTTCTTCAAATGCAGGGAGCAAAGTACTAGAGATAGCTATCCATGCCTCCCCACCCACTTCCCTACTTGGAAAAACCTTGGTCATCATTTCAGATCCATCTTACTTAACTTTCCCTTTGGGATGCCTACCTGACAGGGTTTATTTTTCTCAACCAATATTTTAAAGAAGTTACTTAGTGTAAGCTCTTACTGAAAAAGTCTACTATAGCCCATTGATCAAAGATCACAGTTTCAGAAAAGACTTTCATACATAAAATCTTAGGATCACATCAAGGATGAGCAAAGCTTTTGAGATAAAGATGTCAGATGGAGCACAACACATTTAATAATTGACTGCTTGTTCAGGCAGGCTCTCAAAGTTTATGGTCAAGTTTATAGTATTTCACATATGAAATAATGCTGCTATTCCATTATGAACCTTAGAAACGTTTTTACATGACCATAATAATTAACTGAATCTAAGGACTCCAAGTGCCTGTGTTGTTAATGACTCTCATTGTGACTATTGTGTTTGTTTATACATACATCTTTTGTTTACATTACCCCACAATTAAAAGGCATAATTTTCCTTATTTTCAGAACCTAGTAAAGTTCAAGTATATACTATGAGTGCAATGAATATGAGTTAATTCTGGAAAAAGTATGAAAACTTAGTACAGCTGTTAGATTGACAACACATATCTTTGGGAGATATTATGTGGAAGATTCGAAGAGTTGTTAGACTTAGTGCTAGCCTGCACACAAGCATTCACTTAGATAGTTGAGAGATAAAAATGAAGAAGAGACTATAGATAAACTTAGTGTTCAGAAGTACTTTTACCTTGAGGGACTGGAAGTTAGACAGTTCCGTTGATGTGCAGACATAGAAGGAGAGGATGGCAAAGTTCTAAAATGGCTGAATTATTCCTCAGCCTTCTGACCTCAGACAAGACAGGTTTTTAAACCTAGAAGCTTAAGACAGAGGTGGCACTAGCTATTTCCCCCTGCCAGTGGGGCTATCAGCTAGTGGAAAGCTCACCAAACTCAAGGCCTGATCAAAATACACTAGCACAGCCAGATTGTGTCACATAGCCATCAGGTCTGGCTTCAAACCAAGCATGACCTTTCAAAGTCTTTCAAAAGCTCTGGTCCTCAAGACTTTTGATTCCCGAGTCTCCAGTTTGATTTGCAGGGGTCTTTTCTCCAAATGCTTGCTGTATGTGCATGTTTCCTCACCTCTCATAAAGGTTTATCTTGATGGGTTGATTATGTCTGGGTGCTTCAGCAATTCTCTCCATCCCAAGTATGCCCTGGCATGACTCAGTTAATTAACATGACTCAGTTAATATGACTACGTGCTGTGAGCCTAGATTGGGCAGACCTGCCACTACACTACCATCTTCCATCTCTATGAGACCCCTTAGAACTTGAGGTTTCTCCAGGCCATGTGCTTCTGCTCAGCTTTTCTTCTTCCTCCTCCTCTGCATCCTCTCTCTTTCCCATTTTCTCCTTCTTCTCTCCCCGCTCCACTTTTCCTTTCTCTGCCCAATCATCAGCTCTCCTTTATTTTACAAATTAAGGTGGGAGGCAGGTTTACATGAAATCACCTGAGTGCTGACTCATTCTTGTTCACAACCCCTCACAGGAGAATGGAATTAACATCAAATATATTTAGCCTCAGGGCTATCCACAACATCTGGGTCAGCCTATAGTTGCACTTCAGATCTGTTCTTTTAATTCTGTAACTGGCAGAGAAAATGAGTCTGATTCTAGATGGTAACAACTTCATAATTCCTCCAGCCAGTGCATATTGACTAACGTTTGATACATGGTCTACATTATCAAGTTACAGGTTAATTGACAAGAGGAGGAAGTGAGTTTTAAATAATAAAAAAGTAAACGTGTTTTTCTATAGGCTGTCTGAAATTAGGTTGCATGAGAATGTCGAATTATGTGGGGTTAGAAAGATGGACAGTTTAGTGTTTTCTGTATAATCATGAGTATCAGAGTTCTGATCCAAACATCTACATTACAATCCAGGTTTTCTGGGAATATCTATAACCCTGGCGCCAAAAACGTAGAGACCAGAGGTTCACTAGGACTTAATGTATTCTAGCCTAGCCCTGAAATTATTGAGCCCCAGCTTCAGGAAGAAGAAGAAAAAAACTATGCCTCAAGGGCATTCACCTGCCTATACCTGTGTACGCCTACCTACTCACACTAACACATACGTGCACATAAATAAATACATTTTAAAGAAATTGTTATTATATGTAGGAGAGGAGCTAATAAGAAATCCAGTCTAGAGTTCAGAAAATTGACTGTGAAGTGTTTGTGACAGAGGAGGAGGAAGAGGAATGATCAGAAAGCAACGACTTACAGCCATAGTAACATCCCATTTACAGTAGATTTTAGCTTTCCAATTTTCTTCCTGTACATCTCCTTTAGTCAGGCTTCCATGCATAAAGAAATGCACATAGAGTAGTTAGCTCTCGCCAGTCTGAAGAGCCCAGGGTTTAATCTCAGTTGTGCACTGATGGAGTCTAATTTGGAAATTCAGAGAGATGTATGAAATGCATCTAAATTTAGAATCTGACACAATGGTGGTTGCTAGGAGCTCAAAAAGAAATCAAGGAACAAAGGGAGTGGTTTTTGAAGTGCCTGAACTCATTTACAGAAGCAGAAAGACTGTACCTTGTGATGTGGCTTCTGTGCTGCCATAGACTATTAGGATGAATGACTAAATGACTGGAGGGGTAGCTCAGCAAAAATGTCATAAAAGCTAGAATTCCAGGAGAGGCAGAGGGGTGACTTTCATGACAATGAGCTGGGACTTAAGTATAAAAAGCACATTAACAATGCCCTAATCTTATGTCTAATTTCTTGCCAATTGGGTAAAAAATTGACTCCTGGATTCACACAATGATAAATGTAATGTGTTTTCCTTGATCATGTCCTTTATAAAATGCTGAATGTGCAATGTCTTTTGTCATTTTCCTTTTTTTTTTTCCCCTCTAACTATGCTCTTTCTATAAGGGTGCCAAATTCATTCATTTCCTGCATCTTGTTTTTAACATCTCTACACAAAAAATTTGAGAAGGGCTAGGGGTAAGAAGAGGGACTGGGAAATAACAACAAGCTTGCCTTAAGTAGGGTCCAGGATGATTGAGTAGACATATTTGATTGCTGAAGTCCTTCTCTGGTACCCCAGCTAATTCCTTCAGTCATTACATCAGGCAGGTGCAGTTGGAATCCCAAGAACGTTGACAATTTTCAGTGTTCACATGAGTCACTATGTGTTATCTGGCATATGTAGTGCCCCAAAAGTTCTTCAGAAAACACAACTATCCGATAATAATCCCAGAGATGAAACTGGAAGATTGCTTAGCAGTTCGGGAACAGGAGAGAAACCCTACGTTTTGATTTACACTAGATAATAACCTTCTGTTTCACTAGGACCTGTTTTATATCACTGAGTAGCCAATAAAGAATTTTAGGAACAAGTCAGGCCTGGTAACACAGATCTTAATCCCAGCTTCCTAGAAGACTGAGGTAGGAAAATATCAAATCAAAGCCTGTCTAGGTTACTGAGTACATTCAAGAGCTGTTAGTAACTTTTGGAGACATTGTCTCAAAATTAAACATTAAAGAGTTCTGGGGATATAATACAGTGTTACATGGCTTGCCTAGCACATAACAGGTACTAAATCTAACTTCCAGCACTGCACACGCCGCACACATGTGCTCACATACACACACACACACACACACACACACACACAAAGAGACACACAAAGTCAGCAATAAAAAATTAACTTTCAAAATAACCTGAGGAACTTGACTCTGGATGAAGACAACATCAGTCCTTTCTGTTGTGTGCCCTGAAGACATCTACTGGCCTAAGAGAGAAGGAGATACTAGTGTTAAAAATGTAGCTTCTAAATTATGTAACTTAAGTTTTGATGATATTGAAAATGAATAAAACAAAAAACCAAAAACCAAACAAAACCAAAAATATCATCGTGAAACTTTGAAAGCCAAGGCTGCCCAGCCACAAAGCAAAAATATTTCTCAAGGAATGATGTGACTGGTAGAGGTCAGAGCATCATCAAGGAAAAGCACTGAGGCCACCTGAAGAGCTCACAAGTCCCTAAACTGTACAGAACGAGAGGGAACCCTGGTATTCCTGGGCTCTATTTAAGGATAAAGAAGGTATTTCCATGGCTTCCATAGTAACACTCACATCCGCTTTGTTAGCATGGTTATTTTTCCCAGCTCTCCTGCGACTCCCTTCCAGTGTTTGTTCCCCTCCACTTGAGCAGTCATCCCCACCCCTGATCTAGCACAAGTACCTGTCTCTGTTCTTCCCGTGAGTCCTGTACAGCTGAAAATATTCAGTTCCACAGTTCTAATCTTGAATTCAAATTTCAATCCAGAGATCTAACTCCGGAACACAAAAGTCTCCTCAACATATACAATTCTGTCTGCAAATATTTTCAATCTGGCATGTTCATCTCCCTTCATCATCAGAGTAGCTCCTCCCCTCATCTTTATCATGCTTAATAATTTCTCAGACGTCATAATTCCATAGATCCCAGTGATTCTCTCACAAATCTTTCCTTCTTGTTATAACATCTATTGACTGAAATCTGCTATGGGCCAGATACTGAGGAAGAACCGGTCAATAGAAAGTTATAACGAGAACATTGACTTCTTTAGAACTCAAGGAGACATATTAAACAAGCAAAGGAACAGATAAAAGTAGAGTTTCTGCCAAGAATTATGATTACCATAAACAGGTTGCTGTAGTGGAGAATAATGTTAGAGTATAAATCTGTATTCAAAGGATGGTAGTGTTCACGTTATGAGCCTAAGGGTATGAGAGAAATAGGGAAATTGGAAAAGAAGTGCTCCAGACTAGAGGGCAGAGGGGTTTAATCCTAAAACACCAGAGGGATCGCGCCATAGCCTGTGAGAAGGCCAGGGAGATTGGAGCCCAGTGAATGTCAAGAGTGCTATAGTGTGAGGATACAGGCTGACATTTACAGAGTTCTTTTCTTGATGGAATTTTGTGAACTGTTTACGTGGAATGTCATGTTTCTCACCCACATTTTCTTATAATTGTTATGCCCACTTGGTGACTTAGAGAAGTACATACATGGAGATCATATCATTTGTGCAAGTTCACACAGTTATTTTGGTGGGCTGAGATTTCAGTCCGGGCAAGTTGATTCTTTGTCTGCATGATATTGCCATCTCTTGGAACTTACATTAAGACTGCTTTTGAAGTCACATTATAAACATCATAGAGAGTATGCATTTTATTTTTGTTGAAAATGTCTCTGGTGGTTCTTTAAAAGGTGTACAATGCTCACTTCCCAAGATTCCCTGGAACTCTTCACTTGCTTTTTCTTCTCCTTTTCATCTCATTAGAGCAATCTCCAGGATTTGCTCTAGTCAACCACACTTAGTATTAATTACCATCATATTCCAATACTTCTAAATTCTGGCAAGCCATATCCCACTTAACCCCCCTCAGTAACCTCACACAGCCTTCAGGGGAAGATCCAGCCTCCTCAGCCTGGGGAAAACTGCACTCAGAGGTCTGCTTTTGCCTCGCCCCTACTTTGTTGAAGTCGGGTTTACTCCCACTGCTCCATCTACACCGAATGCCTCTCCGTTCCTGAATGTACCCTCTCCCTTCTCCTTGTTCCAGGGAAGAGAAGACCACAGATGAGAGAAATTTTGTGAAAACAGACTGCATTTCCTGTTCTTTCCATTGTTAAATACTTGTCTCCCCGACAAGAACACATTTTCCTGTCTTAACAGCACTTCTTTACAGCCACTATTCCAGAGACCTCACTCTACTGCTTTTTTTTTTTTATTTAAGTCAAATAATTTATTAGCACATAGAACCCTCCAGAAAAATATTGCTTTGTGGTCTGTTGGGAAGGAGCAAAGGCAGTACTTGAGCTTGGTCAGTATCTACAGTGTGCACTTGTAAATCCCAGCCCTGGCACGTAGCCCTCATTTTCATAGCTGCAGAATATGGTATTGGGTCAGATCGGTGGGGGCAGCCCTGCTACTGATCTTCAACAGTGAAGTTCAAGTCATTCCATGGTTTTCACTTTAATAAAACTCAAGCAGGTGGTGAGCTGTCTAAGTGAACCCTCTACCCACTTTACGTGGCTTATTTCACCCGCTGCTTACTTATAAGAAATTCTCAACTGTGAAGTCACTCCTAAACCCTGACCACCCGTAGAGTGAGAAGAAGCCATCGTCTCAACATCTCTACTGCTCACAGATATCCCACAACCCAGCACACTCATTTTAGCTTTTTATTATTTGTATGATCCATTTCAAGGGATTAGTCTTATTCATACGATGCCTGGAATATGATAATAAAAGCTCATATAAATTATAGAAGATGAATAAATAAACTACAATAATTCAAACTTAAGCCAAAAAGAAATCAATGGTGAGCCGAAGCCACATAATTTATTACTTTAGGGATCATATACCATTTCACGTAGCAGCATTCTACTATTTAAGTTTCTGCAGACAAAGCCAAACTAGTACTCTATGAATCAGTTATTAGGTCTGCTTGAATATCTCTTACAGGTATATAACACTTGGATCATGAAATTCATAATTGTGAAAGCTGAAGAAAAATTATCATAAAATTTATAATGTTAATATAAAGTTCTTTTGTGAAAACAAAAAAAAAAAAAAAAAACCAAAAAACAAAAAACCGACCTTTGCAAGGAGACTCTGTGACATATGTGACATGTGTGACATATGTGACATATGTGAGCCCCATTTAGAGGTCAGGTGATGAAGATCAGAGAGTACAAACCAGCCAGGTGTTCTGCAACCACCAAGTGGTAGAACCCAACATGATTCCAAGTTTTCCAATTCTACACAGCATAACTCACTTAAGACTAAACTGGGGCGATGTTATAAAATCTTCTAAAAAAATTTACTTGGAGAAAAAATGCTCTAAATATGCATTATAAGTTAGGAATAAAACTTGTGCCTATAGAAGGCATTAATTTTTAGTTTCAGGTCTGCTGAAAAACCCCAAAGTTCAGACTTCTGAAACCACTTGAATTTTTAATGAATCCGTCTTGCTACAAAGGCTCAAAATCTTGGAGCTTTTATCTGAGTCTGAAGCAAATGCTGTTTTGGTCTTGAGAATATTCATGTATTCCAGACATTTTGTCATTTCCTGGCCCAGAAAATCCAAATATTATTACATTTATCCTCTCAGCATAAAGTGAATTTTAGATAATTCATTTCTAGGCCAGAGTTAAGAGTTTTATGTGTTTGTGATGCTGTTTTGTGCAGTGACCATGAAAGATCATGGCATTCCAGTCTGTGATTATCTTTTAACTTCATGTCCTAGACAAAGATTTCAGAGGGAAATAGCTATTGGTCAGTTTTATAGAAAAAATCCCTGAAAAATGGCATATATTTAAGCAATTTGATTTAAATGAAAAAATGGGAATAGAAAATTACCAATGAAGGCATAATAATTGTTTTCAGTGATTAGGTCCACTTATTATAGAATTATATATTTTGCCTAATATATATTTAAATATTCCATATGATAAATATGTCTAATTTTAGCTTCAGGAAGCTTATGAACAACAATAAAAACTAGAAAGGAAGGTATTTGGCTGGCAGTCCTCTTCAACAGTGCTTCAGCCTCCAACTTAAGGATGCTGGGCATGCAGAGGCAGCCTGCTAGTCTGAATTCAGGTATGTCTCAGTGGCCTTGACTTTGCGGCTGGATTTTCTACATAGTTACATTACCCCAGGGCAATAGTACTGAACCACACATCACTGTCAGCATTTGAAGACAATCATTTCTTGAAGAAAATTCCCCAAGCTAGTGTCACATAATAATTACCAGGATAATAAGAGAACACAGGAAGAATAGCCCAGATGAAGCCTCAGGAGAACAGAGGCACACGAGGATGATGTAATCAAACACCATGGAAAGTAATCACTGTTGGCTTAAAATTGGTTTGACCCAGAGATGTTCCACTCTGGAACCCCAACCCTGGTCAGGATGGTGTGCTCCCTTGGAGCCTTCCTGGAGCGCCCCACTCTTATATCCTCTCAGGAAACCCAACAAGGGCTCATAATCAACACCTGAATCTTTCCTACCATGGACTCCTAAAGTAAACCCACACCTAAAAGCCTTTATTCCCACAGAAGTTACCCTTTATTGCTTTAATTAATGACAATTTGCATCTGTTGAGGTTGGAATTGTGCTCTTGTGTCTTTCCCAGTCACGATAGTCCTTTTGTTGTTGTTGTTGTTGTTGTTGTTGTTGTTGTACTTTTTGTTTTATTTTTAATTTTTTTATATTTTATTCAATATTTTCTTTATTTACATTTAATTTTTATTAGATATTTTCTTTATTTACACTTCAAATGTTATATCCTTTCCTAGTTTTCCCTCCAAAAATCCCCTATCCCCTCCACCCTCCCTCTGCTCCCAAACCCACCCACACCCATTCCTGGTCCTGGCATTCCCTTGTACTGGGGCATAGAGCCTTCACAGGACCAAGGGCCTCTCCTCCCATTGATGGCTGTCTAGGCCATCCTCTGCTACAAATATAGCTAGAGCCACAAGTTCTACCATGTGTTTTCTTTGGTGGTATGGTTCCTAGGAACTCTGAGGTTAGGTCATATTGATATTCCTTCTATGGGGCTTCAGTCCCCTTCAGCATCCTGGGTATTTCTCTGGCTCCTTCATTGGGGACCGTGTACTCTGTCCAATGGATGACTGTGAGCATCCACTTCTGTATTTGCCAGTATCTGTATCTATCCACTGGAAGAGCCTGGCAGAAGACAGCTGTATCAGGCTCCTGTCAGCAGGCTCTTGTTGGCATCTGCCTAGTGTCTGGGTTTGATGGTTGTTTATGGGGTGGAACCCCAAGTGGGACAGTCTCTGGATTCCTTCAGGCTCTGCTCTGAACTTCATCTCTGTAACTCCTTCCATGGGTATTTTGTTCCCCATTCTAAGAAGAAACGAAGTATCTACACTTTTGTCTTCCTTCTTCTTGAGTTTCATGTGTTTTGCAAATTGTATGATAGTCCTTTCTTGATTTAACAATCAGAAAGATGCTAAAAGCCAGAGAATCCATCCCAGAAAAAGAACAAGAGAGAGAAAAAAGAAACAAAGAAGGAAAAAAGAAAGGAAGAAAAGGAGAGAAAACCATACCAATACAATGTTGATAAAACATAACGTTTTAGAAAATGGTAGGCTGGTGTCAATATAGAAGATAATTAAGGGTTAATGCTGGGAAATTTGGACAGTACCTACAATACCATGCCATTAAATTTATACTTTTAAGTGTATAATCATCATTGTTTCCTTGAAAATAAACAAGTGAAAACAAAAATAAATGGCATGGTCTGATACATACATGAGGTGTGTTACCTTGGGGATATTTATAAAGTAAATTTCTGAGGGAAGAGGAGAAAACTAATACAACTCTTTAGTTTTGTTGTTTTTAAGAAGATTAGGGAGAGACTAATTATTGATGAATATGGAAATAACTGATTTCTTGAAAATCAAGGAATAGGTGGTAATAACTGATATAAATGGTACCTGATGATTGATTAAATGAAAAAAAAAAAGAGATGTGTTAATGACATACTAGTTTCTGACCTAAGCATGAAATAAGTGCTGATTTTAAAAAGTCATCAACATAAGAAACATCACTAATCACATAAAGAATATATTTTCATAGATAAGATATAGTTCATGATCAGAAAAGTTTTTCTAACTGGGTAGAGTACCAGAGACCATGGGTAACACAGAAACACAGCATTGCCACCTTAATATGAAGCTGGCTCTTGGTGTTGATTTTGTGTAGCTGCAGCTTCCTTTGGGAGAGGGAAGAGAAGGGAATGCAGTCTGAATGGAAAAAATACAGATACTTTTTTCAGCTATAGATTTTAGTTATTACTATTGTCCATGTGCGTGCATGAAGTATCTGTGCATGGGGATGTTGGAAACAACTTTGTGAGGTCGGTTCTTACCTTCTATCTTTACTAGGGTTTTCAGATTCAACATAAGACCATTGGGTTTGCACAGCAAGTGCTCCTACCTACTGAGTTCTCTCACTGGATCCTAAAGATAGATAATCTTTGAATAAAGGAAGACAAACACTTTGGCTGTGTACAAACTATTCTTGGTATAACTATAGAACTACCATAGATAAATATGCATGAACAGTAGGAAGAAATAATCTATAATCAGGAAGGAACTCTGTAGAAGACGTTTCTATGTCAGATACAAAAGTAAGAGTTGGATATGAGTGTAGATGATACTGTCCAACAAAAGTATAGAGTGAAAAGGATGTAGAATTTAATAAAATTGAAATTAACAATCTTTTGCTATCATAGAAAATGCTTTTAATATTGAGTTCATCTTCATACATCGTCACTCAAAGTCATCTTGTTTTCTATGCTACCTTCTATGCCTTTTGATTTTTCATTTTATGTTATGTTTATGATCCTTTATTAGTTAATTTTTATGATTGTATAAGGCCAACTTCGAAATTTATTCTTTACCTTGTAGATATCCAGCTGTTCTAGATCTATTTGTTCAAAAGACTAACTTGGTACCACTATGTCAAAGGTGTGTTTTCACCTTTGTCAATATTTTGTTGAAAATTTCTCTTCTGAAAAATATTGACAGAATAAGAACATGAGTCACAGACTAGTTGAAATGTTTAGAAAAGGAATCACATAAAGGATTAGTACCTGAAATGTGCAAATGACTTAAAATTTAAAGTACAAAACTCTACAGCTTGATTACTAATGGGCCAAACACTTAAGAGATAACTCCTAAAATAAGATACAAAGAAGGAAAGTGAGTAATTACACGCTCTTTATGATTTGTCATTGGAGAAGGGAAAAATAAAATAAGGAGATACTATTAAAGACCTATTAGACTGCACCTAAACCAGAACATTTACTTTGCAAAATTCTGAGGAAAATGTAGAGGAACAGGAATTTCCATTCAGTGCTGGCATAAATGACTGTTGCAAGACAGTTTAGAGCATTCTGATAAAGTTGATCATTTTCTTTCACAATCACTACATTCTGTCCTTTATATTTATCCAAATAGACTAAAAGCTAAGGGAAATTTTCACAAAAATGTTTATAGCAGGTTCATTTACAGTTGCCAAAATTTTAAGCAACTAAGATGTCTGCTAATAGGTGAATAGTCTGACTGTAATGCATAGAGCTCATGGTTTATTATCCAGCACTAAAAGGAAATTACCTACAAAGCTAGAAAAAATATGGAAGAAACTTAAATTTCTTTTAACTAGAAGTCAGTCTAAAAAACGACATATGTAGACAGGTGTGGACTGATATGGATTGATTCCTGCAATGCCAGTACTCAGTAGGATAGGGTAATGGATTGGGGAAAGACAAAGATTAAAGAATTAGGCAGAATACTGGTGGTGAAGCAAGAATGATAATTAGGAGTACAAGCATGTGAAACTATTCTACATGGCACCGTATACACCATTGGTGAGCTCTGTGTGTAAATTCTAAAGTCTAAGAGACTTTGTTTTGTAAAATATCAGGAGACATCCATTAGTTGTGACAAATACATCACTCTGGTAAGGATATTCATGATTGGGAGTTATTGGTAATGATAGAAGGCAAACCTGGGTGGTAACAGGGACTCATAGGCAACCTCTAGCTTCCACTCAGTTGCTCTGGTAACCTAAAATGACCCTACATGGTGAAGTTTATTAAGAAGGTGGCAAGTAGAAATGAAAATGAAGCAACATTAGGAGCTTAGAGAGATAGCTCAAGTGGTAAAGTGTTTTTCTTACACCAGGAAAACATGGATTCAATATCAAAAAAACACATCCAAAAACAAAGCAAAACAAAGAAAATGTCAGACGTCGTCGTCGTGCACGTGCTGTCCTAGTGCTGCGGAGGAAGAGACTTGCGAGGTGATGCTTGATGGCCAGTCAGTCAAGCACACTTTGAAAATCTCAGGTCAGTGAGAGATCCTATCTCATAAAAGGAATAACACTCAAGGTTGGCTCCTGGCTTCGTGTGTGAGTGTGTGAGTGAGTGTGTGTGTGTGTGTGTGTGTGTGTGTGTGTGTGTGTGTGTGTGTGATGTGTGTTTAACACACATACCACTGACTTTTAGAGAACTCCAATATTTAGAAGGCAAGAAAAAGAACAACACACTGAAAAGATATACAAGAAGGAACCAAGGAATAACATATTCAATAAGGATTCAAGTGATTGGATCATTTTAAAATTTGAGTATTCCAGGGGCAAAAAATTTCAAACCACTCAGAGAATACAGTTATTATAAGAGTATTTGCAGCCCCATAGGTGGAACAACAATATGAACTAACCATTATCTCTAGAGCTCTCTGGGACTAAACCACCAACCAAAGAAAACACATGGTGGGACTCATGGCTCTAGCTGCATATGTTGCAGAGGATGTCCTAGTCGGTCATCAATGGGAGGAGAGGCCCTTCATCCTGTGAAGGTTCTATGCCCCAATATAGGGGAATGCCAGGTCCAGGAAGCAGGAGTAGATGGGTTGGTGAGCAGGGGGAGTGTGGAAGGGTTAGGGGGTTTTTGGAGAGGAAACTAGGAAAGGGGATAACATTTGAAATATAAATAAAGAAAATACCTAATAAAAATGAAATAAAATAAAAAATAATTTAAAAAGAGTATCCCAGAAAAAATTCTCCAAGAATGGTATTAAATAAATACTAAACTTGGAATATCTCCATTATACTAACCACAAAATATGTACTCTAATTGATGTGGGAATATGAAAAGTGATCTTACTTATCAATGAACATGAGCTTAAAGTAGATAAAGATAAGAAAACATAAAGTGTTGTATATCAGAATAATAATCAAAAATCAAACATCAAGTTTCATGTTACAGGCATTACATTCGTTTAAAATTAGATATTTCTGAAAAGTTGTAAGCTATAAAATTAAATAATATATGTGCAAGTGACAATTGCATGCAACTATATGGTACAAAATTTAAATGTAACATAAGTCAAAAGAAGAATAGAATTTATATAAATAATAAATATTAAAAAGAAAACACATAGAAAATAGAAATATATAATGTATACATCATGCAATGCAGTATCAAAAAAATAAAAGCTCTCAGAATTCTAAGATGTTACTAGTTCCCCACATTATGGTGTTCCTCAATCAACAGATGGTTCACATAGAAATAAAAATAAATGCTGTTGAGAATTTAGCAGTACAACCAACAAATCTTCTTTCATTGTTGCCTAGAAACCTCTGCGGCCAATTTAAAAAAAAAAAAAAAAGGCTAGTAAAATGTGTTTGATGGACATGATTCACATATCCACAGTGTCGTTCAAAATCACAATAGAAATTACATCATATTTCAAAGAATTTCTTACCCATGAACTTCATCATATTTCCAGTTATCCAAAGAATTTTGCAAACATACAAATGACAACTTGCAAGTAAAACTGTATTTCACAGGATAAGGAAAGTCAATGTTCCTCCAAACAACAGAATGTCCCAAATTTTAAAAGTTAGATAATAAGCAATTTTTAAAAGCCCAAGTACCCAAATGTGTTAGAGGAGTACTGCTCTTGGAATTGCATCATTTTTCTACATTTATGAGGTTTTTCTATTACTATATTTGATGGCTTGTATTGACATATTTACAAATTAAAATGATTTATTTTGGAAAAATTGTAATATAATTTTCATACAAAAATATAAAAAGGTCGATACATATTCAATGTGTGATTCAACAAGATTACTCTCTCTTCAAAACTTTATCCTATTATAGAAAGACACACTCTACAAAAGAGAACATGGATGGATTAAAAGCTGTGCACCTGAGTCACATAGGTTAAATGGCTCTGGACCACTCGCCCCTGACATGAGCTTCTAACCAGAATCAGATGCTATTTCCATGAGAAAACCTGATAACATAGTTTTCTAGGCCATGAACATATATTAAAAGCAAAATTACAATCTATCATAAATTGCTTATTAAAGTCTCTAGTTCTTTCTGGGAAAAGTGAATTATAGCTAGTTTCTGACCCAATGTTTTAATTTACAGCCTGATATATTTAAAACTATGTTACCTCAAATACAATTCTTATTTCCTATTTCTCAGCCATATAATATATCTACATATATATGCTTTGTGATTTTTCTATTAATTTTTTAAGCCTCATTAGAATTTAAGAATTTGCTTTGTATTTTTTAAACTTTATTATGAACAAGTTTCTGAAAGTTTTATAAGCCTTGTGTTGCCATCAATAAATTTAAACATGGCCCCATCTTATGTTATGTATATTTCCCTATACACATAGCTATCAAAACTGCTGTCCACATTCCCTTTAAGTTAAAGTAAATCTTTAAAAAATTATTGCTTGCTTAAAATCTTTTACAACATATCTCTACAGGACAATGGTTGCATTAAACATAAGCGCAATAGTATCATCAATAAAATAATCTTTAATTTCCTTTCTTTCCCCTATCATTTTGAGATGGGTGCCTTATTAATCTACATTTTGGTCTAACATTTGCATGCAAGACTAAAATTTCTCCAAGAATGGTTTTAAATGAATCCTAGAACTTGGAATATCTCCATTATACTAACCACAAAATATGTCCTCTAATTGTTATGGATTCCATACTTTGAGCCTCGGGTTGCTGAATGTACATGATTAACAGGCTATCATATGGAAATGCTTTTGTTTCTAATGAATTCCAATGTCACTCAACAAAATACACTTCATAGTTTCATTTCTTTGAAATTTATAGAAATCTGCATTTGCAGTAGAGCTTTCACTTGAAATACTGCTTCAAAATGTGTAAGAATATTTAACTCTATGAGTCAGCCAACATGAGCAAGTATCTGGAAAGCACTTGCGATGTGTTTACTCTGCACTTGTTACTGACAGTGCTTGTATTGATGTCAATTTGACCAATAGTGTGAGTATGTCATTCTCAACAGCTATATTCGTACTGATTTTGTTTTCTTTTCCTGTCAATGTCTCCTAGAGCGGTAGTTGTGATAACCACCCAAATCCCTCCTTTGAAAAAAGAGCTTCGGAGTGACTGTAGACTTCTTAGCTGCCAAGCTCCTCCAGATGCCAGCTCTGAGATTTTACAGCTAATAAGTGATCTGCATAGGGATTTTGAGGCTCAGCTTCTTTATTCTGGCCTGGAAGCGGCTCTAAGAATCACATCAATTTAGAAAGTTTCCTCTGAGTAGGCTATGACTTCCGGAGAGAAGGCTTAGATCTCCACGTTCTCTGCTAACCAAATTGGCTTCTTCCTCCTTTTCCTATGGCTGCTGGTCTAGGAGGACTCCCAAACAAATCTGTGACCTAGCCCTGCATCTGCTTCCAGAAACCCTGAACTGTGGCTGCTGGTGTTAGGGGCTGCCCAAGCAAACAAAACCATGTAGCTAGAGGGATGGCACCTGGGACTCCATCACCTGCCACCCAGCTAACAGTAGGGACCACTGTCTGTGTGGGAGAAGGAAGTAGGAACCTGAAAAGCCTCTGAATGAATAATTCAACTTTTAAGCCTCACGGATGTTGAACCACAACAGTGTCCTTCCCAGTTGAAAAGAATGCTTCTGTAGATGAGATAGATCCAACATTGATGAAATAAGGAGGAAACTTCTATAAAGACAATTTAGTTGGGAGGTACTGTGTGATATCTTAGAGGAAAAAAAAAACTGTTTTCTTTAGAATGGTTAACCATCAATTTAATGACAGATTGTGAAAGTAAAAGGGAATCTATTACTTAGACACAGAAAGCTACACTTTAAGTGGCAGAGAAAGCTGAGAATCAGCTTTTGGTTATTTTATTTATTTACATTTCAAATGTTATCCCCCTTCTCAGTTTCCTCTCTGAAAACCCATCATCCAACCTCCTCTACCCCCTGTCTCCCTGAGGGTGCTCCCCCACTCCCCAACTCCTGACCTCCCTAGCTAGCATTCCCCTACACTGGGGCATCAAGCCTTCACAGGACCAAGGGCCTCCCCTCCCTTGGATGACAAACAAAACCATTCTATGCTACATATGCTGCTGAAGCCATGGGTGCATCAATGTGTATTCTTTGGTTGGTGATTTAGTCCCTGAGAGCTCTGGGGTGGAGGGTGGAGGGGTGTGGTTGGTTAATATTGTTGTTCTTTCTATGGTGTTGCAAACCCCTTCAGCTCCTTCAGTTCTTCCCCTAACTCTTCAATTGGGGTTCCCCTGTTCTCCAGAGTAAATTTTTTAAAGTATCCAAAATGACAGAAAAGTTTCAGTTCATAGCCAAACAAGACATTCATGTCAAGGTTGGAACACAATTATGAAAGAAAAAAATCCTCAATTCTTGAATCTTAGGATTCACTGACACTTCTGGGTTAGGAAAGTTCTTGTATTCCTCTTCAAGTGAGAAAAATTCAAACATATGACTACTGAAGAAGTGCTCTCCTCTCTGGGCTACTGGGAAAATAACTAGGGTTGGTCTACAACTTATTTGGGGACACGTGGGCCTGACAATAGAGCAGTCCCTCATAGAGCTTAAGACCTAGTGGTGAGATAATAAAAACTTGAAAGAACTTTCACAAGGTATAGGATTTAAAACAGTGTCTAGGATTTCAAGCACTGTGGCAACCAGACTAGCAAGATGGCTCCCAGGAACATTGAAAAGTTATCTCAATCAGTTATACTGAGTAGGAAATGCTAGCAATTCTATGGTAGATGATGGGAGAAGGCAAAAAAAAATTAGTAAGGCTGGGATAAATACAATTTTTAAATTGACAGCCAGAAGTATGTACTGTTTATATGGGTGTAAGTAAATGGGCTACATTCACATATAGGGATATGGGGAACATTAGCTTCACTAACAAAATAGTAGACTCTCTTCTTGGCAAGCAAGGACTTCTGGTAAAAGATGCCATTTCTCAATTGGATTCCATCACAAGCCCTGGGGTAGTAAGAAAGGTGATTATTCACAAGAAGCATGTTGGCCAAAATAAATGCAATTCATGTAATTCTCGAGAATTCGCTTTCTTTTGTCTCTGAATTTCCAAATACCCATAAGTTACTTTTCTGTTGGGCCTCTTTATTTTTAAATATTCACTCTTTATTAAACAACACCGATACTTCTGCTTGTTTTCTGGTCAGTTTATCGGTAACTTATCAACACAGCTATTATTCTGTTAACCATCTTTATGAGATTTAATTGCTGGATTTTTTTTTCTAGTTGACAGTACTTACCACTTTATAATTAAAGTTCTCAAATTTCTTTTTTATGTCTTTAAAAATATTCAATGGAGTTCTTTTAAATAGCGTACCTGATAGCACTGTGATCTAGTTCCTTGGGCTCACTTCCATTCTCATTTCCCTTTATTTATTTTCCTTGTTTTCTCGTTGTTTCTGGTCTCTGTTGGCTAATGTGCATCATTTGCAGTTACTTTGAATAACAGGAGGCCCGGGATATTATTATACTCCTCCAGAGAGCATGCATATTTGCTTCTTGCAGAGGGTAGGATGCTAACAACCCTGGATAACCTCTATGTAATTATTATGATTAATATCATTGAATCTCAATTTCAGTATATGCAAGAACAAACTATTTTTCTGGGCACTCTTAATATCTTGGGAGTAGATCCTAGTACATGAAGTACTTACCAAGACTCACCTAGTTAGCAGACGCCACATTTTTCTTTTGTTTCTATAGTAATAAGGCACTCTCATAAGATACTTGACAGTGCATAGCTATCACCCACCATTTTAAGAATCAGCAACAACTGATTGCCTATAGTTTTTTATGTAGGGCTAGAGCCTGGTCTAATTTCCTCATCCATGTTGCCATGTCAACTGAGGTTATCATTTTTCAAGTGTTGTTTAGGAAAGCATGTTGTTAAGATTTCTTCGGTACAGCAGACCTGTCCTATATAAAAGACACTACCTGACCAAAGACACTCTGGTCCTAAGATTTTTGTAATCTTTCCACCCCCACTTATTCCTCAACATTTCCTCAGCACCATTAGCATTATTTATTTCTCCTCCCTCCCTCTGTTTCCCTATGCTTCTGCATTATCTTTATCCCCCTTCCTAAATGTTCCTCCATGTTTTCTTAGGTCCTCCTTCAGAGACTATTGTGGTACCTGATACTGTAGTTTAAGCTCATGATGATTTTCTTAAGGATACTTACTTATGGGATAGACTGGTCACTATTTACTGTTCCCTTTTAGGTACTTTAGTTTATTAAAGTTTGAAACAGCTCTTTTGTAAAATGTATAATCATTATGCTTGTTTCTCTACTTTCTTAAAAATACATTTATAGACTATTTTGATATTTAACTATAAAATATATTTATATATTTTATAATATGCAAATTATTTTTCCACAAGTTTTTGATCATTGAGGGTATAACATCTATTTACATATTGAGAAAAGCTCATTGATAAAGAATTTTACAAAAACTGTATTTTGTGTCTTAACTACAAGCTAGTAAACTGGAAGTTTTGTGTGTACCCACCCACTGTTAAAGAAAATCCTACTTCCTTTTGAATTACTGATGCATCATTTGTGGCCTCAGGTGACATCCTCTGCAATAACATAAATGGACTCTTTGGGCTGATTTCTTTGTTTGTTTGTTTGTTTGTTTGTTTGTTTTTGTCAAGTTATAGAAGTGGTCCTTAAATATTTGGAGTTTATTTTCCTGATAATTCAGAAAGCTGGCTCAAGGATATAAGGAAATATTGGTTTTAATTTTCTAATACACTGGTTCTCAATCTTCTTAAAGCTATAACCCTTTAATACAGTTATGGTGACACTCAACCATAAAACTACTTTGTTGCTATTTTATAACTGTAATTTTGATTCTGTTATGAATTGCAATATAAATATCTGATATGCAGAATATCTGATATGTGGTAATACTGTTCTACCCCAAAAGGAGTTGCAACTCACAGGTAGAGAATCAGTGCTTTAAGGCATCCGTAATAGTCAAGATGCTGAATACAAACTGAAGTGAGTGTTTTTATGAAGTAATTTCAAGGCTATCTACATAGAGAACTTGATATCTAAAAGTAAACTCTACTGTTTTAGCTAATCAGAAAAATATACATGCTTCATAATCGTTCACTTGGTTTCCTCAATGCTGCATGCATTGAGTATGTAACTAGACAAAATAGTGAAGCATTTAGGTACATGACTAGAAATGCTTATAGACAGGAGCCTGTTATAGCTGTCTCCTGAGAGGCTCTGCCAGAGCCTGACCAATACAGAGGTGGATGCTCATAGCCAACCATCGGACTGAGCAGAGTTACCTCAATGGAGGAGTTAGGGAAAGGAATGAAGGAGCTGAAGGGGTTTACAACACCATAAGAACAACAATATCAACCAACCAGACCCCCCCAAAGAGCTCCCAGGGACTAAACCACCAACCAAAGAGTACACATGGAGGCACCCATTAAGCAGAGGATGAACCAATCTGGCATTAATGGGAGGGGAGGCTCTTGGTCTTGTGAAGGCTCCATTTCCCAATGGAAGGGAATGCTAGGGTGGTGAGGCAGGAGTGAGTGGGTAGGTGGGGGAGCACCCTCATAGAAGCAGAGGGGAGGGAGATGGAATAGGGGGGTTGCAGAGGGGAAACTGGGAAAGGGGATAGCATTTGAAATGTAAATAAATAAAATATCCAATTAAAAAAAGAATGTCTTAGATCAATACCAGCTTGCCAAAAATAATATCCTAATGATCCCAAGTTATAATTGAAGTAATGTTGAGTCACTGATAATTCAGAGGGGATGTATTTTAAGTACGAAGACAATAGTGAAAATCCTATTCCAGTTCACCCAGCATCAGCTGATAAATGGAGAGGAACCAACATGAGAAGGAAGAACATTAGCTTGGCTCCTGGCTAGTACAGCTACTACAAGAGAATAGTTCTACTCTCTAGGTACCAACTTAGTTCTGGATATAATGAAACCTCCTCTACCATGGTCATCTGTACAATGATGAAGAAAATATATAGTTTAAAATATTCAACCTTATCTCTAACTGAAGCTATATGTAAAGCAAGTTAAGCAACAGAATGGTGTAAAGGCAATAAAATGAAGAGTAAAAGAAAACTTAAGTCAACCACACCAAGTCATATCAGTATACAAAGTAGTCCCCAAGGAAAAAAATAAGGTGTATCAAATTTTAGAGTCCTAAGAAGTTAGAAGTAGCTTTGCATTGCACTAGCTAGTGATAAAATTATAGAAGGAGAACACACTATTCTGTTTGAGAAATGAAAACCACATAACATAGAGACTAAGCTTAACTAAAGCTAGAACTGAAAAGTCAGAAAAATAGCTAATAATGGCTTTCAGCAACATTTCTATGACAGGCACCATGCCAACTTCACCTCAGTAAGTCCGGTGTTGAAGTCAAGTAGAAAACAAATCAATAATTAATGTTCTCTGTACCAGAAAAAAAATACCATTGTCTATGTGGGAAGCTCTCCCATCTTCTCTGGTTGTGTCTAACAAGGTGTCTACCCTTTAGGATGCATCTTCCTTCTGTCAGTCACAGAAGGTCATTGATAACATGCAGATCTCAGAAATTTATGTGATCTTGAGATGCGTACTACAGATTCTCTCAAACATGACCTTAGGCGGTCTTTCATGCATACTGCATGAGTTAGGATTATATTCAGCTGAACAAAGAGGAAAATCAAACCTTATCAGATCAAGTTAAGGTGTTTTTATCAAGTAGAGAATCGTGAGCAAGGCAAGGAAGGGCAGTTCTTCAATATCACCACGGATCTGGGCACCAAGGATCCTGGCAACAAGGACACCGGCACCAAGGACTCAGGCATTTCCCACTCAATTGTGGAACTTTCCCCACATATCTCATCTATCATATTCAAAAAGGTTGAAAATATGAATATAAAAGAATGAGGGCGTGAACAGCTTTATGTCCTTTTGTAAGAATTCTAAATCTCTCTTATCGACCTATATAGTATCACAATACTTCTTCCATGACAGTAGGTGCATAATCTACATGACTTCCCGTGAGAAGCAAGGAAGCCTCAGAAGGTGGGCAAAATGTACTGCTTCCCACATAATAAAGCCCTCCTCACGAGAAACAGTGTGTACATGTTGGCAGGAAGAACTTTCATATAGTTTCTCACACTCTCACTGTTCACGTAAATGAGATTCTGGAAGATTGTTATATATTTATCCACAACATAATTCACTTAAGTTCTGTACTCATTGGAGGAAAGCCAAATGCATCACGTGCATATAAACAAAGAATAAATCATACCAAGATCTAGTTCTAGTGTTTGGTCAACCTGCACATGACCAGGCCCATCTTAAGAAAAACTGAGTTGCCTATAAGGCAATTGCTTTTCTCAGAAACAAGCATAGATTCACTTAAACTCATTTCAAGAAGAAAATGTGCTAAGACGTTCAGTAAATAATGTATTTATCACAAAATGTGTTCTTTATATCACCTGTACATCTGATACATATAAAATGTGTGGTAAATATTAAACAGGAACACATCAAGTCTTTAAATGTGATATATTTGTCAAGCTAGGTCATTCTTGTTTTTTGTTTTGTTTTGTTTTGTTTTTGTTTTTGTTTTGTTTTGTTGTTGTTGTTTTTGTTTGTTTGTTNTGTTTTTTTTTCTTTTTTTGAGACAGGGTTTCTCTGTATAGCCCTGACTGTCCTGGACCTGATTTTGTAGACCAGGCTGGCCTTGAACTCAGAAATCTGCCTGCCTCTGCCTCTCAAGTGCTGGGTTTAAAGGCGTGTACCACCACCACCCAGCAAGCTAGGTCATTCTTGCATGCAACTTTATTGATATAAAACATATCAATAAATTTTATGAAAATTATAGGGAAAAATCTGTGAAATGTGTATGTACTTGCCAGTGGTGGAGACAGAACAATGGAACTTTGAGCAGAACAATGTAATGAAAGTTGGAATCCTAGATTGACAAACTGCCATACTCAAGCTGCCTGATCTTCCATAATCAAAATGTGCCATAGAATGTCATAGAAAGATTGGATGGAATAATATATATACATTGGCTATTTAAAAATGTCAGAATAGCCAAAATGAAGTAAGAAGAGCTTATGCGTGGTGCCTTCTAGTACTGTAGTTTCCAAAATGTACAAATAGAACTGATTGGCGTCTTTGTGAAAACAAAACTTACACAGCTGAATGTGTATAGCCAGAAAAGAAGGATCATGCCAGTAAAACATCTTTTAAATTTGCCATTCAGAATCGGGAAGACAGAGGATCAGTGTTCTGACTTAAATCTGTTGAGTAATTATTCAAGAAATTGGTGATCTTTTGTGTTTATGTTCATTTTAGGAATAAAATATTTCATAAAATAGCAGACAAGCAAAATTTTAATAATGATCCAATGTGGAGGTTGTGACCCCCTGAAATGTTAGTACACATTCTAGCATGAAACCAAAACAGAAAAACACTAAAGATAAAAATGTTTTTAAAAATTAATTACTTTATTTTTAATTAGTATATATTTCTATATTATGTTTTATTTTATTTTCACCTGTATATGTGTACATGTGCATCTGTATTCAGATGAATGCAGAGTTTAGAAAAGAGCATCAGATCACCCGGAGCTGGAGTACCTGTTGGTAGCTGTGAGTCACTCAAAGTGGTAACTAAGAACCAAACTTGAGTCCTCTAGATAAACAAGAACTCCTCTTAATCACGGAGCCACTGAAAGCTCTTAAAACTACTTTATTAGTACTTTTTAGGAAGATTGTCAGATTATTGAATGTACAAGGCTATCAGGTAAATTTCTCAGTTCCTCACTATGAGCATCATTCTGTGATTCCTTTGGTGCCTAAAGATATGAATGAAAAGTCACTCCTTCAGTTTGCTAATAGATACGTTTAAGGAAATAGTTTGTTTTAAAGCCCTGTAGTATGCCTGACTTTCCCTCTGGAGGTGTTTGTAATTTTTAAAGCCTAACCTTTCATCTTTAAGAAAGGTCACATATGTATTTGTTCCACAGATTTCAGAAAATATTTAACATTTTGAGGGAGAGAAAAAAAACAGACTATCCTCCCTAATATAGTGTAGCACATATATTTGCATCTTCTGTTAAGCATGAGTAGAAATAACTTTCTTGTTAAAAATCTTTTATTAATTTCTTTATCTATTTATTTATTTATTTTAAACTCCAGATTTTATTCCCCTCCCAGTCCACCCTCTGACTGTTCCACATCCCATACATCTTCCCCATCCCCCTGTCTCCACCAGGATGTCCCCTCCTCCCATCCCCCACCCCACCAGACCTCTAAAATCCCTGGGTCCTACAGTTTCTTGAGAGTTAGGTGCATCTTTTTTGACTAAACTCAGACCCGGCAGTCCTCTGCTGTATATGTGTGGGGTCTAATATCAGCTCGTGTATGCTGCCTGGTTGGTGGTCCAGTGTCTGAGATTTCTCTGGAGTCCAGGTTAATTGAGATGCTGGCCCTCCTACGGGATTGCTCTCCTCCTCAGCTTCTTCCAGCTTTCCTCCAATTCAACCATAGGCGTCAGCAAATTCTGCCATGTTGGTAAATGTGGCAGGTGTTATAGCTGGATATAGAGATAGAGAGACTGCATAGCAAATTCTGGAGCTATGAAAACTTGTCTTCAGGGAGGAGGATTATAGGTCAAATTCAGCTAGTGTCTCCCAAAACCATGTCAAAGTATATAGTATATTCAGCAATAAGGACTTACCTCCAATTTCTGGTAATCAATCAAGAACTAAGACAACAACCTATATTTCTTTGAAATTTTAACAAGGATAAGCTATTTAAAGTCAAATTAGAATAAAGTACAAATATCTTACTGTATTTACTGTATATAAAGACAAATATTAGTCATACTGAATATGTTGAAATAGTCTTTCAAATTCAGTACAGACTTTAGACAAGGCCTTATTCATATGCCTTGAATGGGTTGATTGTTTTAATAGGTTTTGTCAAATAGGTTGATAACTTTTCAATATAGTTATTTCTTACAATTTCTGTTTCACATTAAACTTATACACTTAGAGTTTTAAATAACTTCCAGAGAAGAGTTAGTAGATATGAACAACCATGGGAATAATTTCAACAAAATATATCATTTTTATCAACAAACTCAAAAAAGAATCACCAAATTTTTTCAAAAGTGAAAATAAAAATCAGAATCAATGTCACTCTTTAATTAAATCTGCACTTGAGTTACCCTGAATGAAAGAGCAGTTGAATATTATCTACAAAATAACATTAGATATGAATTATGATTAACTTAGTCAAGTTCACATTTTATTAAGCACATTTTTCCACAAGGCATTGTTTTTAAAAGTCAATTTTTAATCAAAGAACTTTGGAGAGGGAACAGAAAGAATGTAAGTTCAGACAGATGAGAAGGGAAGCTGTAAAATGCTCTGGACATAACTGTTGCATACATCAAATGACAGCAGCTATAGGTACTTTCATGAGACCTGAACAACATCATGTTAAACAAAAATATCTGCACAGAAGGAGGGAGAGGAGAAATCTTGGAGCCCTGCAGCTATCAGGTTCACCGTGATAGCTCCTGCTCTGCCTTTTACACTCCACTCCCTGGGCGAAAGCTTGGCCTATGTCCCTAAAGGCCTCCCACCAATGGGACAACCAGGTGAGATTCCCTACATCCCAATTCCCTGCCTGCTGGGCCTCCCTGCAAGCCCAGCACCCATTAGGTCTGTCCTGTGCCCTTGGCACTACATCTTCTGATCCATACCTCTACCTGCAATCTTGGAGGTCTGCAACCATCAGAGACTACCAGCTCTGCGTGGCTCCCTGGAAGCCTGTTGTCATTTGGATAATCAGGTCTATCTGGAATACTAGAGGCCTGAGGCCATCAATTATTATCAACTCTACCCGCAGTCCTGGAAGCCTGCTGCAATCAGGGACTATAAGGCCTCCTAACACCAGGGACAACTAGATGGATAGAGGCCAGCAAAGAAACACAATCAACAATAACCAGGGCAATATGGCACCACCAGAACCCAGCTATCCTATTACTCCAAGCACTGGATATCCCAACACTCCTGAAGCATAATAAAATGACCTTAAATTTAATCTTTGAAGGTGATAGAGGCCTTAAAAGAGGAAATGATTAAATACAAAGAGATTAAAAAAAAAACAGGTGAAGGAAATGAATAAAACTGTTCATTACCTGAAAATTGAAATACACAAACTGAAGGAATCCTGGAGATTACAAACCTAGGAAAGAGAAGAGAAAGCACAGATGTAAGCTTTACCAATAGAATACAGGAGGTGGGAGAGACAACCTCAGGCTTAGAAGATACAGTAGAAGAAAATGATGCATTGGTCAAAGATAATGCTAAATATGAAAAGATTCTAACACAAAATATCCAGGAAATTTGGGACACCATTAAAAGACCAAACCTAAGAATAATAGAAATAGAAGGAAAAGATTCACATCTCAAAGGCCCAGAAAATATCTTCAACAAAATCATAAAAGAAACTATCCATAACCTAAAGAAAGAGAAGCCTATAAATGTGAAAGAAGGTTCTAGAACACCAAATAAACTGGAACAGAAAATAAAATCTTCCCACCACACCAAAATCAAAACACTAAATTTTCAGAAGAAAACAATATTAAAGGCTGTAAGTAGAAAAGGTCAAGTAACATATAAAGAAAGACCGATCAGAATCACACCTGACTTCTCAACAGAGATTATAAAAGCCATAAGGGCCTGGCAGCTATGTTCAGACCCTGAGAAACCACAGATGTCAACTCAGACTACTATACCCAACAAAACTTAAATAACTATACATGGAGAAAACAAGATATTCCAAGACAAAAACCAAGTATTAAATAATATCTTTCCTCTAATCCAGCCCTACAGAGGATACTAGAAGGAAAACTCCAACACAAGGAGTATAACTATACCCAAAAAGAAACAAATAATTTCACACAAGCAAAACAAAAGAAAACACACACATACACACAGTAATTCCAACATCAAAACAACAAGAATTAATAATCTTTGCTCCTTAATATTCATCAACATCAATGGATTCAATTCCCCAATTAAAAGACAAGGCCTGCAAAAGTGGATGCATAAACAGGATCCATCATCCTGCTGTATACAAGAAACATACCTCTGCAGCAAAGATAGATACTACCTCAGAGTAAAGAGCTGGAAAAAGATTAAACTTTCAACCAAAAGTAAACAAAAGAGATGGGGAAAGACATTTTATCCTCATCAAAGAAAAATATCCACCAAGATGACATCTCAGTGGTAAACATCTATTCCCCAAATGCAAGGTCACCCACATTTTTAAAAGAAACATTACTTAAGCTAAGCCACACACTGAACCCCACATAGTAATAGAAGAAGACACCAGCACCCTACTCTCACCAATGGACAGGTCATCAAAACAGAAAGTAAGCAGAGAAATAATGAATCTAACAGACATTATGATCAATGGACCTAACAAATATTTACAGATCATTTCAACCAAACACAAGAGAGTAGACTTTCTTCTCAGCCCCTCACAAAATGTTCACCAAAATTGATGATATGGTTTGTCACAAAGCAAGCCTCAACAAATACAAGAAAATTGAAATAGCCCCTGGCATATTCTCAGATTACCATGGATTAAAGTTAGATTTCAACAACAGAAACAACAGAAAGGCTGGGCATGATGGCGCACGCCTTTAATCCCAGCACTCAAGAGGCAGAGGCAGGCCGATTCTGAGTTCAAAGCCAGCCTGGTCTACAAAAGTGAGTTCCAGGACAACCAGGGCTATACAGAGAAACCCTGTCTCAAAAAACCAAAATAAATAAATAAATAAATAAATAAATAAATAAATAAATGGATAAATAAATAAATAAAAAATTAAAAAAAGAAACAACAGAAAGGCTACAGACTTTTGGAAACTGAACAACCCTATATTTAATGACCACTACTCAAAGAAGAAATAAAAAAAGAATTCAAAGAAATTTTATAATTCAATAAAAATGAAAGCAGAGCATACCCAGACATATGAGACAGTGCTAAGAGGGAAGTTTATAACACTAAGTGCCTTCATAAACTGGAGAGAGCTCATAATAGCAACTTAATATCATTCCTGAAAGCTTTAGAACAAAAAGAAGCTAACATGCCCAAGGCGAGTAGACAGCAGGAAATAATCAAACTCAGGGCTGAAATTAATTAATTAGAAAAAAGAGAGAGTGGTATTTAAAATCAATGAAATTAATAGCTGATTCTTTGGGAAAATCAACAAGATAGACAAACCTCTAGAAAAACAAATTAAAAGGCACTTAGACTGTGTCCAAAGTAACTAAATCAGAAGTGAAAGGGGGGAACATAGCATCAGACACTGAGGAAATCCAAAGAATCATTAGATATTTCTTCAAAAGCCTATACTCCAAAAAAATTAAAAAATCTAAATGAAACAGACAATTATCTGGATAGATTCCGTATAGCAAAGTTAAACCAAGAACAAGCAAGCTATCTAAAAACTCCTACAACTCCTAAGGAAATAGAAACAGTCATTAAAAGTCTAAGTATATATTAGTATAATATATTAGCTGTGATAGTTTGAATGTGCTTGCCCTAGCAAATGGCACCATTAGGAGGTACAGCCTTCTTAGAGTAGGTGTGGCCTTTTTAGAGTAAGTGCATCACTGTGGGTGTGGACTTTAAGACCTTCATCCTATCTCCCTGGAAGCCAGTCTTCTCCTAGCAGCCTTCAGGTGAAGAGGTAAAAATCTCAGCCTTCACCATGCCTGCCTACACACTGCCATGTTCTCACCTTGATGATAATGGATTGAACCTCTGAACATGTAAGCCAGCCCCAGTTAAATGTTGTTCATGAGTTGCCTTGGTCATGGTGTCTTTTCACAGCCATAAAATCCTAATATATTAGCCATGGAGTCCAGAATACCTACACTATAATCCATAGACACAATGAAGCGAAATAACCAGAATGACCCAAAACAGGATGATTGAATCTCACTCCAAAGGGAAAATAAAATAGTCATCAGAGATGGATGTATGGAGAGAAATGGGTGAAAGGGAATATGAAAGGGAATGTGGGAAGGGGAATCAGGTACTGGGGAAACTGGAAAGAGATGAGCCAGAATAGTGAAGGAATATTTGGGGGTAAGGGCAAGTATTTCTAAGACAAGCCAGAAACCTGGGGTGGGAGAGACTCCAGGAAGCCTATGATGGTGACTCTAGCTGAAAATTCATGGCAGTGGGATGTATGGAGCCTGAAGTGACTACCTCCTATAAGCAGGCAGGACTCCCAGGGCAGGTATAAGAACACTATTTGGCTTTCACACATCTTTCACAGTCCAACATGAAGAGAAGTCAGGACAGGAAGTCAAGAACAAGGAGACAGGAACTAAAAAATTAAAAGCCATCCAGGAACATACATTACTGGTGTCATCTTTGGAGCTTGCTTAGTTTATTTTCTTACATAGCAAGATTCAACTTCCCAAGTATGGCAATTATGACAGTGGGTTGAGCCCTCCCACATCCATCGTTAATCAAGAAAATGCATCATTAATCAAGACTTGCCTACAGAGAAAGCAGATGGAAGTGACTGCAGTTCTCAACTGATCTTCCTCATCCAGGGTGACTCCAGCTTTTATCAGATTGACACGAAACCAAAGAACACGATAGGTATAGCAATACGTCACTGGAATAGTTTTAATAAAATATTGATTAAGCAGACTAAGAGTATTGGGCTCATCCACAGGGCTTATAGATTATCTAGCCACAAGTTCTTGACTAAGATAACAGTTCTAGGTATGGGTTCTGTCTCATGGATGAGGCCTTATATGCCATCAGAAAATGGTTGGCTACTCTAACAATATTCATGCCACTATTGTACCTACGGAGTATATTTCATCAGGCAGGTCATTATTGTATTTCACAGGGTTCACATCTTGGTAAGATTGATGACTCTTCTGGTGTACAATACACTTTTTAGTACTATAATAGCTAGCCAGTTGGGATGAAGCTTCCAGAACAATGCCAACTTGATTTCTTCATGTTCTGTGGTTCACGAATGTGGTGCCTTAAGCAATAGGGTCTTAACATCAAGTTCTGAAGGATAACCAATGTCAATGTCAATATCCTATAATGTTTGGGTATCTATAGAACTTCATTGGCCAACAACTATGAAAGAGATACCCCATTCTTGGTGCTGGGATTTTTCTCTTACCTGTGTGATAGAAGCATTTCCAAAGTTAACTCCATTTTAACTTACAGTGCTTCTACAGTTTTGTGTTTTTCTGTTTGTCTGTCTGTCTCTGTCTCTGTCTCTCTGTCTCTGTCTCTGTGTGTGTGTGTGTGTGTGTGTGTGTGTGTGTGTCAGTGTGTGTGTGTGTGTGTGTGTGTGTGTGTGTGTGTTGTGGGGGTTGCTTGTGCTTCAAAAAAATGAAAGTATTATTTTAAAAAGAAACCAATTGGTTTACTTCCAAAGCACCATCTGATACTGAGAGCAAGTCCTCGGGGAGTAAACTATGCCTGCAACTGAACCTTTTGTTACTCTATAGTTTTTTTTGGGGGGTGGGGTGGGGGGTGGGGAGCAGTATTACCCCTAGTGGTATAACTTCTTTTAAAAACGAAATACTTAGGACATTTCAGACAACCTTAACATTTTATTTATCCATCCTCATTTTCCCTCTAGACCATATCCCCTCTGCCTTTCTTTCTTATCTTCTCTCCCATACATTTTTTCCTATCTCCTCCATTATAGCTCCTATGTTCTATTATCTCTAGAACTCCTCCTCTTTTCCATCCCAGATAACTTCAGCTTATATTGTGACATCTAAATACTCAAAGCTTAGATCCACAAATTGAACAAAGCACACAGCATTTACCCTTCTGGATATGTGTTATGTCATTTGGTGTAATATCTTTAGTTTCATCCATTTGCCTGCAAGTTTTATGATTTAATTTTTCTTTATAGATAACTAATATTTCATTGTGTATATGTGCTACATTTTCATTATCCATTCATTAGTTCAAGGACATTGGGTTGTTTCCATCTCCCAGCTATTGTGATTAGAATAACAATGATCAAGGACCAGCCAGTTTCTGAGAAGTAGGATGCTGAGTGCTTTGAGGTATGCCAAGGAATTATAAAGCTGGGTTATATAGTCAATTTACTTTTATATTCACACTATTTCTGTAGTGGCTGCATCAATTTGTCATCCCATCAACACTGAATAGTGGTTCCACACTTACAGTCTCACCAGTGTTTGTTATAAATTGTTTGTTTGATCTTAGCCATGATGACTGGAGTAAAGTTAAATCTCAAAGCAGTTTTAATTTGTATTTTCCTAATTTAGAAGTATGATGAATACTTTTGGAGATATATCAGCCATATCTTAGCCACCTTTATTACTTTTTTGAGAATTCTCTTCAAAATCATAACCTATTTATTTAATCAAGTTGCTTCTTTTCTTGATAGTTTATTTCTTTTTTTTTGTTTTTTTTTGTTTTTTTTTTTATCTTTTTTGTGATAGTTTATTTCTTGAGTTATTTGTATATTCTGAATATTAATCCCCTATCACAGGTGTAGTTTACAAAGATTCTCCAACATTACGTGTGTTTCCTCTTCACTTGGTTACTTACTTCTTTTATACATGAAGTTGCTTTGGACAGCACTTACCGTAAGTACCAGAACACTTATAACTCAGATGGCCTGCCTAAGAGAAAAAGTTGGTGCCTTATTTGTTTAAGATTTCCAAGTTCCTGTAACTCCTTCCACTGGGGAGCAGGGCAGAGGGAGGGTATAGGGGACTTTCAGAGAGGAAACTAGGAAAGGGGAGAGCACTTGAAATGTAAATGAAGAAAATGTCTAATAAAAAATTGTCACAAGAAGATTACCAAGTTCTAGTTCTCGTAAGGATAATTTTTCTAGTACCTTATTTCATTAAGTTAATGTTTTGATCATTCACTGTATTTTGGATATAGTGCTATATTACATTTTCTATAGAACAACAGTGTTCACAGCCAAGGAAGGAAGTTGGCATTGAATTCTTCCCATGAGTTTTCTATTGTATAAGGAGCTTCCACTAGTAATTGTTTGACAGGGTCAGTGATGGTTTGAATATGCTTGGCCCAGTTAGTGGCACTATTCAAAGGTATACTCTCTTTTTTTTTGAGGAAGTGTATCACTGTGGGGGTGAACTTTGAGACCTTCCTCCTAGTTATATGAAAGCCAGTCTTCTGTTTGCCTTCAGAACAAGATGTAGAACTCACAGCTGCTCCTGTGCCCTGCCTGCCAGGATCCTGCCATGCTTCCTGCCATGATGATAATGGAATGAAATTCATAACCTGCAACCCAGCCCCAATTAAACATTACCCTTCATAAACGTTGTCTTGGTTATAGTGTCTCTTTCTAGGGTCTTTTCCAAATTTTCCTAGGATGAGTACTTTAAGTACTTATTTTATATGATTACCTAATCCTCCATAACACTTTTATTAAATCCTATTTCTACAATTGACAAGGGTCTTTACTAAGGAACAACTACAATATATGATTATTATAATTCTAAAAATTGAAAGTCGCTCTTATCTATTTGACACAATGATTATATTCTAAATGGCAACAATGTACATTTTCTCCTTTGACATTTTATATAATTAAACTTTTGTTCAGCTGGTACAAGACTTTTTATCTGCCTCAGGGTTAGTTAAATATTAAAAGTTGATATGGCAGTTAGTTATTATGAGAAAACTTAAAAATAAAGGAAATAAGTAATTGTCCAGTTTTAATATTTCAAGCAAATATCAAATGCAGTCACTATTCACCTTGAAACACAAAATTTGTAGAGAAAAACAGAATTCCAAATGTATTTTAATTCTTTTTTTAATTTTATTTAATCTTTTTCTTATACTCCAGATTTTATCCCCCCCCCCCCGTACACATTCTGACTGTTCCACATCCCATACCTCTCCCTTCCCCCATCTCCAGGAGGATGTCCCCACCCTTCCCATTCCCCACCCTACTAGACCTCCCCACTCCCTGTGACCTCCAGTTTCTTGAGTTAGGTACATCTTCTCTGACTGAACACAGACCCAGCAGTCCTCTGCTGTATGTGTGTTGGGAGCCTCACATCAGCTGGTTCATGCTGTCTTGTTGGTGTTCCAGTGTCTGAGAAATCTCCGGGATCCAGTTTAATTGGGACTGCTGGTTATTCACTTCACATTCCAATTGCAGCAACCCTCCCTCCTCCTCTCCCAGTGCCATCCTTAATTCTTATTTAATAGATCACTAACTAAAACAAAGAGAAATTCTAATGTGAATTCTTCACATAGTAACAAAGGCAAACCTTTTCTTCAGGAATGCAGAGAAAAAGACAGAAATAACCCTGATGACATTAAAAACACAAGAGGAATCTGTTACCCGTTTCCCAAATACCAATGCCTAAACAAAGGTGAGGGCTTACGTCCTATCTTAAGTCCATAGAGAGATGGAATGGATTTTGAGGGAGGAACCCTGATCTGTTTAGATGGATGAGAGTAAACTTCTATCCAGGGGATCTTGAGGAAGTGTTCTCTCTGTAGCTTCTGCATCATGCAAAAAAGTGACACAAGTCTCCTCATGTTCACTGTGGAGGCAGAAGATGTCTCAGGAGGCAGGAATGTCAATGCAGGTGGGCCTGTAGAAGCTGCCCAGGTATTTCTAAACTGTAGATGCTGACTGGAGACTTCTGTGATTGCAGACTCACTGGCACCTGCCGCATCTCAGCATTACTCCACTCCTCCCTAGCATTCAGATGTTCTAACAGACTGAGAGGATGGCTAGCCACAGCATTCACACAAACCAGCTCCGTTCTGCACCATATGTATGTTTTTAACATTAAACAAAACCTGAATATTTATCACTACCTTCTATATAAGATCAGACCAAGAGAGCTAGTTTGCAGTATAATGGAGAAAGCACAGGAAAGCTATAAACGGATCCCACCTACGTCAAAAGTCCCTCTCTCTAAGCAATGAACTTATTAAATCAGACTCCTATTTCAAATCAATCTTGGAGGTCAAAGAAATGGGCTCAAGACATTTCTACTAATAAGAACAAGTTACGATTCAAAATTTGTAATGACTTATTCTTATTCAATCTGCCGTAATGCAGTTTAAAAATAATAGTTGTTTTATTCATTTTTTATGTATATGAATATTTGCCTGAGTGGATGTCTCTGTATCATGTGCCTATAGTACACTGGGAAGTTGATACAGAAAACTGTGAGCTACCGTGTGAGTACTAGGACTTGATCCCAGGTCCTCTGGATGCATAACCAGAACTCTTAACCACTGAGCCATCTTTCTAGCCTTGAAACAGTTGAATTTTGTGTTTGACCACTTGAGTTGCACATTGAAAAGATTCAAAACCTCTCTACAAGCACTGGCAAAAATCCCTGTAAAGTTAAATGATATTATTATATAAAGTTAATATTTTAAATGTAACATATGAATTCATATATTATATTCATATATTTATACATGTATGCTACATATAAAATATCTTTTTAGACTTATTTATTTTGTGGTTTTGGTGAGGATGCTTTGACTATATTCATCTGTACCATGTCTGTGCATATATTTATCTGTACCATATGTGTGTCTGGTGCCCTTAGAGGTCAGAAAAGGCAATGGGTCCCCAGAACTGTGGTTAAGGGAAGGTTCTTGGAACCAAACTTGAGCTCTCAAAATTAGCAAAAAGTGTTCTTCACTACTAAGACATCTTTCAAGATCTTTTCAACATCTTGCAAAATATGTAGGTTCTAGAAAACTAGAATTAGACATTTTCAAATGCTTCAGAAATCCATTTAAAATTTTATTTTTTATCAAACAAATTAAGAAATGAAATCATTTTCCAAAAGGAAGTGTGGTAGATTTTATGACGCTTAATCATTACCCAGCTTCAGTACTGATGATATGAGTTTGAAGGTGCAGCGCTGGGAATAGCCACACTCCTTTTTTTCTCATGGCTTTGGATAATGTTATTTGAAAGTAGAGAATGGAAAAATAAAGAAATTAATCTGATAGCTATTAAATACTACTTCTTAAAACCATAGAGGCTCATAAGCATCCGATATGTAAGTTAATAAAGTGGTTTAATAAGATCCTTTTGGCAGTTCAGAACTACCAAAATCACTATTGAAATTGAATGGTAGGTTTCTTCTGATTTGCTACTTTGCACATCCCTGCTTTGCTTTGGAACTACATGGGATTCTGTCTGTCAGCTTTCAACTCTGGAGGAAGAAACAGAAGTGATCTCCGTTCCTAAGAAGAGCTAGCACTTCAGGGATAGTTGAATGACCTATGCATAGTAATTACGTGCCTTCTGCTTCAATTCTCATGTTCATGAGCTGTTGATATGGATAGTTTTTGATAGTGATTGAAGCCAGATTTGGTCATCCAATTTCCAGTTACAGACATGTTATGGGATCACAAATTTTGATTACCCAGAATTTCTGCTATATTTGACATTGAATTATTGCTGAATTTTCTTACATAAACTTGAGTATCTATCTCTTCTTACAGGAAATCCAAGATTATTTTCTAAATAAATAAAAAGCCTGAATGCCCCAAACCAGAGACATCTGGCCTGAATAAAATTTGATGTTTAATTGTGTCCTGTGAAGACTGTGAAGATTCTAACAAGTAACTGGAATTCTCCCCTGTCTATCATGTTTCAGGAGCAACTCAAGTTGACTAAGCACAAAACATTGATGACAAGGGACTTTTATCAGGGAGAAGAGCTTTGAGATATGTGTTTACACTTATAAAAGAAAGCAACTGTAAATTCATACTATTTATAATACTTTGAACCTAACTTTGAAGTTTTATTCTTTAAAATTAACTTGTGTAGAGAGGTGATGCTGAGAAATAGATGACTGAGTGTCAGGAGGTGCCATAGTCAAAAGCTCCAAAGTAAGGTATGATACAGTAAGCAGAAGAAAAGGGAGCACCCATTCACATCTTGTGACATGCAAAATTCTGATGGCTTGGGATGCCTAACATGAATAACAACTACAAAAGAGAACCAAACTGGTGAACTCAATATCTCAGAGTATTTTGCATATATGGGAAGGCAGCCATGTTCAATTCACCCAAGAGGAGTAGAAGGCAGGAAATAATCAAACTTAGAGCTGAAATCAACCAACTGGAAACAAAAAGAACTATTCAAAGAATCAAC
>NC_034596.1:63896734-63962271 GCF_900095145.1 Mus pahari
TAAATAAAGAAAATAATAATAATAAAAAATAAAAAAAATATTCTGATTTCATGTAAATGCATACAAGAGAAAGAAAAATTGAAACTAGGCAGGGCTAGGGTTGAAGCTCATTGGAATAGCACTTGCCTATTATGTGTGAGGCTTAGATACATCAAAATGAGTTAAAAGAAAACAAATAAAATGTTCATAAAATAGAAAAAATTTTAGCTGTTTATGTAGGGATTACTAACTTGCTTCATTAAAAATTGTGTCACACACACACACACACACACACACACACACACACTGTAAGCTAACTCCATTGACTTAGAGAATTTCTATGTGAGTATAATGTACCTGCACATATTTTGGGTTAAAAAGACCTAATAGAAACATAAATTTGACTTCAAAAAAGGCAAAATTTTATAAGACCATATAAATACAAGCAACCAGTTGAGCAGAAACACTTAACAAACTGTACCTTGGAGAAAAGACTACTTTTCTGACTGCAAAATTTAAAATACATTTAATAAAACATATGTACAGATAATTTATCTCAAAATATTGGTGTGTGCACTTTAAGTATTTGAAAATGTGTATTCTCTTCATAATAAGATCATTGCAAATTAAACATGTACTGATAAGTCATTTCTTAGTGATCGTATTTACAACTAGAACCATTTATGAGTCTCTGGTGAAGCAAGTAGCCATAAATCACTACCATAATTTCTTACCTGAGCAGTATCTACAGAAACAAACATGATAATATCTAACTTATCAAAGTGCAGAATTAAGGCCATCTTCCTCACAAACAATTATTTCCTTTTAATTTGTCAGTTATATTTAGTTGACTTAGAATGTGTGTGTGTGTGTGTGTGTGTGTGTGTGTGTGTGTGTGATGCATTTTTTAATGTAGCAAGGTAGTGATCCCATGTCTAAAAATGTACTCTAAAGATACTCAAACAGGACAAAAACACACATACAGAATTCTTTATTATGGCATTAATTGGAACCTCAATTTAGCCTTCCATTGGCCAGTGGTTGAAAAAGTTGTGTTACACGAAATTAGTGAAGCAAATGTATTTGGAAAGCAATAACTGAGACTCTGTAGATTAATGCAGAGTAATATATAGAAAAGGCAATGTAAATAAAATCCTTTCAAAAGATTATACTCAAAATGTTATCTTTTTAAGAAAAAAATATATATACATATTTAAGAAAGAATAGAAAAACCCTAGAGAGTAGTGAAATCAAGATGAAGTAACAGAAATGTGAGAAGGGGGAAGGAGATGTGCAGAAATGAATTTTTCTTACAGGATGTTTGGAGAATGTTAATTTTCCATTGCTTAGTAAAATTAATTTTAAAAAATCAACTTTCCTAGGGAAAATGTACAACATAATAATTAACCAAAACACATTTCTTATAATAGTATAAACTGCACTATATGGCATAGAGAAAGGAACTTCCAAACTTATTATTTATTTTCAGAACTGTGTTTTGTTAAATGAAATGTAAAGCTTGCTGCTGTTTATGAAGCATCTTATGATAATTTAATGCCTGTGTACAAGAGGTGTGATGGGTAATTTGGACTATTAACTCAGTTGGATTAAGGAACACCTAGTGTATTGCTGAGGTGAAGTATCTATTTGGGGAATGACTTTAGGATTATTAAGAAGAATGGAAAATCCTACATGCTGAATGTGAATGCCATTGTCCATGTGCTAGAGACTCCAAAGAGAGAAAAAAGGAGGGAGGGAGAGAAAGAGAGAGGGAGGGAAGGGGGGAGGGAGGGAAGGAGAGAGAGAGAGAGAGAGAGAGAGAGAGAGAGAGAGGCAAAAGACTAAAAGAAAAAGAGAAAAGAAAATACCGGAGTATCTTTACCTTGATTTGCACATATGTGAACAAGCAACTTTAAAACTGTGCTACCCCCAGAGCTCGTGTCTCTAGCTGCATATGTAGCAGAAGATGGCCAAGGTCAGTCATCACTGGGAAGAGAGGCCCCTTGGTCTTGCAAACTTTATATGCCCCAGTACAGGGGAATGCCAGGACCAAGAATTGAGAGTGGGTGGATAGAGGAGCAGGGTTGGGGGAGGGTATAAGGAACTTTCGGGATAGCATTTGAAATGTAAATAAAGAAAATATCTAAGGAAAAAAAAAGAATATTGTTTCAATAGAAACACACACACACACACACACACACACACCTGCTACCCCACAGTGTAGAGTTTCTCTCATTGCTTCCCTGACATGGCTGACTATACTTTCAATGCATGAGCCAAAATAAACCATTACTCCCTTAAGTTACTGATGTTTGTTTATGTGTGTATTTGGAGGCCAGAGGTCAATATTGGGTGTCTTTCTCAGTTCCTGTCCATTTTGTTTTTCAAGACAGCGTCTCTTACTGAACCTAGAGTTCACCAAGTTAACTAGACTAATTAGCCAGCAATCTCCAAGAATCCTCCAGTTTCATCCTCACCAGTTCTTCGATAACAGAATTCAGATGTCATTTATGGCTTTTTCCCATAACTTCTGTGGGATTCAACTCAGGTTCTCAAGCTTGCACTGCAAGCACTTTGCTAACGGAGTCATTTTCCAAGCCTTTTCAATTTATTTTTCTGAGGTATTTATAATGATCAAATCAGGGTATTTCATATTTATGCCTCCAATAAACTAAAAAAATAAATAAATACAATTTTGCAGGGTGCCGAAAAATATTGATAGTGAAAAGTAGCAATTTTGGATAAGTTTGCCTTGGGAAATCTAGCCCTCTATGGGACCTTGAAAAACCTTTTTCACTGGTGCCCATCACAAATCTCAAGGCAGTGCTTCAACAAAATTACCCAGCTCACCACTTAAAAATAACTGCAAAATTTTTGGAACCATGCAAGTCTTAGCTAATATCATTATAATAATATATCAATCTTGTGACAAAAATCAAGATGGAATTTAATTTGTGAAAATGACTGAGAAATTTTTATCATATTTGATTTGATTTACAAATTTGGAAATAATGCATTATGCAATGAATATTTAGCAAATTCAAAAAATATTTTACAAAGGGAAAACTATCTGTGGGTCACTCAATACAAAAAGTAAATAAAACTTCAATGTATACCAAAGGAAGTTAACTGAAACTTATAATTAAAGAAATTCTTTGTAGTTTGTAAGTGATATTCTAACGATAAAAATAGTTTTTTCTAAATGTCAACAGAAGACAATGAACTTTAATTCTAAAAACTAGTGAAAGAGAAATACCTTAGGGATTTTAAAATAAAAGTAACAGTTTACTTAAAATATTTGATTTGATATCTTCATATGCATCAACTCTACACATTAAATTTTCAGGACAGCAATATGCCTATAGGCATTCTGAGATAGGAATGCAGCTAAAGATGTTATGAGGTGGGGAGTCTCCTTAATGCTATGCATTTCTCAATACTTCAACTGATGTTGAATGTTTCTGACTAATTAGTCTTATAATTCATGCCATCTCTATCCATTAAAATTGAGAAAATGTAATGTTAAATGTCAAAAATATAGACAAAAGTACTGTATTCTTAATCTCCTTTTATCCCCAAGCTAAACCTTTCTATTCTAGAGCAGTAATACCTTTGATTGCACTGATAAAAGTTCCTGGCATTATACAAATAGTAATTATAGCCTAGTAAGAGTGTATGAAAATGTGCTTCTAAATATAATAGTAGACATATATACACTCACTTCCAGAAAAATCTAGAAGTCTTAGAATTTCCAGTCTTAGAATTTTCTGAGATATTCGGAGTCTCTTCAAAATTCAAGAGAATCTTTGTATATCTCGTTACATCATAGTCACATATGCAAACGTTTTTATCGTCCACTAAGACACGGAATTCACCTGTGCCAGGATATAGAAAGCAGGCAATATCCACAGCAGGGAGTGCATATCTTGTGTGTTCTTTGTGATTGGGTTACCTCACTCAGGATATGTTCTAGTTTCATCCATTTGCCTAAGAATTTCATGAAGTCATTGTTTTTAATAGCTACGTAGTACTCCATTTTGTAAATGTACCACATTTTCCTGTATCCATTCCTCTGTTGAAGGACATCTGGGTTCTTTCTAGCTTCTGGCTACTACAAATAAGGGTGCTATGAACATAATGGAGTATGTGTCCTTGTTTTTTGTTGGAGCATCTTTTGGGTATATGCCCAGGAGTGGTATGACTGGATCCTCAGGTAATACTATGTCCAATTTTCTAAGGAACCAAAAGCTCATAATACCCAAGGTACAACTCACAGGCCACATGAAGCTCAAGAAGAAGGAAGATCAAAGTCTGGATATGTCGGTCCTTTCCTTAAAAGGGGGACAAAATACCCACAGAGAGAGTTACAGAGACAAAATGTGGAGCAGAGACTAAAGGAAAGGCCATTCAGAGACTGCCCCACCTGGGGATACATCCCATAGGCAGTTACCAAACCCAGACACTATTGTGGATGTCAACAAGTGCTTGCTGACAGGATCCTGATATAGCTGTCTCCTGAGAGGTTCTGCCAGAGCCTGACAAATACAGAGGTGGATGCTCACAGTCAACCCTTGGACTGAACACTGAGTCCCCAGTGAAGGAGCTAGAGAAAGGACTGAATCAGGTGAAGGGGTTTGCAGCCCCATAGGAGGAAAACATTATCAACGAACCAGACCCCCTAGAGCTCCCAGGGACTAAACCACCAACCAAAGAGTACACATGAAGCAACCCATGGCTCCAGCCTCATATGTGGCAGAGGATAGATGACTTTATGGGGTATCAATGGGAGGAGAGGCCCTTGGTCCTGTGAAGGCTGGACGGGGGGGGGGGGGATGCCAGGATGGGGAAGAGAGATTGGATTGGTGAGTGGGGGAATACCCTCTTGGAAGCAGGGGGAGGGAGATGGGGAAGGGGGGTATATGGAGGGGGAACCAGGAAAGGTGATTTGGGGATTAACATTTGGAATGTAAATAGAGTAAATATCTAATAAAAAATAAAAATGGTTTCATAAGAGAGAGAGAGAGAGAGAGAGAGAGAGAGAGAGAGAGAGAGAGAGAGAGAGCAGGCAATATAAGACCACATCTCTGCATACTCCATCACAAGTGATTCACTGAAAAAAAGAGACATTGGACCAGTGTGACAGCTAGAGAAAGCCTTCGAAGCCACAATATCCCAGCAGACAAACTGGAGATATGGGTGCAACCAGTAAGGTCCTGCTTCACTGGAAGCACAGGCAGAAAGATGATATCCATCGCTGGGGGCATACCAGTGGACACTTGTGGCTTTTAGCTTTCAGTCCTAAAACATAAATTCCCATCAACATTTTGCCCAAAGACAAATTCCCAGTCTATCTATTCTCCTGAAAAGTTACTTCTTATCCTATATTAAAATCTAGACTTAAAAATAAAACTATGTGACTTTAAAGCATAGAAGATGAAATTTGAGAAAATGAAAATCAAAGGGAGGAAAAATGGACAGAGAAGGTCATGGAACACAGCATAATCAAAATATGTCACACATGGTTGAGGATGTCATAGTGAATGTCATTATGTTGAATAATGAATATATACTTTCTTAGGGATTTTATTACTACACAAAATATCATGACCAAGAAGCAAGTTGGGAAGGGAAGGGTTTATTCAGTTTACACTTTCCACATTGCTGTTCATCACCAAAGGACATCAGGACTGAACCTCAAGCAGGCCAGGAAGCAAAATGTGATGCAGAGGCCATGGAGGGATGTTACTTACTGGCTTGCTTCCCCTGACTTGCTCAGCTTGCTTTCTTATAGAACCCAAGACTACCAGATCAGGGATGGCACCAACCACAATGGGCCCTCCAACCCTTGATCACTAGTTGAGAAAATGACTTACAGCTGGATCTCATGGAAGCATTTCCTCAAGGGAGGCTCCTTTCTTTGACAACTCCAGCTTTCGTCAAGTTGACACACAAAACAAGACAGTACATATACTAAAAATGAAAATAATTGATAATGCTCATAGACAACTGTGAGTTCACGGAAAACTATGTTAGGATGCAAATGGGTCTTTCCAAAGGAAACTCATGAACAGGAATGATAGCCTTGGTGAATTGATGAAATATGCAGTTATGGTTATTGGGTTACTTACACTACCATTTAAAAGTCTACATCTATAATCCACTAAAAGTTGCATATGCAGAATTATTAAAATGAACAGTAGAAATTGCCTTTTAGAGAGAGTTAAATGACAGTGAAAATTCCAACATTTTAAACATAGATTCTACCAAAAAAACAAATCAGTATTTCAAATGAAAACCTAAACAAATTATTATCTTAACAACAAGGTAGTCATAATGATTTCTCACTCAAGTGCTTGCAATTATTTAAACTTAGGATATTAATTGTTTTTCTTTTGTTTAAGTCCAGTTTTAGATGTAGTGCCTATGGCTTTAGTTATCTCACACATCCTAATTGTGTAGATCCCTCAAAGTCAAGTCTGCAGCCAGTTACAGACAAAATGTCATCATGTGACTAATGTCTATAATTCATGACACATGTTAGAAATGCTACGATGAAGACAATAAGGTAGAGTGCTACTACTATATGTCATCTATCTATATAGAATTGAAAACCGCCTCAATGTCACTACTACAGCTATAATTATAGGAGCAATTGGTTGACTGCTCAAGTCAGTACTTGAATGTCAAGAAGTCACCATTACTTGTCTGTTGTCCGCATTGACTGGGAACATCAGAATGGTTTTGCAATCTGTGCACACACAAAGGCTTTCTCTTCACAATTGATAACAAACTTGTTTCCATAATGAGGTCAGCATGAAAACACAAGTAAGCATATCTTCAATCTCTTAATTATTTTCACACTTTCTTGTAGTTAAGCATGAATTATTTCTTTTTAAGGCACATATTGCCTTTATATTTAAATTTGATAAGCTTAAACAATATTCATTGTGCTATTTTTGTTTTCTAATATAACAAGGCCTAATAGCTTAATTTAATTAGGCAGACCTCATATTTAGTATGATATTGTATTTTCTCTAAAGAAACTACAGCTTTTCAATCTTTCAATTCCTGAGGGGAGGTGGTTCTGCACTGGGGTCTTTTACCACTAACAACATTTACCATATAATTAAAATGTTTGCAGTTGTTAACAGCTAAACTACCTGATTAAATCAAACCTCCCTTTCTGTGAATATATATATATATATATATATATATATATATATATATATATATATATATATGCTAATAGTGAAGCAGAGTTGAGGATAGAACCTATTGGGAGTAAATAAAGACTTGTAGTCTGAGGCCAGGCAGCAGTGATGATAGTTCTTAGACAACATAGCATTGCAGAATGTGTAGCAGCAGGCAGATTTTCTCAAACCAGCTCTCTGAGGTACAATAAGATGATTTTAAAAAAATAAGAGTAGTGGAAAGGTCACTTATTAAGATTAATATCCATCAGGTACATGATGATCTACTGGAGTAAGATGTAGGCTGTTGAAGATGACCTCCAAATTTCCAACTTTGTGGCCAGGAAAACTGAGTCTTTCTTAGCACAGAAAATTCAAAATAAGATGAAAAAGCAGCAAGATGGGGAAAAAACAAAAAAGGTACCTTTGGTCTCTTAAAGTGAATATACCTTAGAGACAAAATAGAACATTCCCATATAAATGTATGTGTATATATATATATATATATATATATATATATATATATATATGCCAAGGATGGTGGGAAATAATCCCCTCTATAGATACATCTTGGAATTATTGGTCCTTATGTAATACTTGCAGTTCGTCAATGACCCTAATATGACTATAGAAACATGGCCCATCATGGACTGAGCTTCGCAACCTGGATGGTGGAATGAGAGAAAGAGCTGTCCACATAAGAGACTGAGAAAGAACTCCACTGAAACAGAAATGGAGAAAGAAGCTGGGGAAATTAGAAGCTATTGGTTTTACAAGGTTAAAAACGATGTGTTTCCAAACAGTGGGAAGAGTCCTGTCATTTAGAAAACAAGAAAAAAGCATTCAAGACACTGAACTGATTTTCAGGTGCCCATTATTAACCAGCCAATTGGTCTGGCTCTTTAAATGTTTATTACTTTGATATACAAAACACTCCACTTTATTTCATCTGTATAAAGTAACATTTTCTTACTTCTTGTAAGGTATAATAAAATTCATTTGTTTTAAGATTTAAAAAACAAAATCAAAACTTATGGACCTTCCAACTTAAGAACCCCTGGATTTATTTGGAAAACATAATCCTCTTTTGAAACTTATTCTGTCATATCATCTTGTTCTCTGAGGAAATGCACTTTGCCTTATTCATTCTCCCCATTAGACTCCTTCTAAGATAAGTGAATTCACATTCAGAATTGAGCCAACTTCAAAGCAGAGGGTTCATATTAGCAGTGGTCTAGATTTCTGTGACCTGCTGAGGACTCTAGTGAACCAGAGGGAACATTTAATCCATCTTACACATCCCACACTCCAAGTTTCCTAAATGTGCTTCTACCCAAGGATTAAAAAAAAATGTATAAAATTATAGACAGATCTCACTATTCACAGAGGAAATGGAATTGTGGGAAATAAATATACCTTGACAGATTTTCAATACTAAAATTATAAACCACTCCTATATACATGTACATACAATTCAACAGAGTAAATTACAAATTTGTTTGGAAATATATGAAAAATAAAGGTTTCTTACAGAAACATATTTAATCTTAGTAGCTGCTAATTTTATTTTAAAATGTGATTAAATGGTAATGCATAGAAAGTTAAACAGGATTCTTCTTTTTAAATATTTATAAATATTTATTTATTTTATTCATTTTACAATCCCGATCACAGCTCTCCTCCCTCCTCTATATTCAGTCCCTCCTCCCTCGGCTCCCAACCCTTCTCTTCAGAGGGTACCACCCCACCTTGGGCATTGAGTCTCAACAGGTCTAGGCACAAGCTCTCCCACTGAAGCCCAACCAGACAGTCCAAGTAGTGGGGAGGGGGATCCAAGGGCAGTGAATAGAGACAGAGACAGCCTTTGGACCACTTGTTAGGGGACCCACATGAACACCAAGCTGCACATGTGTAGCTCCTGTATGCTCCCTGATTGGTGGCCTAGGCTCCGTGAAGACCCATGGTACCTGGTTATTGACTCTATGTGCCTTCTTGTGGTGTCTTTGACCCATCCAACTTGCTCACTTCTATCCCCCACTCTTCCATAAGACTCCATGTTTGACTGTGGGTTTCTGCATCTGCCTGGATCCACTGCTGGAAGAATCCTCTCAGGGGACAGTTATGAGAGGCTCCTGTCTGCAAGCACAGCAGAGTATCATTGATAGTGTCAGGGGTTGGCTCTGTCCCATGGGATGGGTCTCAAGTTAGGCCAGTCATTGGCTGGCTGTTCCCTCAGTCTCCATTCCATCATTATCCCTGCACATCTTGTAGGCAAGATAAATTTTTATATTTTATTTATTTATTTTTATCATACTAAGTGTAATAAAATGTAGCAGCAATTTATGGATGTATGGCACACTTTTTGTTTTTATTTTTAGTTTCCATTCAATTTCCCAAATTATCCCTTGTAGATGCAAGCATGTTCGTCAAGATTCTTGCTTTCCTTAGTTTCTACTGACAAAGTCTATCTTCTACATAAGAATAATAGAAAGTAACCAAAAACGAAAGTAAACTCTGTTTTTCAGTTTAGGCTTCTAGTGATTGAGTAAACTAGACTTTAAGAAACACAAGCACACACACACACACACACACACACACACACACACACACACACACCACCGTGGTTCCAAAAACCAACATGTTTCATCTTAGATAATAAAGAATAAGTAGAAGACTATCAAGAGAATATCATTGATAGTACTAGAATTACAGTCAAAAGCTATTTCCAAAAGCCTCCCCCCCATCTCTTTCTCAACACATGCATATGCACACACAAACACACACAGTATACAAGGTTTCTCAGAGAAGTAAAACTACTCTTTCCTATCATGTATTTCTACAAACTATAAATATATAAAGACCTAACTATCAAGTACTACATATGGGATCATAGCTTATTACAGAAACTTTTATTTTTCTAATTGGAATGCCATTCACTCACCCTAAAGAAGAGTGGCCAACACAGTCACATGCCTTTATTATTTTGTTAAAAACAAACAACTATACAAGTAAATCTCTATCTACATACCCAGGTAAATGTTTAAAACTTCACAATAAGCCATGAGTGTTTTACTTGAAAATTTCAGAAAAAAAAATAAAAAAATCCAGACATAATGCCATATGCTTTTAATAAATTAAGTGTAGTAGTTAATTACAATTGTCATCTTGATGAGTTAACGTCTAGAATCGTCTAGGAAAGAAGACTCGGGGTATGACTGTGAGGATTATCTAGGTTAGGTTAATAGAAGTGGAAGTACTAACCTTTGCGGCTGGCAGCAGTTATATTTGCTTTATTTATTTATGTACTTACTTACTTTACATCCCTACTGTGGTTTGCAATCCTTTCTCTCCTCCCAGTTCTTCCTGTCCCCTACTTTATTCCCAACCCTAACCCCGCCCCTGCCCACCCCTGCACCACTCTTCCTCCAGAACACCCAAGATATAGTCCACAGAACTCACAAAAGTCAACCAATTCAAGCGCACAAATGAGTTCCACTTGGGAAAGAGAAGAAAGTAATCACAATGGGGAGGGAGGGAGGAAGGGACCTGGGGGGGGGGAATGGACAGGAAGGAAGGGAAGTAGGGGGAGAGGGAACCTGACCTGGTATTGGGTGAGGAAAAGGAGTACAGCCCCGAGGGATAGCAGAAAGAATGGAAACAGGCAACCTCTGGATAGAGGAGGTTGGGGGGACCCTCCGGAATGCACCAGAGACCTGGGAGGCGAGAGAATCTCAGGATTCAAAGGGAGGGACCTTAGATGAAATGCCAGACAGTAGGGAGAAGGAATTTATAGAGCCAGTCTCTGGCAGGAAGACAGGACATCAAGTGAGGGAGGGGCAGCATCCCACAGTCACATCTCTGACCCATAATTGTTCCTGTCTGAAAATATTACAGGGTTGGAAATGGAGAGGAGCCTGAGGAAAAGAAGGTCCAGTGACAGGCCCAAAAGAGGGAGCCAGCTCAAGGGGAGGTCCCAAGGCCTAACACTATTACTGAGACTATGGAGCACTCACAAAAAGGCACCTAGCATGACTCCAGAAGAGCCAACAAGCAGCTGAAAGAATCAGATGCAGATATTTGCACCAGCAATGGACAGAAGCTACTGACCCCTGTTGTTGAATTAGGGAAGGCTGAAAGAAGCTGAGAAGGGAGACCCTGTAGGAGGACCAGCAGTCTCAATTAATCTGGACCCCGGAGATCTCTCAAACACTGGACCACCAAACAGATAGCATTCAGCAGCTGATATGAGGCCTCCAACACACATACAGTAGAGGACTGCTGGGTTTGTGTTCATTCAGAGATGATGTACCTAACCCTCAAGAGACTGGAGGCCCTAGGGAGTTTAGAGATCAGGTGGGGTGGGGGATGGGGACATCCACTTGGAGACAGGGTGGGGAGGAGGAGGTATAGATGTGGAACAGTTGGAGGGTGGATAGGGTGGGGGGAATCTGGAGTGTAAAAAAATTAATTAACTAATTAATTAATTAATTAATTAAAAAAAGAAAGAAAAGAAGGAAAAAAGAAAAAAAGAAAAGAGGAGGCAATGGTGCCATTTTTTAGTGTGGAATCTGGATTATGGGAAGTGTAGGAAGCCAGATAGGCACAAGCATGTATGTCCCCTAACCCCTGCTTTTGACAGTTGCTGCCAATGTGAGCAGCAGGCTCAGCTCAAATGACAAGCAGTAATATTGAATTGGAACCAAAATAAACCATTTCAATAACCTTTGTTAGGATGCCTTGTCACAGATACAGGCAAAGATACTAAGACAATAAAACATGAATATCCAAAATATAAGCACAACTAATAGGCTTTGCACACAGTCCTAGTCTCATTCACAAAATCTCAAATAACTTTGAGATAAATAAAATTAACTACAACAAAAAATAGTTGTCATCATCATAAATATTGGGGACCTTTATAAAAAGGAGCACAGAAGCAAGACAGCCCAGCTGTTAAAGGCACCTGAATTCCTGCCTGATGATCTTAATTCAGCCCCCAGGGCCTATGTGATAGAAGAAGAGAACCAACTCCATAGAGTTACTCTCTGACCTCCATGGTTTCCAGATCATTCAAGTGTGTGTATATATGTGGATACAGATACACAACATACTAAATACATGTTAATGTACATACTTATATTTCATAAAATGAAAAGCTAAAATACAAGCAATTTTGTTTTAGTAGATAAACTCAACCTTTAAAATTCATAGAAGAATATATACAATATGAATAATATCAATTACCTATATGATCTATTAATATATGAATATAAATCTACATTTATTGGAGGTAATTCATATTATTAAAAGCTTTTAAATAAAAGCTGATGTAATCAGTTCATCTGAATATTTTAGAAAAAATATCATTTTAAAATTCCCCTAAAAGCTGAAAATATAGTCTGTCTGTTTTGCTTTTAAATTTAGCCAGAATAATATTCATACCAAAATTTGGCAAGAATATTAATATAAATAAAAGTTAATTATAATTTGTTACAAGTATTTAGAATTTTAAGAATCTAACGTGATCATTAAAATTCATATCTGAACTCATATCAAATAGAATCCACAGATATACATATGATTAATGCATCAAATACATCAAAAGACATGTAATATTCCAGCATATAAATATTACATGGTAGTATATTTTCCAGATACATGTAGCAAGAGCATAGAACCTGTTCTTGGACCTGCAGATGCCAAATGGGTAACTGAAAGCAGAAGGCTAATCATTTCTGCCTCCATCTTGCATGTCTTCATTGCTATAAACTATACATTAGGTTCCTGCTCAACTCCATATACGTCAACCATACACGAAATATCAAGTAAAATGTGTGAGGCTGAGTAGCTCTCAAGTTACCCAACATACCTCACCAACACACCATGGTAAGAGAAAATAGGATATGTACAAGACTCTTTTCTTGCCTTCACTATAACTGGTTTCTGCCATTTATTTTTTGCAACCAATGCCTAGACATGGTTTGGGGACTGTACTCCCCAAGATCAGGACCCCAAATCCCTCAGACAACTGAGAAGAATCATGAAAGTATACTTCAAAAATTCTAGGTCACACTGTCTAAAGTCGTAGATAGATTATTTTGTCTCTATAATGAGAAAATATTATACACTGCGCTCCTGAAGCATGATAGTTTTAATACTTTCAATCAACATTGACATGCACAAAAGAAATAAAGCCTGGGGAGATTGTTCAGCCAGTGTGGAAAACATCTGTGTATTCATTAGCTAAGCATGAGAGCCTCAGTTCAGATCCTTAGCATCCACATAAAAGCTAGGGTGGAGATGTGACTCATACTCATAATCTCGGTGCTGGTTAGGGAACTGGGCAGAGACAGCCAGATTCTGGGGGCTCAGCAGTCACCCAGGCTAGCTAAATCAGAGACCTCCAGATTCAGTGAAAAATCCTGTGTAGGAGAGGAGGAGGAGGGAGAGAAGGAGAAGGATGATTGTTGGATTGGTCTTGAGCTATGTATACAAATGATAGATTCTGAATCTCAAGACCTGGTTAAAAACAATGAACAAATCCTTCTGCACACCAGCCCTCTTGTGTAAACCTTGCTTTCCAATAAAAGTAGGCAGGTTTCAGTTACTGGAGTGGGGATGGCAGGTAGGGACCACAAGGAGAAAAAGATGAAGAAGAAAAGGAAAGAGAAAGAAAAACACAGAGAGAACAGGAGTTCTCTATTAGAAATGATGGACCAGTGGCCCGAGGATAGACTGATAGAGCAGAAGTAACCCAGGCAAGACTCAAACAGCAAGTACTTAGGAAGTGAAGCTGGGGAATCAACAGTCTAATGTATAGAAAAATACATTAGGGGTAATTTGCCCAGTAATTGAGCTAAAACTGATTTAAAACTCCATTGAACTCTTTCTTGATTATTGGGGGGCAGGTCATACCAATAACAAATAAAATTATTAAATAACACTGAAAAGTATCATTTACAGATGGTGTCACAGACAACTGTGTAGGACCATAAAGAAATCTCTGCACCCACCCTCAAATGCACAGGTAAGCACACCCTCAACATAAATCCAAGTGTAAATAATAATGTTTCAAATTAAAATAAATAAAAGAAAATGGAAAGAAGTTGTAAGGGGATTGTTAATTGATTAGAAAATTGCATTATTAGAAAAGAAACCCTCAGTTATAATACCTATACAATATACTATAAAACTAATTCAAACATAAGGCTGATAGTGTGTGTGTGTGTGTGTGTGTGTGTGTGTGTGTGTGTGTGTGTGAGAGACAGAGAGAGAGAAAGAGGGAGAGAGAGAGAGAGAACAGAGACAGAGGGAACAGAGATAACTATATATAAATATTAAATATGTGACATGTGTAAGCATATAGTGAAAAATATTTTTAAAACTATCACTCTCAAATTTGAAGACTTAATGTAACATTTAGTAAGAGAAAAATAGTTAAATATCATGGAATAGAATGAAATTCTAGGAATAGATCATGCATGTGGACTTCTTTTGTTTGTTTGTTTGTGTGTTTTGTTTGTTGGTTTTGTTTTTCGAGACAGGATTTCTCTGTGTATCCCTGGCTGACCTGGAACTCACTCTGTAGTCCAGGCTGGCCTCGATGACTTATGATGTTTTATTGGAATGAAAGTGGGGGAAGAATATAATTTTCATTGAATATCCACATAGACAAATATAATGAGTTATAAGAACCTCTACCCTCTACCTCATACCTTGCTCTTTTTTTCTTTTCTTTCTTTCTTTCTTTCTTTCTTTCTTTCTTTCTTTCTTTCTTTCTTTCTTTCTTTCTTTCTTTCTCTCTTTCTTTCTTATTTCGAGACAGGGTTTCTCTGTGTAGCCTTGGCTGTCCTGGAACTCACTTTGTAGACCAGGCTTGCCTCGAACTCAGAAATTCGCCTGCTTCTGCCTCCTGAGTGCTGGAATTAAAGGTGTGTGCCACCACGCCCAGCTCTCATACCTTGCTCTTAATTTAAAATGGATATCCTAAACTCAAGTGTGGAAAGGAAACATTAGTTTTCCTGGACCTGCAGACAACACTGACCAGGGAAGCAAGTGGGCTAACTGCAGATCTTTGCCCCCCCCCTCCTGTCTCCCAAATCCAACCCCCAAGTTTCATTCCCAGCTGCATTTCAGACTGCCTGCTGTGGCTGTTCCTCACTCTTTCCCCCTATACCCAGAGGACCGACCATATTCTGGTGGAATCCTGCTCTCCTCCCTCTGGTGGCTCACTTAGTTCCCTGACGCCCAGCCTCACTCCTAAGTGTCAGGAGCTCCCAATACCTAGAAACATATTTTTATCCCTAAAGTCCAGCAGGATACAGAAGAATTCCCTACCTGTCAATACACAGCCACCAAACCCTCCTCAGAAGCAGAGAGGGCAACAGAAACCAAGGAACAAAAGACCACCCAACAAAGACAAGACCTGAAATCGGCACCTAGAATTACAGTCATCCCAAACCCAGATGACTAGATACCAGCATAAAAACGGAATACCATCCAGGATAATATATCTCTAACAGAGTCCAGCAACCATGACCCTGAGAAATACTACATACATGTAAGCTCATGACTAGGACCGAAAAAATAGCATTTATGACTATGATAAAAGTCCTTAAAGGGGAAGTAAATAAATCCCTTTAAAAGCTATTAAAACACAAACCATAGAAGGAAATGAATTAAACAGTTCAAGACCTGAATGTGGAAATAGAATCAATAATGAAAACAAACTGAGGGAAAACTGGAAATAAAAAATTAGGAACATAAAGAGGAAACTCATCTACAAAATACAGGAAGTGGAAGACAGGGTCTCACTGAAGGCAAGATAAAAGATGTGGATAACCTCAGTCAAAGAAAATGTTAACTCCATAAACTTCAGGCACAAAATATCCAGGAAATCTGGGACACTATGAAAATACTAATTCTAAGAGTAGGGATAGAGAAAGGAGTAGAAACCAGGTCAAAAGCAAAGAAAAATTTTCAACAAAATCAGATAAGAAAATTTCCTAACCTAGTAAAGGAAATGTCTACCAAGTTACGTGAAGCATAGAGAACACCAAATAGAGTCAGAGAAGAAAGTTCCTTCAGCAAATAGTAATGAAAACGCTAAACATACAAAATAAAGTAAGAATATTAAAAGTTGCAAGGGAAAGAAAAAGAGAATAACACACAGGAGCATAGGTTATACTTTCCTAACCTGGAAGAAAGCAAAGACCTCGTGAGCAAATAGTGGTGATACTGCTGTACCAGACCATATCAGATTGATGTCTTCACACTAGAACTCTTACTCTAAGAGAAAATTGCATGCACACTGGTCCAGGGTGAGAATATGCTCATATTTGGAGGATATAAATTGTTCCTAGTGTCTCAATGGCAAATAGGTAATACCCAAAGAAAATGAAAGATTACTTGGGATTTTATTTCACACAAATGAATTTCTAAGTGTCCAATAGTCCTCTGAGAAGTATTCATTATTCTTTTGAGGGAGTATAAAAACTTACAACAAAATGGCAGTACACTTACAGAACACACCCAAACACTGTAGGCTGAAAAGACTCAGATGTCAGAGATGTGAAGGTACCAGTTGTGTACACATTAATGGCGTCTTGTACCTATACTCACTATGTGTTGTCTAAATCAAACGTTCACAGAAACCCTGGCACAACAGCAACCACCGCAGCTTTATCTATGGACTGTGGTGGCCTCGAAACAGAAACAATTCTGAAACCTGCTCACAAAACAATGAACAGTAAAAATCACAGTCCATGTAATCATTAGACTGCAAGATGACAGTGAAAGAATATGCACTTTCGATCTTTATAAAAGCAAAGTAAATTTCAAAAAAAATATTATGTTGAGTCAAACAGAACTGAACAGAACTGGACTGCACCTGGCATGAGGTTAAGAGCAGGCAAGTTCTGTAAGTGTTAGATTCTGTAAGAATCTTTAGTGTTGGAATATGGGTGAAGATAAGTCTTCTCAGGTGTGGGAGGTTCTCATGGCATGATGGACATGCGCCCTAACTTTTCCTCAGTGTAGTTATAAGAATAACTACATATGTAAAACTGTTATGAGCAGCACCGCAACCTGCAGAAACACTGCATGCTTCACTGTGCCTAAACACATTTTTAAAAGTTATATTAAAAACCCCTTCAGGAGTTTTTCTACAAGATGCCAAACTTGACCATGAAAGGCCTGGGCCTCCAGGTGGTTCCTCTGAAAGAGAAGCCGCTTCAGTGAGCTGAATTATAATGCGGCACTGAATCTCCCAGGCTCGGCGCTGTCTGGGAGCAGCACACTCACAGACACTGAAAATGCACATCCTGAAATATTTCTTCAGAAGTTCTCTCTGCTGGGAAAGTTCCAAACAGTAATTCATAATGAAGAAAAATACCTTCCAGAGAACAAAAGGTATGGGCTTCCAGAACTACTTCTGTTCATGAGGATGATCTTGGCCAGATCACAATTTTTATCATATCACCTAAATGCGTTATTAGGTATCATATATTTTAAAACATTACTCTGTTTTATTTCTTTGTGAACTGAATACAAGATTTCTTTAATATGTTAAGGGATAAAGTAGAGAAGTGTAAAAAAAAAAAAAATCAGTAGGGCCCACTCTGCCTGAGGAACATCCGGGTGTTAGCCTTAGTTCAGCTGTCTCTCCTTCAAGTTCATGCACACTTGACAAAATTCTGAGCAGATTTAGCTACACGTCCTCTCTTCCTGACAAGAAAGTGAAAACTAAATTGAAGAAATAAAATTAGGTCAAGTATCTCAAAAGATTAATTCCTTCTTACATACACAGTACTTTGTAAGGGATAGTCTCAGACCTTGCAAAGCAAAGATTTTAAGCTACCAGGACAGTTGATGAGCAGTAAGGCATCCTTAGACAAGTAATACCAGGGACCTGCCCCTGACTTCTTCATTATTAAAGCTGCTATTCAAATCTTAGCTCTTTCATCACAAGATTTAGGTGAACTAGAATCTTCTGCTAGGAAGATAATATGAACTGATCTCTACACGGGCTGTGAAGAGTCGTCCTCCGATTCTATCGAACTGGGATTCACAGCCCAGTTTCAGAGTAAGGAAGAAAGGACGCATGCCTCAGACACTTTCCAAAGAGAGGGCTACAGGCTAAAGGTCTTGAGAAAAATGTTCTTTGGATCATCTACGATAGCAGAACTATGTTTTCTCCTTTGCTCCAGAGGAAAGTTCTTCAGAGGATAGTTCAACAGAGACCGGGTCTTGTGAGGCCATACACTCCTTTCAGATTGTTTATTTTGTAAGGAAACTGGGTGGTAAAATTAGACCTTCATCAGTTAATTTCTTTCATGGCGCTTGTTTCAGCAGCCTAAAGCTGATACAGTTAAAGAAAAATGTATAGACCTGACCTCTAGTCTCAGTGCTTAGACCACTGAGATTTCTGGTTTCTGGTTCCTGCTTGTGGCAGATACCTAGTACTCTGCAGCACATAACTAACATATCGCACCTTCTCTTGCTGCACTGTCTCATCGAGGGGCTAGAATGTAAAGCAAAGATGATATGATTGGTAGCACCTCTGAACTGTCTTATTAGCCAGAAAAGCTCACGGTCTTCTTTTCAGGATTCATTTTGATTTTTAATTAACTGTGCTTGTGCATGAAGTTTTATGTTTGTGCTGGGGTTCTGGCAGAGCCCATGTGAGGCCGGGGGATGCCTACGATGGACTAGGAGTTAAGGTGCTTAGGAGCAGCTCACTTGGGTTCTAGGAACCAACCAAACTACAAACTTAGGTCCTTGGCAAGAACAATATGTTAGTGTTAGTAATATGGGGCTGAGCCATGCCTCCAGCCCCAAGCTCATTGGTATGTAAAGAAGAGGATTAAGATATTTCCAGACAGGAAAAAAAGTCATAGGGAAAAATCCTCTGTTCAACCAGGCATACTGAACATCACAATTAGTAGCAGCATGTTAAATTATCCTTAATCATTAAAATTAACTTATATTATGCATTCTTCCTATTTTGTATCTTTCATATTTTCTTCAGCTTCAATGAACACTGCTGGAATTATCTTGCAGGTTATCACTTCTATAAAAACGAAGATTATTGCTAAGAGTCTATGTCATTCTTTTCAGAATGTATTTCAGTTGTTAGAAAAATATTAACTTGATGGGTAAATATCTTCTTTTACTTTTGAAGGATTTTTATGGGGTTTCCTGATGCTTGTTCTTACTTTTCTCTTAAAATGCATTCATACTTCAGTAATGTTAATACTACAGTGTTTATTTACTTCTTCCATGTGGATTTGGGGAAACCTTCTAACATAGCCACACTAGATAAAATAGGTATTTTCAGATAAATCTCACGCATACATGAAAAAATCATCTTTAAATTAATTGTTTTCAAAGCATGGTTGTCAATCCATTTACTTCCCAATACTCATGGCAAATATAGACACTTCAGGCCCCACTTCAGGCCTATTGAACAAGCATAAGGAGAGGACTGGGCACCATTTCTTTTAATAAGCCTCACAGGTGAATTCTTTATATACTCAAGTGCAGAAAGCTGCTGGAAACACATTTCTAGATCCTACAGCTTGAATTTTATATAAATTGCTTCATTTTTAAACACTATAGTGAAATGCATAATGCATAGATTGGGGACTTTTTAAAAAGAAGAGACTACTTCATAAGATGTTCAGAAGAGCATCCCAGTGGAACAAGAATGAGTTACGTTAGTAAACTTTGGAAAAATGGTGAGGGTCTATCTGAACTTGGACAGAGAAAGAAAAATAAGACAGGAACTAGGCCAAAGGCCAGGTTGCTCAGTATTCTCATCACCTTGGCAGAAAAAAATAGCTTTTAGGGCATTACAAGAATGAAAGATCAAAGCGGAAAAAGCCTCTTTCCACACACTATATCCCTGCCTGGTTGCTCAGAGATAAGTCCTTCATCCTACCAAGACAGCATCATGATGAAAAGCATGTGTAAATATGGTACATGCTACTGGGAGGGGCCCCACTAAATTTCAAGACCATTAGAGAAATGTTTGCTAATACTGAGGCTGGGCCAAATAAGGGTTCAAGGAGAACATGTGTCAAGCATAAAAATGCTGATGGAGCTTGTAGAGCCAATAAGGCTGACCCCTCCAGCTCTCACTTCATTCTTATTTCTAGGGGTTATCGCAGTGGTTTGCACACTATTCAGTTGTGCTATGTGACCTGTGTAGTTAACTCATTATTTGGAAAGACCAAGAAATTAAAGACCCATGTCTCACCCTCTACCACCTACAGGGTTTCAGCAGCCCAGGAAACCTGATTGTCCTCCTTAGTTGACAACAGACTCCAGAGTTCAGAGCAGTCTGCAGGACTCTAAGTTATGTTCTGTCTATTCACTACGTTTTACTTTATGTGCAAATTTTAAGCTCCTCCCCTTTAAAAAGCCAAATACAATTCAAAAGTATAATGAAAATGAAAAATAACTGACCCTTTCCTAACCCCTCGGTATTTGGATCCCTTTTTTTCTAACCATTTTAAGTATTTTTCCAATGGCTTCTTAGTTATAGGTCAAGTTTATACTCCTATATCGTGATATACCAATTTATTTATCAATAATATCTTTGTATTGTATATACAGAGGATTAAGATCTTCATTCATAAGCTCTTTTTAGTGCCACGGGGCTCTCTCAGTCTCCTGTTATGCCTTTGCCTATGGAAACTTGAATTCAGTTACTCCACAAAATAAAGCTTTGTTGTACTGTAGAGAAAGGAGGAAGCCACAGTTGGGTTACACAGGTATAGAAAGAGCCTGGGGTCAAAGGCTCCTGTAGACACCCTCAGGTCACTCACAACTTCAGTCTGGGAAACTTCAGTCCTGCCATGTCTGATGCTCAGATGAGACACTTTCCAGACGAAAAATACCTGAATATCCTTGGGTAATCCCCGTCTATCTCATCCCATTTTCTAATTTCTAAAATATACGTGTGTTTCTTTAGCTGATTTTTCTGCTGGTTTATATAATGTTATTCCATTTAATTTATGCAAATTTCAGAACGTAATGAGATAAATGCATATGCACAATATATTACACTAGGTCCTAAATCTCTAAATAGATAGCCTAATCCTTTGTTTTATTAGCTCATTTCTATACAGAATAAAAACTCAATCTGTATCTGCTTTTACTTGATTTGGTTCCATAAATGACATTTATGGACATTACCCCTACTTTATACTTTTGGTAATATGAGGAGTGAAAACAGGGACAGTCACACTCTTGTCACTCTCCCTGGCTATATCAACTAATACAATCTTCAACAAAAATAATTTAGCATGATGGATCCAAACGTCTTGAAAACGGTAATGCTCTTTAGCTATAACAAAATCCTGCTCCTACAAATCATAGCTAAGACAATATTAAGAATCAAGAATAAGAATATTATGAGCAAATGTTATTTCTCATGTATTTGTTTTGAAAGGATAAGATAGCACATAAGCTTGGAGTAACTAATCATAAGATAGATGTTTAAGGAAAGCCATGGGCACCACAGATACTTTCTTAATATAACTTCCAAAGTCTAGATGAAAATGCAGTTTGAGAGAAAAGGATATATTCTAAATAGGCTTAGAAAGATTCCTTCAAAAGTAGAACAAAACATTGGAAATCAGTTTAATGTGTATTTGGACAAGACAGTATTTAAAATAACTGGGGGAGGGGAGGGTGATGCACTGTATACTTGATGCTGATTTCTATGCCCAGACAGCTGGTTGCAGTCTTGATGATGGCATGGTCAAACATCTCTGATCTCTCTGCTGTGAAAAAAATGTTTCCCATCACCTCTGATTGGTTAATCAAGAGCTTATCAACCAGTTAGCTGGGTAGAAGAGAATATGGCAGGATTTCCAATCCTAGTCAGATAGTCAGAGACTAGAGTGAAGGAGGAGATGAAGGGAAGAAGGTATAGAGAGATGATATCTATGGACCAGGAGGATTCAGATTCGGTGGTGATGAAAGACCAGTCATGAGTACACTAGTACTTGTATCCTGTTAATTAAAACACCAGGTCTCTGAGATGGCAGAGACTCTAGGGAGTTCATGGAGGTGACTCTAGCTGAGACTCCTAGCAGTGGGAGATATGGATCCTAAAGTGGGTATCGGAAAGGACATCAGCCATCCACAAAAGTTTTGATCCAAAATGTGTCCTGCCTATAAGATGTGCAGCAACAAAGATGGAGCAGAAACTGAGGGAATATCCAAGCAATGACTGATCCAACTTGAGACCCATCCTATGGGCAAGAGCCAATCCCCAATGCTATTCATGATACTCTGTTATGATTTCAGATGGAAGCCTAGCATACTTGTCCTCTGAGAGGCCATACCCAGCTTCTGACAGAAACTGATTCAGAGACCAACAGTCAAAGGAAACTCAGAAAGTCTTATAGAAGAGTTGGGGGAAGAATTGAGAAACCTAGGGACTCCAAAAGAAGACCAACAAAGTCAACTAACTTGGACTCTTTGAAGCTCCCAGGGACTGAATCACCAACCAAAGAGCATACATGGGCTGGACCTAAGGCCCTCCCACGCCCCATATATGTAGTAGATGTGCAGCTTGGTTTTCATGAGGGTCCCCTAACAACTAGAGTGAGGGCTTACCCTGATTCTCTTGATGCCCTGTAGATCCTGGACCTCTAACTGAGCTGCTTTTTCTGGCTTCAGTGGCAGAGAATGTGCCTAGTTCTGCAGTGACTTGACGTGCCAGATAGGTTGATACCTCAAGAAGAAGGGGAGGGCCGGGCGTGGTGGCACATGCCTTTAATCCCAGCACTCGGGAGGCAGAGGAAGGCAGATTTCTGCGTTCGAGGCCAGCCTGGTCTACAAAAGTGAGTTCCAGAACAGCCAGGGCTATACAGAGAAACCCTGTCTCGGAAAACAAACAAACAAACAAACAGAAGAAGAAGAAGAAAAAGAAGAAAAAGAAGGGGTGGGGTGATGGGGGATAGGATCTGTCAAATCAGGATGTGACTTGAATAAATTAATTAGTGGAAAAATAAGTCTTTTTTAAAAATTTAAAAAATAAATAAAAAATAGGACTCTCTGTCATTTATTTGGGAGTTAAAACAGGCTAGAGCATGTGTAGAAATGCCTTGCAGTTATTTGGGATCAAATAGGGTGTAATAAACTCTCCTCCAAAAAATTACATTTGTATAGTTTCCTTTTAGACTATGTGTTGGATTTTACAAACAGAATCTAAGTTCTTTAAAACCACAAGGCAATGAAGTGCAGAAGGTCTTTTGGAGATGAGAATCAACATCCTTATTTTATAATAGTACCAATCAGCTTCAGAATGACTAGATTGATAATGATGCGTGAATATTTTCACTCTAAGGCCAGATAGTTAAATTATTTAAAACCCTGAAGTTTTAAAATTATGCCAGGATTCTTTTTTATCAAGTAGAAAGAGAGCACTTCAGATAAATTGACCCTTACTTCATATTTCTTCGGAAATGGAGAATGTAGCTCCCCAAGTCTATATATTGAGGTACAAATAGTATTAGAACCATATTTAAAATTTATTTTTATAAAAATCCAGCTTTTAAAGCCCTAGGTTCACTTGCTCTTCCCTCTGGCTCCTCTATCATTTTTGTTAGATCGAAAACATATCCCTCACGGGTGACCAAGTGTAATACAGAAGAGATTAGCCTCTCACTCCCTGGTAATGGTTTTACACTCTTAAGAAAATAATCTACAGTGAGCCTGGAGCGAATGAGAACATTAATGATCAATTATGTTGTTTGAGCAAAGTTTATGATTGAAATTCAATGAGTGGAAGCCACTGTGGCATTATTTAAATGAGTAAGAGTGGCTTAATGACCTATATCAAAATGAATTTGCACTGTATGTCATTAATATTTTCTCGTGAACATTGAGAAAATAAATAATACAATGTTATGTTAAATGATGAGTAGAAATGAATGATTATCTATTTTAAAGTGTTTTTAAAAGTTTGTCCTTCTTGATTACTGCAGACAACCTTACTCAGACTAGCATGTACCTCATTGTCTAAGATAAGTTATTTGTTGCCGGATGGCTGTGGCGCATGCCTTTAATCCCAGCACTTGGGAGGTAAAGGCAGGCAGATTTCTGAGTTCGAGGCCAGCCTGGTCTACAGAGTGAGTTCCAGGACAGCCAGGGCTATACAGAGAAACCCTGTCTCGAAAACAAAAACATAAACAAAAATAAGCAAACAAAAAAAGTTAAGTATTTGTCCCATAGTTAATACAATATTTTGAGAAGTCTCTGAGGGAGATAGAATTCTGTGACCATCATCATGGCCTTTCATTTAATGTAATTACTATTTCCATTGTTTAGATAGAAGACTCTATTCACATTCTTTAGTGATATAAATATAATATAATCTATTAAAGGAAAGCTCTATAAAACATATGTGCTAATAAATCTGTCTATAAATATGCATAAAATAGCATCCTTATGATTCACCATAGACATATATGAACAATAGTTTTCTGAGTTTGTATTTAAGGTTAAACTATTCAAATGTATAATGAATATTTTCCTTCTAACAAGAGTCGCTGCTACTAGAGGGGTAGAGACCAAAATATCATAGGATACATTATAATGTGGTCTAAATAATAGTTTCTCACTAAAATATGTGTGTTAACCAAACTATAATTTAATAAGAATTTGGGTCATGATCAGATTCCCTCCACATAATTATTGTGTGCTAATATCAGTAATATAGTTGTTTGTGTGATGATTTAAAAATTGCAACACTTAACTCTCAAATGTAAGAGAAATGTAAGCATGCTCTTTACTAACATGGCAAATCCTTGTAATAGGAGAGAGCAAACACTTCACAATGGAGATCTGACATTACCCTTGAACCAAATGTTAAGTTGTCATAATTAGATTTTTCAATACACAAAAAAGTGTGTGTTCCTAAATCATAAATACACCAGTTGTCTTTGAAAATATATTCAAACATGCTTACTATCTTTCTTTAGGGCTTTAATATCAAATAACTTAACTTTTCTATCAGTCTCCTTAATATAATTTTTCTTCCAAAAAATTATTGCCAAGTTTTCATTATCTTATTGTATTGTATATTTAATTAAATTATGCTATTTGCTTTTTTTCTGTGTAATAATTAGTGCTCATGACTATTTTACCACTAAGATTGTCATTTTTAAAGGATAGACCTATATTACTAACCATTGTAAAAACATAAGAACGACAATGCCTAATAGACCTTAATTCAAATAAATACTTCAAAACTTTTATTATAAAACCTCTATTGTGCCCTTACAGTTTTAAAGATGGAACTTCACAATAATGTAATATATATATATATATATATATATATATATATATATATATATATCACAAGGAGCTGTTACTTATATACATGTACATATGCTCCACAATGTAAAATTGGTGTGTGTGTGTGTGTGTGTGTGTGTGTGTGTGTGTTCCATAAAATCCATGAGTAGTATAAAGGAATGGAATGTAAGAAATTGTGCTACTACATAAACAACGGAAATGCAAAACCTCTCTAGGAGGAATGAATTCCAGAACAGAGACCTCTGTGAAGAAAAAGGGAAATTGCCACCCAGTAGAGTTAGTAAATATGCTCATTGACAGGTCTATATTCGGGCTGCTCCTGACGCCATATCAACATTTGACCACAACCCTATAGACTCAATACATGACATTTAATGTAAAAGGACTACTTCTATTAACATGTACACACACACACACTTGCACATACAAAGAGGAAGGGAGAAAGGAAAGAAGAGAAGAAGGGAAGAATGGACAGAGGAAAGGGAGAGAGAAAGATAAGGAAAGAGGGAGGGAGGGAGAGATAGGCAGACATAATGACAGAGAGACTTGGACATGCTTCCCAACAACTTGCCAGACTACTGGTATGACTATATGATCCTCCACAGGTACCTGTGCAGAGCTTAGTGGATAGTTCCTTCCACACAAAAGCTGGTGATAGAAAGACAGTCTGTGAACTCCTCTTTGAACCTTCACTTTAGGTAGCCAGCAAATCCCAAACCTTAATCTGGTTTCTTAAGGCTTGAGTCTTCCACCCAGAACCTATTCTCAAGACCTGGGAACTCTGTAATAAATGCATTAGAAGACCTACCTTTCTCTCTCTCCCTTGTTCTCTATCCCTCATGTAAAGGGTATAGTCTGGAGGGCACTTAACATGTAGAGCCACTTCTTTCCATGAAGATCCATGAAGGCTGTTTCCTGGTAACTCCAATGAACACACCCCGGCGACTAGCTGGTAGGCTAGACTCTCTTAAGCATGATTTTCTCTATAGTAGCACACCCTGCTTGAGGAATGTCTGCATTTTCTTTCTATATAATTTGGCTCAGTTCAACACTTCTTTCATTGCAACAATTAGCATTGAATTAAATCTCTTTCTGACATCAACTATTGCCATGACTTATTTATTTTGCAAAGCTGTGTTGAAAATTATCTCTGAGGCAGAGGAAAAAAAAATCCTAAAATTTAAATTTTTGTGCTTTTGAAAAATTCCATGGAAGTTAGTAGGGCCAAAACAGATACAAGAGGGAATGATTATAGGAGAGCGAACAGAGTTCTGGGCCTCTGTGCTCTGCTCAGGATATTGAATTTCCCATGTATGTACGATATGAAAAACACGAGATGCTTTTGGGCAGCAAACAGGGTGATCTCAGAACTTGGTATGCTGAATGTTGAACATGCTGGTGGAAGTCTATGTGATTGAAGAAGGAAGAACAAACAGGAATAACAGTGTGGTTTCAGCCAGGTTTATGTTGGTGGTGAATGCTCTGAGAAATGGTCATCTTCTTCTACCAAACCTGATAGGAATTAAAAACAAACAAACAACAAAAAACCCAATGAAACAAAAAACAAAAACAAAATCCAGTAATGAGTACAGCTGCATAAAAGATAGAAAGAAGAGCCATTCTTATAAGAATATCAAACAAAAATTTCAGCTAATAAGACAAATATAGACATACTCCAGCAATATACCAAAGGCCATGCTTTTAGAAACTACAGAACCTGGCCTTCAGATATAGTTTGTAGTTTGTGCAAGATAGAGTTTCTGTTAAGCCCTGTGAGGAAATTTAGAACGTAGGCATAACTTGCCCGAGTCGCATGTCTAAGCTCATCTGCTAGGAGTAGTTTCTATAAACTGATTTAATTGTTTCCACCTGCTCGGGGGTGGGTATTGTTCTATGCCATCTGTAATATTTTATACATTTTTGATGCAGCTGCCTAAAATCAGTGTCTCTTGTACTGACCATAACTACGGCCCTCTTGACACCAGCTGGGCTAATTGCCATCATCTTTAATAATGACTGTATGCATGAGTACTTTTTGTACAAGCCAGGCATTTTAATTCTGCATTAGAGGTAACTTTGATGTGTAAGCTTTTGACCCACATGCAGAAAATGGTTCATAGTAAAAAGGCTTTTCTGTTCTACTTAACCTGATAAAAATTATAACTAACCAAAACTACAGAGATCATTACTCTGACATGAAATAAGCCAGATTTACCTGGGCCAACGATTTTGCTCCCCTTCATTAGTCATTACATATAATATCTCAAATACTAAAGGCTTAGATGGCTCTAAAGTAATCATAGCAAATACATCTAGGAGAAACCACTTAAAAGTATTTCTGCAGCAAAGAATTTTCTAAGCCTTGATATTGAATCTGGGGAAAGACAGAGTTTAGAAAAATGGATTATAAAGAGATCATATAATCCATTATATAGTTAAGTAAAATAACAATAATAATAAAGGTCTGAAATATAATTCCAGATAAAACCATTTAAAAACCACTGTCAGAGAGCTTGCTTAAGTATAAGATGGTGGTACTAGGGAAATTGAGGTTCCTTTTCTAGTTTCTTAGTTACACTAACAAAAAAACTTTAAAAAATGTATTCAGAGGAAGGTTGAAGGCAATTTTATTTAAGTTTCAAAAAATAAAATGAGGCAGGCAAACAGTAAATCGCTGCAGCTGTCAAAAGGAAAAGATGAATAAGAAGCAAATAGAAAGTGGTAGTGCCTGTAAGCTAAGTTCTTTTTTTTTTCTCAAGACAGGGCTTCTCTGTGTAGCCCTGGCTGTCCTGGAACTCACTCTGTAGACCAGGCTGGCCTCAAACTCAGAAATCCACCTGCCTCTGCCTCCTGAGTGCTAGGAGGCGTGCACCACCACTGCCCGGCCCTCTATTGGCTTTTCTTTATTTTTCTTTTCTTTTCTTTTCTTTTCTTTTCTTTTCTTTTCTTTTCTTGTCTTTTCTTTTCTTTTCTTTGCTTTTTTTAATTGGATATTTTCTTTATTTACATTTCAAATGTTATCCATTTTCCTGGTTCTCCCTCCGAAGAATACCCTCCTCCATCCTCTCTCCTGATCACCAGCCCACCCACTCCTGCTTTCTGGCCCTACATTCCCCCACACTGGAGCATACAGTCTTCATAGGACCAAGGATCTCTCCTCCCTTTGATGTCCAACTAAGCCATCCTCAGCTGCATATGCTGCTGGAGCCGTGAGTTACTCCATGTGTGCTCTTTGGTTGGTGATTTAGTCCCTAGGAGCTCTGGAGGTACTGGTTAGTTCATATTGTTGTTCCTCTTATGGGGCTGCGAACCCCTTCAGCTCCTTGGGTCCTTTCTTTAGCCCCTTCATTGGGGATCCTAAGCAGGCGAGCTTAGCAATATAAGCTAGCAAGGAACTACATTGCAGAAGGGAAGAAAGCTCCGAAGAAATAGTGAGGAAGTCCAGCCTTTCAGGGACAGCACATCTATGACTTAGCCAATATCTTAAAGAAAAGATGATATAAAAGAAGAAGCTACACTCTTCTGGGTGATTCAGGAATGTGAGCAGGCAACAGAACCAATGCCCTATAAGGGGTTTCACAAGCGGAGAGGTCTCTAGAAAGGAGACATACATCATCTCATTAAGGAGATAATTATTCCCTCCAAGCTCTCTAACGTGTCATCATGGAATTTAGCTTTGACAAAAGGGGGCAAGATTCCAGGTTAAGGGATAGCCAGGCCCAACTGGAATGGTGCTTAAGGGAGGAAATAATGGTATGTAATGTCGAATATTTGGAACAGGTCAGAATGACACGTGTCTACTCAAGGTGTGAAGCATTTCACTACATTGAATGGGAGGTTTAAGGAGTGGCAAAGATGATGTTTACTTTACTATCACCAGGGAAATTGAAGGAGGAACACAAAGTGTCTGTGAAAAGAGGGTCTATCCTCAAAAGCTTCCGGGTCTAGAAACCTACCATTTCCCTTAGAGACCTTAAAGTCATTTAGGAGCCAGGCTGAAATTGAAAAATTGAAATAACCTGTTTGTGTAATAAAAATTCAAATATCCCGTTCCAAGGCTGTTCACCAGAAGGATTGGTCTCTAGACTGAACCTAGGCAGGAGGAGCTATTTAGGAAGAGAAAAATATAAGAAATCAGAACCCCCTTCTAGCCTCTCTGGCCTCCAGCTATGACAGAACCAAAGATAATTTCAGCATCTGCTCATGTCTGAAAATGCAACAGCCTGCTTCCAGGGTACTTGCCCTAAAAGTTGTAAGAGCAGTTTCTACCTCCTGTTCTTACTACTGATGCCATAAATTAAATCATACCTTAAGCATGTATGGAGATGCCCTTTGTGCTACCATAAGTATTATGGTACCTGGTGATGGTACTAACTCACTTTGAAGTAACAAATTGACCATAAAAGTATTGTGCTAACTTCAAGTAAAACTACAATCTCTTAGCCAAGTGTATAATCCTGATTTGAATTCCGTTTTTCTTCATGACACTAATCTCTAGTTTTGAGCTATTTACCTTTATATTTAATCTAGACCCCGGTCTTAAATTATTATTTGTGTCTTCTAAATATACAGATATAGATATAGATATAGATATAGATATATTGTTTTACTCCTCTTTAAAATGAACTGTGGAAGGTACTAGACAAATGGCTCAGCAGCTGAAAGCATGTATTCCTCTTTCAGAGGACCTAGGTTCAATTCTCAGCACCTACATGGTGGCTCACAACCATCTGTAACTCAAGTTCCAAAGGATCTAGTGCATCATTCTGACCTCCACTGGTATCGGGCACACACGCGATGCACATACATATATGTTCAGGCCCAAACTTAGCAACACCACACTAAATAAATAAATAAATAAATAAATAAATAAATAAATAAATAAATAAATAAGAATTAAATGTTAAAAACAAGTGACTCTTGAAGATTTAATGCTTACCTTCCACTTCCATAGCCCCTAACTGTGTTAATAGTTCACTCTTTTGAGAGATTCTTTGTATTGTCTCTGGCTGACTAGTCAATTTCCTGTAAACATCTAGAGTGACTACATAATGGATATTCAGAGACTTCTAGAGAATATTTCAAGAAAATTATAAGAATTTTGGAACATCATTGTCAAATATGCAGGTCATATTTATTTTTAAGGGACTTAACAGTTTTCAAAAGCTAACATTTGTGTCCATGGGCTGCTGAAAGATATGGGGTTGCTCTCCTAGGCCATGGCTTTTATCCTCTTATTCAGGTACAGAAGATGCCATTCACTTTGAAATATTTAGCTCTGAGAATTAATTATAAACAGTAGAAAAAGCACATGTTACTCTGCTATTTGTTATTGACTCTGAGCATGATTATTTATTGTTTAGTTATTAATCCACAAAGGGAATCATGAAGGTAAATTTTAATTATATCTATTGCTACCACTTCCTCTTTACTTTTGACATAAGAATCCCACCTTTCTATTATTTTTAACAATTCTAGGCTCTTAGCCATATTGCTTTGTAAAATTATAAACAAAAGTTAAAAGTCACACAGTGAGATTGTTTAAATAATCTTGTATTCATTTCTCTGTATCATAGGTAGGGAGCTCAAGGAATATCAATAAAAATGACTGAAAACACTTGATTTACTAAAAATTTTAGTGTTTATAAGTTCTGAAAGAAAACAAAAATTGAGTATAATTTTTAATCCAGATTATTTCCAAAATGTTCAAACAAACATAATCTGTATATGAAACTTTTCACCTAAGCATATTTACGAAAGTATATTACCACTTTCTAATCCAGAAACTGAAGGAAAGCACATTTTGAAAAAGAAATAGTTAGCCACGTTACTCTCCAGTCCATTTTCCTTTGATAAAAGAGAAATCATACAATTACTATAAGAGTTCCAAAGGAAATCAGTCATGGATTGTAACTGTGTGAATCCATCCCACTGTGTCTGAGAAACAGCAAAACAAAATCAGAGACCATAACATTTCCTAAACACTCAAGATACCTGTTTGTGACTGCAACACAAACATTATGAAACATTGCCAATAGACTTGGCAAAAATGAAAAAATGAAGGAAACAGGTAACAAAAAGAAACTGGTGTGAAATACAAAGGATGACTAAAAGCTATAAAACAATGGTAATTAATATCCTCATGAAGCCAGAGAGATGACTCACTGGGGAGAGGTGACTGCTATAGAGTCTGTGGGCGTGAGTTTAATTCTCAGAACCCACACGATGGACCCAGGGACTGATTCTCACAAAAGCCACCATCTTACCTCCACAGACATGCTGGAGCACATGTATGCACTCCCCCCTCATGTGAAAATTCTTGTCATAAAATTAAAGGACAAAACAGAGACTTTTGTATGATAACCAAAAATGATGACAAATTCCAGATAATTTCTCACAATAAAATATACAAAAGCTAAATGCTTTGATTTAATAATCACAAGTACATTGAGGATAATTAAAGATTTGGTCACTAAGAGCAGAGATGCAAAGTGAGCACATGAATATAAGAGTTCTGAGGGAGCTGGAGAGAGAGCACAGTGGTTAAGAGCACTAGTTGCTTATGCAGAACTAGGTTTGACTTCCAGCACCAACATGGTGGCTCACAACCATCTATAACACCAGTTCCGGAGGAATTACATGTCCTGTTCTGAACTCCATGGCTGTTATGTGCATGTGAAATATAGACATAGGTAGGCAAAGCATCTAAACACATAAAACCGAAACAATTTAAAATAAAACCTCTGAGAAGTGTTCAGTGTATCAAACAGTCAAAGGTCCCACACATCTTTTAAGCATTGTCCAAAAGGAAAAATAGGAGAAGAGTAAAAAGAGGGATTTTTGAAAATTTTCCAAAAGTAGGAAAATAAAGTCACAGACTTGAGTAATACCCAAGCAGAATAAACATATAAAAATGCAAAGAAATATAGTAAAGTGTTCAAAGTTCACAAAAGAAATGATGTTTCTTTCAAAGGAATAAAGTTAATACAGCCATAAAAGCATAATCCAGAGAATGATAAAATATATCTTTAAATGATAACTGCTGACCTAGAATTATATACTAAGGATGGCTAGCATTCAGAAGTAAAAGTATGTCACTTTTCTCCTTTCTATGAAAAATGCATCCAAGAAGTAACTTAAGGAAGGAAAGATTTTTCTTGGTTCATAATTTGTCCATCATAGCAAGAGAGTCACAATACTGAGCATATGAAGAGTCAAAGACAGAGATAATGCTGGTGCTCATTATCTTTTAATCAGTTTGAGACTACAGTTTATGAGTGGGGTCATCTTTCTTCAGGTGATCTCTCTGGGAAAAAAATCCTTTCTCAGATACACCCAGTAGTATAGCTGTGAACAATTTTAAATCTGGCCAACTTCAACAATGTAGATTAACCAGTACATAAATAGACTTAAGAAAGTTCAAACAAACAAGAATTTAATTTTATATGATTAACAGTAAAAGAGAGATCAAGAGAGTTTTTAATAGCAGAGAAAATGATGTTAAGTGGCAGTAGAGAATCAAAGAAAAAGTAAGGTGTGTATGTGAAAATATATGTTCAAGGTAATTATAGTTTTAAAAAGGACTATTGGGAATTAAGACTCTCTCCCTCCTCTCTCTCTCTCTCTCTCTCTCTCTCTCTCTCTCTCTCTCTCTCTCTCTCTCTGTAATTTTATGTGTATACACTTATGTCTGTTGATATCTCTATGTTTATTATTCTATAGTAACATGAAAAGAAAGAGGTGAAATAAGCAGAGTTTAAGTGTCCCAGTTCTAGTGAGCGCAGTAGGCACTGACTCTGCCACACATAACCTAAAGATCTGTCTTTGGTATATGGACAGCATCATATACAGTTGTGAAAGAAGACAGCACAATAGAACAGAATGTGGAAAAGATATATAATTGGTTCCAATCAAGGCAAGAAATTAGAAATAGAAGTAGAAGAAATGAAAAGGATATTTAAGAGTAACTATATTAAAGTTAAATTGAACAGATAATCCAATATAACTGAAATCAACTGTCAGGGAGGAAACAGACAAAAGACAATTTAACTGTGTACCACTTAGAAAAATGTATCCCTTCAATAAAACTACACATAAATATGCTAAAAATAAATAGAAACTAAAATTATACAAATTTAACCATTTAAGCTGATGAAAACTACTTTAAGATAAAAAACTGATAAATAAATATTAAATATATACAGAGTAATCTCATGATGGTAAATATTCCTACTGCAAGGATATGAGCATTTTAGTGGATATGTACCAAATAATGTACCCTCAAATATAATAAAGATAATATTGAAAAGTGAGACTTGAAAGCACTGTAATTCCCCTAAAAGTTTTGTAACAGAACATTTTCAGTAACAATGAACTAATGAATACATGGAATTAAAAACCCAACAAAATTTATGAAATTTTTTCAAACCTAAAACAATAATCACCATCTCTGAAATAAATTTTTAGGTACCTACAACATACCACATCTGAATCAAAATTAACCATATGGTGCACCATAAAACAAGCTTTAGTAAATTTCAAAACACTGAAATTATGCAAATAATACTATCTGATTATTGGAATTAAGCCAGAGAACAAAGATTAGGAAAAAATCAAACATTGGGCATTCATATTAACAAACTAGGAAATGAAAGAAGCACCATATAAAACATAGAAAGAAAAATATTTATTAAACATAAAATACCCATTAGATACAAACAACCAGTAAACTCTAAAGTCCAATAAACAACAGTAAACACAGAGCAGCGAGAAGACACAAATCACAACTACCAGAATGAGACACATAGCCAGACTCCAGAGAGTATAATTAAGGTCCTGGTAAGAAGTTATTTGAAACAACCACAAGCTAATTAGTAGAAATTTTAAGTAGGATGGCCATATCCCTTGAAAAACATATCTTACAATATAGAAACTGCAAATAGTTGACCAGTGCTAAAGTTTGTATATCAATTTAATAAATACTTTTTCTATACCAATAAAGCTGCAACTCAGCATCTGTTCCCAGCAGTTGTTGGGTGAATCCTCTCTGATAACAATTGGGCTAGATGCCAATCTATGAGTATGCCAGAATATCATCAGGAATCATTTCATTATGGTTTTTTCCACAACTAACCTGGCCCTGTAGGGGACTCACAGAGACTGAACTGCAGATCAGGGAGCCTTCATGGGCATGAGAGCAGAGCCTGCTTTTGAGACCCTTTCTCCCAGATGGGTTGCCTCATCTAGAGGAGATGCCTAGTCTTAATACAATTTAATATGCCATGGTTGGTTGATATCCATCAAGGCTGGCCCTTTTCTGAAGAGAAGAGATGGTGGGCAGGAGCAAAAGAGAAGTTTTCTTTATTGAGCATAATTCTTCATTTAGCTTTCTTCATTAGCTGTCTGTATATTGTCTCTGTTATGCTGAGATATGTAACCTGTTTTTCTAGTCTCTATGAGAATTCTATTATAAAAGAATTTCGGATTTTCCAAAGAACTTCTGTGACTCTAGTGAGATGATTCTGTTGTTTCTGTCCTTGAGTCTATGTGATGGATTATATTTATTAATCCATGTATATTGAACCATCTCAGAATCCCTAAGATGAAATAAACTTGATAATAATAGATAATATTATTGATGTGTTGTTTGTTAGTATTTTATTGAAAATATCAACTTTAATAGATAGTTTAGTTAGTTAAAGTAGTCTGAATTAACAGCTGTCTTTCAGAACGTGGAATTCATCTTTCAAGATACTTCTGGCTTAAAGATTTTTGTCAAATAATCAGATTCTATTCTAATGGGCCTGACATTATAATTGAGTTGACATTTTTCTCTTATAGTTTGATGCCTTAACTTCATTCTGCATTTTTATTGATAACTATAATATGTTTTGAAGAATTTCTGTTTTGATCTCTTAGTGTTCTCTAGTTCTCTTGTGTCTGCATGATCATCTTTCTTTTTCTACGTTTGGAACTTTTTCATTTTACTAATGATCTCTCCACATCTTTACTGTGGTATTCTCACTGTTCTATTTCCATAGTTTCATTGTGTTCCCAAACTGGGCCGTGGTCCATTCATACATATTTTTAATTTCTCATTAACATTTATTGAATGATCCCATCCCTTTAACCTTTCCCATCCCTGACTCTCTAGTTCTGACATGGTCTGTTATTGCTATAGCTTTTCACAGAAGTCTTTAATTGATATGCTGACTTCTCCATTTTCTGCATCATTCGGTTGTGGTCTTCTTTGAAAGAAAAATGCAAATGATTCAGGTCTTGGTTTAACTTCTTTTTTATTAATCTTCTTGTCTATGTCTTTGAATTGTTTGACAATAATTATAATCAGTTTTTTTTTTAATTATCTGTCTGAAAGTTAATTTGGGTCATTATGTTTAGGAGTCTTTACTATCGGGTGTATATTTTTTAAAGATATATGTTATTTTGTTTTTAGTGTGCTGTGTTTTTATTTGTGCATTGGTATTTATATATATGTAATTGTTTTATATGTTAAGTTTTCTTTTCCTTATCTTTTTGCAAGTCACCTTTCATATATCCATGAAGATGTTCACAATTTTTCAGTTTGAAGTAGATTTTTTTAATTTGTCTGATATTTAAACCTGTATATTTCTTTCCAAGTCTTTGAATTATCAGCTACACTCTGGTATCTGACATTTTGTCACAGAGCTTGGAACAAGTTTTCCCTGGCAATGTGGACAGGCCATAGCCCTCAAAGCCAAATGGGGCAACAGCAGAGTCCTAGTCAAACAGCTCTCAGGGCAGAAGTGAGTCTTGAATGTCTGAGTCTCCTGGCCATTTGGGGAAGCTGAAGAATCCTTGGTAGGGAATAGCCTGGGACCTAATGAGTTCCAAATGGATAACCAAGGGTCAAAAGTCGCTGGTGGTTCTTTTTGGTGACATGAATACATGGAACTTGGTAGGTGAGATTGGGCTACCTAGGTCTCTGAGCCATGTGGAATGTCTGGAGAGTGTCTCATAGGGATCTGGCTTGGATACAGAAAATTTCATATGTCTTACTTTTGTAGACCATTTTAAATGAGATTATAATTTAATTACAACATTTTACTCTTCCCTTTCTTCCTTCCCAATCCTTACAAATACCCCTCCCCACTCTCCTTCAAATTCATGGCTACTTTTATTAAAGACCTAGAGATATTCATTTGGGTCACCACATCTAGGTTTTTGTGCTGCTTCAGTATCTAAATGTGGAACTGCTAGTGCATCAAGAATTGACCACACTGGTAACAGCCTCAGTCCTTTCTGTTTTTTTAATTGACTAACATTTTGAATCATATATATATATATATATATATATATATATATATATATATATATATATCAACCTAAAGAAACAATTGTGGAAGAGCTTAAATACAAAAAGGTTAACCTTTAAAATAAAATATTGCCAATTTAGACTTTATCAAAAGTAAGAATATCTGTTCTTAAAAAGATACCACTAGAAAGATTGAAGAGTATATTTTCAGTCATAAAACTGAGAGGATGTATCCAGGGGAATTTTTTTATGGTTTAATGAGATTAAACCAAATAATGTAAGATTAAATCAATGAAGTTTGAGAAAATTCCAAAAGCATATTAGAAATTCAAAAATATGACAGATTCACTTGCCATCAGGAAATGCAAATCCCAGAGGGATTAAAACAAGATATTATATTATATATTATATGTTAGTATGATGAATACTGAGAAATCTGCCTTCCAGACTTGGCAAAATTATATTGGAATTATTTTGTTAGTGCACACTGAAATATAATAGATGTGTTCCTAGTGATGAGCAAATTCCATTCCATCTCATCCCTACCTATGTTTACAACAGTGGGAAACTATGCATGTTTATGTGTACATTAATATATATTTATGTGTATTGTCTGTAGTGATATTAAATATAAAACAATGCATGTATATATATATACATGCATTGTATATTATATATATATATATATATATATATATATATATATATATATATATATATATAATACTTGTGTTTATAATATAAAATATACAACCAATGTTTATATAGGTTGAGAATTCCTAATAAAGAAATCTGGTTAGACAGCTTAAACATGCAAAACTGAGTACTGATATGAAAAATTTCACAGCCCTATCATGTGAGCAGTCAGTTAAGGTGCAGATGTATTACAGATAGATAAAAACGAGATAGATAGATAGATAGATAGATAGATAGATAGATAGATAGATAGATAGATAGATAGATAGATCAATGGATGGACAGACAGACAGACAGATGGGATAAAAGGATAAATGGATGGATGGACAGATAAATGGAAGGACAGACAGATGGACTGACAGACAGTTGTAAATGAATAGATGGATAGATAGATAGATAGATATGGTGTGTATAAAATATCAATAAAATTTGTGTTTGTACCTGGATAATTATCCTAGAATAGTTCCTTATGTATATAGAAACATTCTAAAATTCAAACAAAGTTTAAAATTCAAAGTAATTTTGCTCCCAAACATTAAAACATTTGCTTTATAATAATTCTTACACATTTTAGACTTTATCCATAAGTGTCTCGGGAAAGCATTGCACTTTCAGGGTGGCTACTGTGCAAAGAAAATTGTTTTTTGTTCTGCTCTAGATGCTGGTACTTTGGATTTTTTTCACATCAAAAACCATTTCATTAACAAATAATGAATTTTTATTTTTGATTTCTTATATTTGTATATCTTCTTATAAAACAATATTGCTTTATTATATATTACTCTTCAGAGAGCTGCCTGGTCTGGCCTCTGTAAGAGAAGATGCACCTAGTCTGGAGACCCCAGGGAGTGTCACTATTATGATGTGTGTCCTTTTGGGAGAAGGTGTGACCTTGTTGGAGGAAGTGTATCACTGTGGGGGTGGGCAATGAGACCCTCCTCCTAACCACATGGGAGCCAGTCTTCTCCTGTCTGTAATCTCAGACACCAGAAAAAGTCACTAGGGAATTTTATAATGTTTGATTCCTTGCTTAGATGTTTTGCTTCACTTTGCTCTTTAAGCAAAGTGTTGTGATAATCCAGAGACTACCCCATTTGGGAGTCCATCCCATCATCAGGCACCAAACCTAGATAGTAATGCTCATGCCAGCAAGATTCTGCTGAAGGGACCCTGTTATTGCGGACTCTTGTGAGGCTATGCCAGTGCCTGGCAAACACCGAAGTGGATGCTCACAGCCAGCTATTGGATGGAACACAGGGTCCCCAATGGAGGAGCTAGAGAAAGCACCCAAGGACCTGAAGGGGGCTGCAACCCTGTAGGTGGAACAACAATATGAACCTGAGTACCCTGAGATTGTGTCTCTAGCTGCATATGTAGCAGAAGATGGCCTAATTGGCCATCATTGGGAAGAGAGGCCCCTTGGTCTTGCAAACTTTATATGACCCAGCACAAGGCAAGGCCTGGGCCAAGTAGTGGGAGTGGGTGGGTAGGGGAGCAGAGGTGGGGGGGGCGGGGTATAGGAAACTTTCGGGATAGCATTTGAAATGTAAATAAAGAAAATAATAAAAAAAATTAAAAAAAAAAAGATTTCAGGTTTTAGAGGATGAGTTGCCTTGCATTGTGTATAACAATAAGCATTCTTATTGTAAAGCAGCTAAACTAAACACAGGGATGCCAGTTCAAGTTAAAGATGATATTTCCATGAGCAAAATGACAGGAGAGATTGTGGGGACCAAACTTATTTAAGATACAATGTAAAAAGTAAACAACACAATTTCTTAGTGAACTAAAGGTTAGGCATACAGATAAACAAATGATAAGAATGAAGGAAAGATGGAGCATAAGAAGTGTGTGAAGACAAGTACCAGAAGAGCATGGATGGATTCTGTGATACAGTGACAAAATGTAAATATTTTTCTAATAAGTCTACTGCACAAATATTTTCATGATAGTACAGAGACAGCCGAGTATAATGAAATAGTCTATTAATTATGAATCAGAATGCCTTGATACAAAATCTTGTGATAATTTTCCTCTGCACAAGACTTTATTTCAAGCCCAATATTATAAAAATAAATTTCCTGATTGTAAGAATCAATAAAATAGACCAAATTAACCAACATTATGTCTACCATGTATTTTATAGGTGCTAAGACTGAATATATACACCTTCTTAATAAGAAACAGGGATATTCTTATAAACTAGGATTAACTTTTAACTTATATTTCCTCAGAAATGGAGATTAAGAATAACCCTTTACTGAATATCCATGAATATTTTATCATTTATTCGCATGAGCTACTTTAGATGCTTAATTTGGTCCCATTTTAATACATAATGCATTTAGCAATATTTTAAAGAGGAAATCTGACAATGCTATCAGCACATTTTTACAAAGTATGCAGAACTTCAGGCTTTCAAAAGAGCAATGGAGAAAAGGCTTTGAAGCTAGGTCAGATGGTATAGAAGTTCATTAGGTGACAAACAATCAGTGTGTTCAGACCAGAAGGTTATGAGTTCAAGACCAGACAGAGCAGCAGAAGAAGTTCAAGGGCAATATGGACTTACTTCGACCCTTCCTCAAAATTAAGTCAAGAGAAGAGGAAGCTGGGATGTGTCTTACTTGAAGAGCACCTACATAACAGTAAGAAGTCCTACCGACCAACCTGGCTTTAGGAAAACCTGTATCTCTAATCTTGCTTGTAATTTGGGCAAGCCAATGAAATATCTCTGGAGTGCTAGGCATGTAATCACAGCACTTGAAAGGGAAAATCAGAGAGATGAAGGTTCAAGGCCAACCTCTGCTACATAGCAAATCCCACGATAGCCTGAGTTCTATGAGATCCTGTTTAAAATACAAAGACAAACATCTCTGTAGTTTCATAATAGTTCCAGACAAGTTGGACTGGAACAGATTCCCCCCCTGAGATTATTATGTAATTATGTTTCTTCCTTCATTTTCCTCCCATCAAACTTCCATATATACCTCCTTGCTTTATTTTAGTTCATGGCCTCTTTTCCATTAATTGTTTTTATACACACACACACACACACACACACACACACAGATATATATATATATATATATATATATATATATATATATATATATAACCTAAGTATAACCTATTCAGTCTGTATAAGTTATATTCATGGTTTCAGCTCTAACCACTTGGTATTGGAAAACCAGTTGCTATGCTCTTCTTTAGATGAACTTTTAAGTCATTATTATCTGTAGGATAGAAAATCTGTTGCTCACTTATAATTTTAAATGATGAGTATATACACATGGATATCCCCTTATAACTGTAAAATATAAATAGGTTTTCTCACTTCACAGATATTTATTGAGTAATCACTAAGTTCCAGATCACATACTTAGTACTTTTTGAGTTAATGGTTTAGTTATAGGGAAATGAGCAATAATTGAATAAATGTCAATCAATAAAAGTACAAAACTATCACTGAGGGTACAAAATATCATATGAAAGATGTAACATTTAGTCAGAGTAGATTATTTCTGTCAATGTGATCTCTCATAACAAAGTGCCATTTCAAATGAGAGCTGAAAGATGAAGCCATTTCAGCTTCAGAGAACAATGAAAACTGAACTCTAGACAGAACATTTCTAGTTCAAAATAGAAATAAGCTTGTTTGTCAAAGAAAATAGAGCGGTTGATATGGGCAAAAGAAGAAATCATATTGAGACTACTACAAGAAGAAACATACAGCTATTGTAAGCCATTAAGCAGGAAAATTAAATATTCTAATTAAGCTGTTGTTTCAGAGGCAAGACTAGATGTAACAGCACCATTTAGAAGAACAATAACTGTGAAGATACCCAGCACAGAAAAAATGAGAAAGCTTGGAAAATATGTAGGAATTTTGCTAATGAATTGGCAGTGTTTAATATGGAAGTAAACCATGACTCAACATTTTGAGTAAAGAGGTAGGTAGGCTCATCACCTAGAGACATCACTCATGAAAGCTTAGAAGGCTGTGTAAGCTGCAGGGAGAGTAACTGGAAAGTGAACTCAGGTTAAAAGTACCATTCGTGGAGAATAAAGCTTAGCAGGCTTAGTATGCATTTGTATAGAGTTGTTTAAAAGTAAGACATCATTCTGAAACTTCAAGGTCAAGAAACAATGTCTGAGCAGTAACAAACACAAGGCTTATTATTGATTTGTTAACGGTATAGAGAGACTAAAATTATAGGCAATGTGGCTGCCAAGATGGCTCAGGGACCCAAAGTACACTCTGCTCTCTCGCAGACAACCCAGGTTCGATTCCCAGCACCCAGCCTGGGCAGCTCGCAGCTACATGTAACCCTAGCTGCAGGAATGCAGTCCCTTCTTCAGTTCCTCACAATCGGTGCACTTATATGCACAAAGCACACACAGATACATGCTTGATAGATAGATAGATAGATAGATAGATAGATAGATAGATAGATAGATAGATAGATAGATAGATAGATAGATAGATAGAAAGATAGATCGATCGATCGATCGATCGATCGATCGATCGATCGATAGATAGATAGATAGATAGATAGATAGATAGATAGATAGATAGATAGATAGATAGATAGATAGAAAGTCAGGCAGCAGACTCCAGTTAATTTTGCTTGAATTCTAGTTCATGTGACTATGAACAATCACACCATATATGCCTCAGCCTCTCCATCTGTAAAGTGGAGATTACAATAGCACTTACCTCAAAGACACTTGGATTTATTACTCTTCTCACTGTTGTAACAAAATACATAAGAAGAAAAACCTTAAGCTATAAAAAGTTTGTTTTGGCTTACAATTTCAGATGATGAAACCCATTGTGGGAAGAAAGACTTGTTGGTCAGAATATGAATTGGCTGGACATATAACATCCACACTCAGGAAGTAGAAAGAGGTGGGCGCTGGTACTCACATAAGCACTCCTTTGTATTCAGATCTCTGTCGTATTCCGTCAGGACCCATTGAATATGCCACTCACATTTAGGGTGAGTCTTCCAAACTTAATATAATCTGAAAAATCCCTCACAAACATATCCAGAGACTTGTCTACTAGGTGACTCAAGATCCTGTTAATTTGACAATGTCAGCAATTACATTGTCATTGAGAAGACTTATATTTTTTAAATATTTATCATATTTTATTGATATGCTTTTTAACTTATTGTGTGGCTATGTGGGTGCACATATGTGAGTGTCATGAGAAGGTTCTCACCTTCCATTGTGTGGGCCACTGGGATTAACTTTGGGTTGTCAGGCTTCTCACTATGTACCTCTATGTGCTGAGCCATCTCTCCAGCCTGGCTTTGAGTTTTGAGATAAACAGTTCTCAAAGAATTCAAGTAATTGTGATAGTTGATATTATTTTTATGAGATCATGATGATACTTGATCCACTAATTTTATTCTATTTCCTTGCTTGGGTTTGTGGATCCCTGAACTGAGGGCTAATATCAGTTACCAATCCATTGTCTTGAGAAGCACCTAAGAAATTAGTTAGGTAGACTTCTAGCTGTATCTGTGAAGGGGTTTCCATGAAGGCTTAAATAAAAATGTAATATTATGATTATGAATGGCACCATCCTATAGACTGGAGGACCATATGGAATAGGAAAGAGAGAGAGAGAGAGAGAGAGAGAGAGAGAGAGAGAGAGAGAGAGAGAGAGAGAGAGAGAGAGAGAGAACCCTCTTGTCTCTTCCCCCTTTTCCCCTTCCCTCCTCTTCTCTTCTCTCTCTTCTCTTAACTTCTTTCCATTTCCCTATCTCCCTCTGACCTACTATGATATAAACTGTTGTTCTCTGACATGATAGAATGATACTTCTCAAATGATGAGCAAAACTAAATAATTATTAAAATAAAATTACAAACTGGAAAACAATGTGCAAAATATATGATCTATATTTAAAGATGAGATTATTAAAATAGGATTTAAAACTTTTTTCAGTGAAAATAGAGATTCTAAAATAGACAATATATGCATAAAATATTCAACATATTAGAAGGCAAATAGTGATAATGAGAAAAGCTACAAATTTTCCTAAAATGACCAGTAATTAACAAATATAAAATTTTTTTGAGAATATGGAAAATACATTTGGATTAACCTTTGGAGAAACAAGTTAATAAGATACATTTTAAACCCTGAGAACATCCATCTTTGTATTTGATGACAATCTGAGTTATACAGCATGAATATTGAATATAATCATAGTGAAAACTCATGTCTATAAATTATTATGATTACTTAGTAATTCTTATAAACTCACAAGGTCTGGCATATTTAACAAAGTCATGTTATGACCTACCATGTAGAAGCTACCTAAATATATCCATACACATATACAAAGGCTTTAAATAGTTATCCTATAACGAGGAGACAATGCCTCCCCAAGACACCAAAAATGTGCAGTGCTGGGTAGACTTTTTTCAAGTTGTTGATCAGTGAGATCCCACAGGCTGCCTACCCATAATTACAGGTTACCACCATTGCAATTGGTGACCTTCCAACACTTGATAGTAAGACCTTATTGTTAGTGGCACCATGTATTTGAGTAATAAGACATGGAAAAATCAAGCTGGTATATGAAAGCTTCTTTCATGCTGGCTGGCTTGCATAGGGATGGAAGATTCTGTGCACACTACTGGAGGGAGAAAAATCATCAGCCTTTCCTAGCCCTGAACCCTGTAAGCTAATGATAGAGGCTAGTAAAGACTAGCATAGCACGATACACCCATCAGAACAATAGTGGATATCTGAGTAACTAGCCACTTTCTGATTGGATTTAATCAATGACATAAGAAGGACCCCATGACTGGTACTGACTAAGCCAAAACCCCATTTCTGGTTAATTCCCTCGAGGATAAATCTAGCAATAATATTCTGGTTAATAAATATAGTGACACACACACACACACACACACACACACACACTAGCAGACTGATGCATCCCTCAACCCTTATCGTTTTGTGGTAAATAGTGACCGCCACAGAGACAGACAGTGGGCAGGGCATAGGAGACTGTGGAGTAACTATATCCAAGTGGGACGTCTTTATCACATTCTCTTCCCGACAAGAGGATGAAAGACTAGAAAAGCCATGGGTGTTTATAATGAAAGAGTATCTGTGGGACATGAAAGCACAGGCTCACAGTGGCTGGGCACTGCATGCACCAGACCTGTACAAGAGCAAGCCAGGCAAAATCCCAGCATGACCTGAGCTTGTGAAGTCCCATCCCTAATTGAGACAGAGACCCTGAAAAGCAACCTATGCTCCAGTAGATGGTCCCATGCCACACACTTAAGGGCAGCACTAAATAGACCCAGTGGGTATTAATTTAATTTAAAAAGTTAAAAAAAAAAAAAAAAAAGGAGAGTCAGAGAAAGAACATGTGAACTTGGAAGTAAAACGTAGGTGGGAAGCAGAACTGGAGGGAAGGGAATGGGACGAGGATTAGATTCAGACACATTATTTGTATGTATGAATTTTTAATAAAATATTTAATTAAAATAATGCTTTGGGAATATATTTAATAAGAAGAAAAATTATACTCCAAATGTTTTTCATAACTTTTTTATTATTTGTGAATTTTGCATCACGAACCCCAGTCCTCCCAGGGTCACACCCCTACTCTTAGGACCTCTGTCCCCCCCAAAAGAAGAAATATTCATTGCAATGAGTCCTGTTCAAGGACTGGTCCCAGGTTTCTGGTTTCTGAAGCACCATACATACTTGACCATTACAGAGGCTGTTGCCCAGTCAGGGGCAGCTAGGCAGGGTGTCCAGGGGCAAGTTCAGGTCTGTGCATGCTCTGGCTGCCACACACCTCTCTGGTCTCAGGGTTGGCCACCAGAGGCTCTCTAGGCTCAACCTTTGTACTTTGTAGCCTGTAGGCAGAGATGCTGCTGAAGCACTCTCCCTCCCAGCAGGGCAAGCAGCAGAGGTTGCAGCTGCCTCAGCACCTCATAGGCATCTTCCCAGCCTGAGGGTCTAGGAGCAGCCCTATTCAGCACTGATCAACTTCTGCAGAAGCTCCAAGGAGCAGCACATTGCCCTTGACATTGGTGCTGGCTGCAGTGCAAACACCAGCAGCAGCTTGCGTACCTCCCTGTGGTTGATGCCACTCCTCAGGAAAGACTGTGTGCTTGCTGCCTGCTGGCAGAGTCTCAGTCCACAGCAGGAGCAAAGGATATAGACTCTTCCTTCTCAGCAGGTGGTTCTGCTCCATCTTTCCTTCCAATTTGTTTTTTTGTTTTGTTTTGTTTTGTTGTTGTTTGTTGTTTTCTGTTGTTTGTTTGTTTGTTTTGGTTCTTTGAGATGGGGTTTCTCTGTGTAGCCCTGGCTGTCCTGGAACTCACTCTGTAGACCAGGTTGGCCTCGAACTCAGAAATCTGCCTGCCTCTGCCTTCCAAGTGCTGGGATTAAAGGCATGCGCCACCATGCCTGGCTTTTCTTCCAATTTGTAAGTCCATATTTTAAAAGCATCTTCCATCTTCCGTAAGACTTGGAGTTTTGTTGTTGTTTTTCCATTTGTTTCATTTTCTTAGTTCTTTGGGGCTCTTGTGAGTCCTACACACTCCTTTTCTACCAGTGCATCACCCCTCGAAGCCTTCGGAGTTCTCTCAGACTACACAGTGAAAGCTTGTGGCTGCCACCATCCTTGTTTAGCCCAGCCATGAAATCTCCAAATATTTTCATTAAATACAACTATACTTGAATCTCTGTGCATATAAGAAGTTCTATGCATGTGTAGTGCAAAGACAGAGAGATACAGAGTGAGAATATGAAACCGTGGCTGGCACCAAACCCAGACACTATTGCACATGCCAGCAAGATTTCGCTAAAAGGACCCTGATATAGTTGTCTCTTGTGAGGCTATGCCAGTGCCAGGCAAACACATAAGTGTATGCTCACAGTCAGCTATTGGATGGAACACAGGGCCCCCAATGGAGGAGCTAGAGAATGTACCCAAGGAGCTGAAGGGGTCTGCAACCCTATAGATGGAACAACAATCTGAACTAACCAGTACCCCCAGAGCTCATGTTTCTAGCTGCATATGTAGCAGAAGATGGCTAGTTGGCCATCATTGGGAAGAGAGGCCCTTTGGTCTTGAAAACTTTATATGCCCCAATACAGGGCCAAGAAGTGGTAGTGGGTGTGTAGGGGAGCAGGGCGAGGGGAGGGTATAGGGAACTTTTGGGATAGCATTTGAAATGTAAATAAAGAAAATAGGTAATAAAAATAAAAGTTGAAAAAAAGAAAGAAAAAAAGAAACCATGGCTGGAATTTTAGCTCTGAGAAAAGACTGCAAATGTTAGTATTCTGACAGCATCACTTTCTACCTGTATCCTGGACAAACTATTTTATATACTAATGCCTCTGGGGTTTTTTTTTAACGCATATGAAGAGAAATTTGTTATTTTCTTGGGAGGATTAAACAAATTTATGAACAAAAATACACTAAAAAAGATCCTCAAATAAGCATTACAGACATTATTTTTTACTTTTATAAACAAAATGTTAACGTTGGATATCAATTTATCAATAAGTAATGATTGAGCATACACTGCCAATACAGTATATATCAGCACTAAAACTGTGGTCCAGGTTCCTCGCCTCAAGAAACTTACATTCCAGTAGATGTACAAGGACACCAAGGCAGACAAATAAAGCCAAATGCTGATAAATATTAAGGAAATTATTGTAAAAAAAAATAGAGACGTAGCTTCAGACATGCTATCAAGGAGGGGTTCTTACAAGAGAGGTTGCTTGCTTAGGAACCTAATAAATGTATATATGCTGGCAAAACAGAATGCAAAGTTAAGACAACAGCTGGGGATGTTTTCTTTATGAGGATTTGCTTGCACATTTGAGAAATCCCAGCTCAGTTCTGGGTTGGAGAGACATTAACTAATGTGTTGTGAAACTAATAGAGAGCAAGCATCCAGGGCCAGGTAATTTGGGGTTATGTCAACATGAAAGTGATTTAAGCATCATTTTAGGTATGCTAGAGAGTCATGCAAGCCTCTGAGGAGAATAATAAGTCAAAGATTAGTTTTTATATATACCTATCCTAGTGCAAAATCCTTTAGTAGTGTGATTGATTATTTTAAATCATTTTCCTCTTGTCTATCTATTGTTGTTTCTAATTCTCCAACAGGGCTAACCTTTATAGTTATATAAGACCTTAATGGAACCCTGACTCTCTGCCCCATCCCTATCCTTGCCTCTCCCTTATCCTCTCCTTGCTTCTGCCCTCCCCTACTCTTCCATTCCATTGGCCCTCTCACCTTTTCTTTCCCTTCCCCCCTTCCACTCCTCACTCAGATCAAACCTAGATCCTCTTGTATTCCAATCACATAGTACACTAAAATTATTAGCCCAACCCTAACCAATTCATTTTGTTAATTGACCATAACTTTTAAAGTTAATATATAAATATAAGTATACATTTTACTAGAATTATTTCATAGTTTTACATTTTTTATTGAAATTTTATACAATGTATTCTAATATTCTAATCACTCTTTCCCTCCTCATCTACTCCCATATTCCCTGATCCAACTCCACAAAAGCAAACAGGTAGAGAGAGAGAGAGAGATAATAAAAACTCAAAAGCAAAAACACACACATATATAGACAGACACAAACACACAAACAAAACTCATTAAACCACAAAGTTTGAAAGCTTAACAGACAAGAGAAAAGACAGTAAAATTAAAAATACCCAAAGACTGAAGAAAGCAAAATAAGTAAAACACATGGCCAGTTGCAATACATTGGAGAAAACTGATTTTTCCTCAAGGACTGTCTTGGACCTGTGCAAACATTTTGTAGACCCTGTGTATACTGCCACAATCCCTATGAGTTCATGTGTGTGCCAGTTCTGTTTGCATCTGGAAGACACTGTCATCCATCCTCTATAGCTCTTAAAATCTTTCTATTGCCTCTTCTTCATAGCCATCCAATCCCTGAGAGGAGGAGTTTGATGGAATGTTACAAAGTCTTTCACTCTCTGAACATTGTCTAAAGATGTATCCCTGTATTCGTTTTTATCTACTGCAAAAAAGAAAAAAGAAAAAAGAAAAAAAGAAAAAAAAAGAAAAAGAAAAAAAGGCTCTTCTGATTATAGCAGAGGAAGAGTCATCTGTAGGTATAGCAAGATGCTGTTCTGAATCATTATATCACTGAGTTCCTTTAATAGAACAATAATGTTTGCTTTTCCTCTAAGCTCATGGTCTGTTTAATCTCAGGTTCTTATCCACTGATAACTCTTCCACCCTACAGAGTCGGCCTTAAATGCAATTAGAGAGTGGTTGGTTACTGCTGCAACATTTGTGCCACTATTGTACCAGTCTATTATGCAGGAAGGTCACCCTTATAGATCACACACAGCCTTTGTATATGGATTAGTGATCACCATCTTCCTCTGATAGTGTGTACAGTACCTTCAGTACTATGAATACTAGTTGGTAGGAGTGAAGCACCAGCTCAACTTCTCCATGTTCAGTGAGTTGTAAATGTTGTCTTCAATAAAGGCCTTACCATTAGTTTGCAGACAGTATTAGTCTTGCAAAGAGCCTGGGGAAAAAACTCAATTAGATTCAATCCATTCCTGGCACTATAAATTTCATTTGAAGGATTGTCTCCCCTGCTATTTGATGACTCCACTTAGATTTCTTTCATATATGTTTATATTTTAAGAACCCTCTACGGTAGTGGGTTTCCATAAGACCCCTGAAATGGCCCTTAAAGTTAGTTTTCCCTTCCCATTCTCCCCCTTACTTCTGTCTTCACTCCCTCTCCCCATTTAATCCCTGCACCTAACCCATTCTTAAGTTATTTCTGGTGATCTATCCTCTTCAATCATAGAGAACAGTTCATTGGTTAATTCTATTTGGGAGGAGACCTAAGTAAGATTAACATTATCCATGGATATTTTCACAAACATTCAAGAACAGCACTTTTATTACCTTACCCCTATTGTGTTGTCAATAAGAGCATAACACTACAGGTGCCACTGTTGTCAAAAACACTTCCCCCTTCATGGTTCAGTTAGCACTTGTGCATGAGCAAGCCACTGCTGATTTCCTACAACCAGAGAGACTATAATTGTTACTATGAAAATAACACTGTGTCCTTATCTTCTGACTGTTTTCAGAAAAGAGAAAAAAAAAAAAAAAAAAGGTATCTCATCCTGGCAATGAAACATGGCACGTCACAAAGATGGGACTTTTCTTACTTTGTGCACACTGCTGTTAGCAAGATGGACTGCTGTGCTTGATCAATACTTGAAGCATGTGGTTCATGGTGGGCAATGTGAGCACTTGGGCATTTACAATCATGGAGAGTGAGCCTTTCCCACTGTCAAATTATTGAACAGCTACTTTATATCTGATACTCACGACCTTAACTAAAGTTAAGGAATAAATAAAAACATTGCTTGAAAAATGTCACAAGTATGGTCACCAACTTCCTGCAAGTATGTATTTAAAAATTTAGTATGAACAAGCAAAAAGGTAACTATTACTAACACAGGCATTTCATAGGGACAGTAACTGTGATTTTAAATGCAAATAACAGTACTATGTGGATTTTTTAAAGTTATAATAGTGGCTAGTAGTTTAAATTTAGGTGAAATATAAAAACGTATTTGGGAAGAAATCTCTGCATAGCCTCTATTTTTCATGTAAGGTAGTGTGGCTTGCCCTGAACTGTATCTGAGAGAATGGGAGAGGAACAGAATCCAGGACCACGCTTAGGTAGTAAGGCAGGTGCTAGTCCCATTCTACTCCTTTATTGTATGAGGAACAAAACAATGTACTTAGAACCAGATACTTTTACATTCTAGCCTAGAAACTGATCATTGTTCTCCCTACAGATACCATCTCATACACTCTGCAAATAAGCTGGTAAGTGACAGGGAAGGCAGTATGATAATTAGCACTGTGATTCCCTGAGCAGCTGCTCCTTACCAGGCAAATTCCTAAGGGCTTTGGCTGCATCTTGGATTGATCCTCATTAACCTATGAAATCTGTGTGACAGCCTGAGAGGTGCTGACGCTTACTATTTCCACCCAACACAGGAAAGAAAGTGGAAGCAAATAAATTCAATGAATTGTTCAAGATGGCACAACTAACCTGGACAGTCTACAATCCTAACTATGGAGGAGGTAGACTCAAGAGGATTGTGAGTTCAAGGTCAGCCTGCAAAACACGCTGTGAGCAAGAAGGAATGAGCAAGGGACAACTGCAAACCAAGAAAGATGGCTCCACATATTTCATTCTCTCACTGTGTCATTTGGTCTATCAATATCTACGTACAGTATTCATGGAATTATCATGTCTGTGACATGTCAGAACTCAGTCATTGCCTCGCCTACAGTAGTTCTATCAAAATAAATCCTATATGATGACATTACCATCACTTTTCCAGAATTCAGAAAGCGTTGGTAGGATCTACTCAATGCTTGAAAAGACCTCCAGGAGCATAATCAGCTATGTAGCTTCTCTTCGCCATGCATGAGAGTACATACTAAAGGTATCTCCTTCATTTATTAAGTTAAAGATTTTTTCCTAAACACACTAGTCTTCTACCAAATTCTATGTCCAACAGTTAGAGTATCTGAGCTACTCTGTGAGCAAAGACATGTTTTTTCTTTAAGATTTATTTCTGCTTTTTATGTTGACCAGGGTAAGTCTCTATTATTTTTCCCTATGGCTTAAGAACCCAGTTAGGCATTAAGCCGCATTTCTCGCTAAATGCCGTACATACACAAAAAACCCATTAGCCTCATGCATTGTGTTCAGAAGGATAATTAGAGTAATCAGAATCTACGCACAGACTCTGCAGAAGCATTTTTGATTGAAGGTGCTAGCAATTGACTGTTTCTATTTAGAACAAGAAAGAACATGAACTTATCATTAGTGGCAGGTCTTTCGGCAAAGAAAGCCTTTGCTCTCTCGAATACTTGAAATGTGCCACACGTCCGTGTAGGAGTCACTGTATATGCTATGCTAATAATGATCTGGGAAATTTGGCTATCCGTTTAAAAGGAGCAACCCTGTTGTTATTAGTTTCTTAATTCATTCAAAGTTCTATTGGCACGAATTAAACACAACTCTTGCTGTCTATTGATCGTGTCAGTGGTAGATTTTTTTTCCTCACTGCAGAATTCATTTTTAAAGACTTTACTTTTATTAAACTAAATACTGGTGGTTAACTAAAGTCTCAGCTTTTATAGACTCAAGAGAACAGGATCTAACATAAATTAATCATGACTTAATTGACTGAACTAATTCATGTTCCCTCCAGTCCACTGAACAACAATATTCTTGTCTTCCCAATGAAAGCTAAATGGTGCATTGCCCCAGAAGTACCAGCTTCCATATCTTCATATGTACAGTTCATAGTGTGCCTTTTACTGAGACACAGTTTTAATAGCCTCAAAATTGCCAACAAATATCTTCCAAGTTAGGAAGACTGAATTAATTGTTTTCTCATAGAACATATGACCAACAACTCTCTAATATTTATCCTGTGCCAAAATGATATTTTTATTTGGTAATACTGTATAAAACACTACATACACGCAAATACACACACACACACACACACACACACACACACCAATAACAGCAAAATTTACTTCACTATAAATTACAACTTTCTCTCACTCACAGAAATGTTAAAATATATTAATTTCCCAATGCTTCTACTACATTGCTATAAAAAGCACAACACACTTATCAAAAGTAAATCATCAGTGACAATGGCTTTTTCAAAACACAATTAGGTAACTACAAAATAGCAGAAAAACTGGTAAAGAAATTATCAAAATGTCACTTGAAAGCATTGCTATAGTATGTGAAAGTCAAAATAAAGCAAATTTCTATATTTTTAATATTTATATATTTTCTTTGAAAAGAATTACCAACTAATTTTTATAAAAAATTTTAAACCATTACTGTCACACTAATGGCAGAAAACTATGAACAGGCAGATTAAACTTAATGTCATCTTTTCTTCCCTAAATCAATATGCACTCTTAAAATAGCACGAAGCCCTTATTAATGAAGGACATAATTTTACTGTTGACTGGAGATAAAAAGAGCTGTGCCGAAGCTTGAGCAGCTTCTCAGTTTTGTGTATTTTTGCTCCTTCTGAATTCCATCATTTTAATTTGTCTAATTTGTTTTATTCATGCTCCTTATAGCCCAAGTCTTCTCTAAGCAACACAAGTTGCCACTATCTAATAAAACAGTATGAGTGTGAGCTATCAGACTGATGCTGTAAGTCTAGGGAATTCAGAAGACTGTACTAGAACTTTATCAAGTCCTAAAAGTCACAGTCAAGGACAGCACAAGAAAAATGACACTTACGCCTTAATAAGTGTTTCTTTGTATATATTCATAGTATAAAAAACATGCTATAATAAAAACCCACTTCTTCGTAGGATAATTCTAAAAGGTCAAATATAGGTACCCTGCATTGAGTGGACAATGCTTCCTCCTGGACACAAGAATTATTAAATAAAATTTTCAGTCCCAGATGTAATCATTCTCTTAAGAGTCATGAATCACAGAGGTCCCAGAACCACAGCCCAGAAAAAAAAATTTAAATGTTGCCATTACTCTTGTTTTCCCACCATTAGATGATATGACCCTGTTGAAAGAGACACAACATTTTGGTTGTAAAAAAGAAAAAAAAAAAAAAACAAGGTTGAAATTATTTCCTGTTTAGATAGCTTTCATGCCACTAGAAGATGCTATTTTGCCTGCTGGGCTAGAAAAATTATGACTGGTATTACCAAGTACAGAACCATGAATGCTACAGAAACGGCCTGCAAGTCAAGATGTGTCCATGTAATAGTGTCATGGAATTTACGAGAGTAACCAATAGCTTTCTGAGAGGATTTTAAGACTTCTACATAGAACCGAATCCATGTATAGTAGTACCATAGTCTTAGCCAACAACCATGCCTCAGCAAAGTCATATGCTCTGGGGAGAGAGGGAAACCCACTGTAGTTCTGCTAAATGAGCTTGTGGTCAAACTGAAGTCTACTAGATATTTATGTGCATACCCATGGATTAGTGCTTCTTTAACTCTTCGCTATAGAATTTTCTTTTTAAAGTAAGCAGCACTTGGTGCCGTGCCTGGTTAATGTGCTGAGAGTAATTGAATGTGGAGTTCTTGGTTCAAGGAAGGTTCAAGGAAGTTTGCAGAAATGACAACAGAGAGAATGTAAGAGGCAGAGGATGTTGAGTACCGTAAGGTACCATCTTCTGGACATAGCACAGCCATTGTACTTGTGACCGCAGCCATAGCTCCCCACAAAAGAACAAGCCACAAGATCAGCCAACATTCTAGCAGGAATTGAACTCCATGAGTTAAAAAATAATTGGAATAGGTCATGAAAATGGGAGGGTTTGTATTAGCAATATCTGAAAAGAGTGCAAGAGGCAAGTTGCAAGTGAATAAAATTAGTTATACTGTATACATGTATGATAACATTAAAGAACAAATAAACAATACATAATAAAGGAAGTTGTATATCAGGCAGAGATTTATCTCTCTTTGTCTTCTGACTATGGATGTAATGTGACCTAGCATGAACACACTCCAGGAAGACTCAACAAGCAGCTGAAAGAGTCAGATGCAGATATTTGCACCCAACCAATGGACAGAAGCAGCTGACTCCTGTTGTTGAATTAGGGAAGGCTGAAAGAAGCTGAGGAGAAGGGTGATACTGTAGGAGGACCAGCAGTCTCAATTAATCTGCACCCCTGAGATCTCTCAAACACTGGACCACCAAACAGACAGCATACACCAACTGATATGAGGCCCTCAACACACATACAGTATAGGACTGCCAGGTCTGTGTCCATTCAAAGATAATTAACCTAACCCTCAAGAGACTGGAGGCCCCAGGGAGTTTAGAGGTCAGGTGGGGTGGAGGGTGGGGACATCCACATGGAGACAGGGAGGTAGGGAGAAGGTATGAGATATGGAACAGTTGGAGGGTGGACAGGGGGAAGTAATATTGAGTGCAAAATATTAATTAATTAGAAAAAACAACATACTTAAATTAATAGTTTAAGATACTGTATTAAACTTTAAAAAAATGTACCTTAAAATGCTATGGAATTTTCTTTTTTTCCTCCAAGTTTGATATAACTGGCATATGATGAGTTTTTGCAGACACCTATAAATAGATTTTGATTTTAAGTTTTTTTATACTTTAAAAATAACTTTCAGAAAAATATATTATTTTATACTTTCTCCCTTTCAGGATTCTTTTATTATTTATTGCTTTTGCTTGGTCTTTGTCTTTATGGTACTAAGGATGGAATCTTGCACACTAGGAAAATACTTCAACCCTAAAGATCTATCACTGTGGTTGCATTTTCGAGAACTATTAACTAAAATATCAGGCCTATCCCTTTAGCAAAGTTATAAAAATGGACTCTGGATAACAAATGTTTCAAATAATTTGCACGTTAAAATTAACTCTAAAACCACAGAGATAGTAGCAGGGATGGTCATTCTGATTTAATTTTAGTAAACAAAAGCCCCTCACATTTGTGTATTTGCAAGGTCCCTGTGAATGCTGTATGCAAAGGATGGGTAATACCTGCTGCTTAAGCTACTGTAGTTCTAACTATTAGTCCTTGAAGATTTGTGGGGGTGGCATTGCTAAATATGTCCCCATGTTCTCCTATAATTTCTGCCTAGATTTAAGTCCTAACTCCTTAGAGATTTAATATGGTAAATCAATACCTACAGGGTCAGACCGTTGCTGCTATCCTGCCACTGGTTCTCCAAGAAGTAAACAAGAATTGCTCTTCTCACTTGAGCACAGCCTCATTCTCTTTCTTAACCCAAGGTATGGGGCGCTGGAAATGGTAAAGGGCAGGACTATGTAGTAGAAGAGTCGCTTATCAAGTAGTTCCTGGAGACTGGGAACTTATTCAGCAGAGGATATCAAATAAACTCTCTTATCCCACAGTTTCGTTACCCATTACTTAAACTTTTTACTGAGAACTAACAAAATATCAAGCTTATAGTACAAAGCCATTGTAGTAGTCTGTAGAAAACCAGGTATTCATTTTGAAGCTCTTGAAATAGCTCATGAATTATGCAAAGATTTAAGGATTTATTTTGATGAAAGGGGAGAAAAATCCTTTGATGTACAGTAAAATTTTTAATCAGTTTAGATTGCAATTTCTTGGATCATACTGAAATAAAAATTAAGTGTATAAGTTTTTCATCTTGGTAAAAAGCATTTCTTCTCTTTTTCTTTTTTGTATTTTCCTTATTGTTGAGGGTTGAGCCCAAATCTTGCACGTTTGGCAAAGGCTCCTCCATTAACCAACACTCCATTTCTTCCTTCTACATAATATCATAAAGTCTAATCAGGTTCAAAATTATGGATGTATATATCCCCTGCAGTGGTTTGAATATGTTTGGCCCAGGGAAGGTGGCACTATTAGGAGGTGTGACCTTATTGGAGGAGGTGTAGCCTTGGTTTTGTGTTTGTTTGTTTTTGTTTTTGTTTTTGTTTTTCGAGACAGGGTTTCTCTGTATAGCACTGGCTGTCCTGGAACTCACTCTGTAGACCAGACTGGCCTCAAACTCAGAAATTCACCTGCCTTTGCCTTCCAAGTGATGGGATTAATGGTGTGTGCCACCACTGCCTGGCAAGGCGTGGCCTTGTTGGAAGAAGTATGTCACTGTGAGGGGAAAGGGGAGACTTGGTGGTCTCATATATACACTCAAGTGTTGCCAGTGTGATCCAGAGAGCCTCTTCCTGGATTCCTGTGGAAAATAGTCACCTCCTGGCTACCTCCAGATCAAAATATAGAACTCTTAGCTCCTTCTCCAGTACCTTGTCTGCTTGGATGCTGCCCTGCTTCCCACCATGTTGACAATGGCCTGAGCCTCTGACACTATAAGGTAGCCTCAATGAAATCTTTTCTTTTAAGCATTGTCTTATTCATAATGCAAAGAAACCCTAACTAAGACACTGCTTTTAAGTTATTGACAATCAATTCATCTTTTACTGAAAAAATGAGAATGATAGACTAGTATATTTTCTGTACTGTTTCATGTCAAGTTGAATAACATTCTTAAACTAAATTAATGAACATTTTTCAGTCTTGTGATTCAATTTCTAAGATCTTTGTTTCTACTATCTAACTCGTTTTTGAGAAATATATGGTCTCTTTCTCTTATCTCAGAATATTACTATATGTAATTAAGATACTTAGATTCATTCCTTTTAACATACTCATTTATTATGTCTTTGGGAATTTCACATCATACATCCCAATCCCATTCATTTTCCAGTCCTTCCACTCTTGTAATCTCCCCATGTAAAGAAAATTAAAAACAAAATAAAGGCTAGAAAACAAAAGAAAAAAAGAAAGAAAAGGAAAGAAAAAAAAAACATCTTGCAGTCCACTCTGGGCAATGACCTGCTCCTCCGCTCCTCCATCAACTGCTTGGGCATGTACAGTTCCTCCCCTCCTTTCCTAGATCTCCATCACATGTTCATTTGTCTTAGTGGCATTGGAAGTTACCGTGTGTCACACAGTATACCCTTTCCTCCTAACAGCTCTAATCATGAATGTCCATGGCCATGAATCATTAGTCTATTTCAAGGCCTCTGGCTTCTGCTACTCACTCAGTCAATACTGGACCTCATAAAGACTCTCAGATATACTGCTCTTGACCTGTGTCATGGAGATCCTGCTTCTATGGACAAGCTCCTTCACATACTCCAGAAGCTCATAGGGGTAGATCTTAGGGTTTGTCAACACAAAGCCCTGAATCTGGACCTGAGTGGTAGCTGAGTTGGTCAGCTAGCAAACTCTCCAGCCTGTGTGCCATTGGGGCGAGCTTTCCCACATTGCCCAGGTAAGGGGTAGGGCCAGCTGTCCCACCCTTACAAGACAGTTCCTCCAGGACCAGCTCTTCCATTCTGCCCAAATGAGGGGCAGGGACAGCCCTCTTGTTCCCATACCACTGCCACCTTGTAGTGGTTAGTGAGGAGAGGAGCCAGATCAGTTTACATGGCTTCTGGCTGCAATATAGACTTTGGACATCCTCATAGCCTTTGGTGATAAAATGGCCATGAACACATCAACACAGACCCTGGATGCAGTAGGACCACAGACCCCGACATATCCCTCAGAGGTGGCAGCATAGACTCAGGTGGCAGTGGAGGCCTCTCATATCAGGTTGTTCTTCACTGCTGTAGTGTCTCAATTTCATCTTTCTTCTGCCATGCCTACCTGGCAATGGTCAGGCACAGCTAGAGTCAATATTATTTTCAGGGTTTTTTAAAATTTGTTTTTAGACTACTTGATACATTAGTCAGGGTACTCTTGAGTAAGAAAACTGATAGAATGTATGCACACACACACACACACACACACACACACCTACATATATGGAATTTATTAAAGTGTTTCATACGTTGTGGTTCAGTCTAACAGTGGGTATCTAACAGAGAAAAGTCCAAGAATCAAGTTGTTAAGTTCATGAGGCTGGATGTCACAGTTGGTCTCCAGTATATGTCAGAATCCTGAAGAAGTAGGCTGTAATACAAGTGAAAGAATGAACTTGCCTGCAAGGGTGAGGTAAAGAGGGCAAAAAGAAAGAGCTTCCTTTTTCCATGTCCTTTGTGTAGGTTGACACCAGAAAGTGTGGTCCAGAATAACAGGAATCTTCCCACCTTAAAAAGAGTACCTTCCTACTTCAAATGATACAGATTATCTTCTACTTAAAATTATTTAAATAAGAAAAAACCCTCACAAGTGTACCCAGACACTTGGGTTTTAGTTAATCCCAAATGTAGTCAAGTTGACAACCAATGCCTTCCTAAAATTTATTATATAAAAGAGTGGATGAAAAGCAGTTAATTTCTTCTTTCTAGCACTCTGGGGATGTAGGTCATATATTCCACACATTTCCTAATTTCTAACACTCGGTAGGAAGCATAATAGTTAACATTAGTGAACCTTTGTTTTTGGATTCTGTGCACTACCCAAGTAAATGCATAGCATTGTCTGAAGGTAGGTATGACCAAAGACCTTTCTGGGTTCTGTGCATGGAACAAGGGGTGCTGATCTTTGCTTCCCTTCCAGGGTCATGAGTGACAAAGCCAGCAATAGAGTGGCTCCAGGGCTCCAGAACACTGAGGCTGGCATCTGGAGCTTGACAGCTTTGCTGTATAGCTGTGATCAAATGATCCAGGTACTTGGTTTATTGAGCCAGCATGTACCTTGCAAAAGAGGAGCTAGGACAATGGTTCTCAACTTGTGAGTCATGACCCCTTTGGTGATTATATGATCCTTTCACAGAGGTAACCTTAGACCACTGGAAAACATAGATATTTACATTACAATCATAGCAGTAGCAAACATATAATAATGAAGAAGCAATAGAAAAACTTTATGGTGGGGATCACTACAATGTGAGGAGCTGTATTAAAGGTCACAGCATTAGGAAGGTTGAGAACCACTGAACTAGAGGAACTCTGAGGTCCTGATGTTTCTGCTGCTTAATGCTCTTTACTGTCTTGTTTTCTTCTTCCCCATTTGAATATATAAGGAACTGTGATTATGTTCTTTGCCAAACTATAAGAGACAGATATACTTTTAATATGTAAGAAAGTTTTTAGGCCACTAACACGATGGATTTTTGAGAATAATCCAAGCCTTTTATGAATTAATTTTGCTTTATTTTTTTCCCTACAGATTAGCTCTAAAATTATAATATTAGTTTTTCAAGTTGAATATATGCTTTTATTTTTAATGCAATCCTGAAACTACAAGGAAAATACAAGGCAAATAAATTCACGTTAACATAGTCTAGGTCTTCCTTCAGTCATATCTATTTTTGTTCACGCTGGATTGCTTATAAAGCTATTCCACATTTAGTTTTAAGTATGCTATGTTTCATGAATGAAAAAATGGCTTAGTGGTCAAGAGCACTTACTGCTCTTGCAGAGGACCTGGACTCAGGTCTGAACACTTATGTGGAGGCTCACAACTGATCTCAACTCCAGTTACTGACTCTCTACCCTGGTCTCTGCAAGCACTAAACACAACATGGTATACCTACGAGCATATGTGTAGGAAAAACCCTTATACACACAAAATAGAGTAAAAATAATGAAGGAAACAAAAGAAGTATTCATTCTTTACTCTGCCATAATGAGCTCAATTTCATCAAATATGCAGCCAGTCTTGAGGGTTCACTAGACAGTTCAGATTTGTATGTATTCAAATATATATATATATGTATGCATACTGGCATCTGATATTTATAAGTACATCGATAGATAAATACAAGGATGCATGAACTTGCCAATCGCAGATACTTTTCTCTTATTCCACACACATTCTATCATCCGTTCCTCCTCAGATAGACATGTTTATAAATTAATGCATATTATATTGTGTTTCACCCCTTTGGCCCATGAATCCCCATTTCAACAAATAGGGAGAAACATCATTCTCTTACTCTCCTCTAAAACCTTGGAGTCATTTTTCACTCCTGATTTTTCTTTATCTTTTCATGACCACACCTACCAGTAATTTCTATCATGTGCACATTGAAATACATGGAAATAGAGGCCATCAGCAGTCACTCCCATCCACTACTATGAACTTAATCCAGTCATTAGCTTTCCCTTCCTAGATAAAGCAACAGTCCCCTTACTGGATAACATTTCTATCCTCATTCTACAGATATTTATTCTTCATACTACACCTATATGATGTATGCAAAATGAAAATCTGGTAATTTCTTTCTCTAACTACAAATCATTCCAGCTGTATGTGGGTTAAAATCCATTTTTTGAGTTCTACATATTAACATATTCTTTGTGTCTCCATAGCTCATGAAACATGTATCTTTCACTTGTAAACTCTCTGCCATCCTCACTGAAAAATGTAAATTGTTTGAAGTCAAGAATTTGGTTTATTTATGTTGCAACTGTTTCCCCATGCTTAATTCGCCAGTATTAAAAGCAGCCTTCATTTTAGACAAGCAACTACGTTAGCTAGGATTCATTGTCATATCTATAACATATCCATGCTCTATCATTGACATGAAATTGATTAAAATGTATGACACTATTAATGCAGAAATATTAATGCAGAGAACTTTAAAATAAAAACATGATCAGGTATTGGAGGGGCAACAAGAGTTGCCTGAGATCCAGCAGAAAGAAGGGAAACAGACAACCTCTGGAAATAGGAGGTAGAGGGCACCCTCTAGAATGTACCAGAGATCTGGGAGGTGAGAGACTCTCAGGACTCAAAGAAAGGGACCTTAGATGAAATGCTCAACAGTGGGGAGAGTGAATTTGTAGAGTCCACTTCCAGTAAAAGGCAGGACATCAAGTGGAGGGATGGGGTTGCCATCCCAGTCAAAAACTCTGACCCAGAATTGTTCCTGTCTAAAAGAACTGCAGTGACTAAAATGGAGAAGAGACTGAGGGAAAGGAGGTCCAGTGACAGGCCTGAACTGGGATCCAACTCAAGGGAAGACTCCAAAACCTGACACTATTAATGATGTTATGGTGAGCTTACAGACAGGCACCTAGCATGGCTGCCCTATGAGAGGCCCAACAAGCAGCTGACTGAGACAGATGCAGATGCTTATACACAACCAAAGGACAGAAGCTGAGAACCCCTGTGGTTGAATTAGGGAAAACCTGGAAGAAGCTGAGGAGGAGGGCAACCCTTTAGGAAGAAGCAGTCACAACTAACCTGGAGCCTCAAGCTCTCTCAGACAATGAGCTACCAACCAGTTAGCATACACTAGCTGATCTGAGGCCCCCAACACACATACAGCAGAGGACTGCCTGGTGTGGCCTCAGTGGGAGGAGATGTACCTAACACTTGAGAGACTTGAAATCCCCGGGAGTGGGGGGAGTGGGGAAGCCTGGCAGGGTGGGGGAATGGGGACATCCTCTTGAAGACAGGGACTAGGAAAAATGGAAGGAGGAAGTGTAGAATGGTGGACCTGGAAGGGGATAATGAGTGGACAGTAGAAAAAGATCAAAGATAATTTTTTTAAAGAGCTCCAACCCTATGTTTCATTTAAATAAAGCAGCTGAAAAGATATGGTCTCTTTCTCAGATTTTAAATAAGAACCCTATTTTGTTAAATTGCCACTTCTGTTGTAGATTATTTTTAGGTTTGTTTTATTTGGAAATATAGATATACACCAGTTGTTTCCATTTTAATGAAAATTTTGTCTCCCCAGTCTCTCTTTCTTTTTTCTTTTTTGTAAGTTCTCAGTTGATTGATAGTAAAAGTATGTGCCTAGAAATCTCTTGAGCTATTTAACTTATAATGGAGATTTGATTTGAGAATTCTACTTCTCCTAAAACTTATCTCTTTATAAAAAGGGAAATCATTAAAACTTAACAAAGAATTTTTAACATAAGCGAACTCTGGTTATTTAATTTTTTCCAGAATTCTATTTAAACAGTGTTTGTTGATAAAAAGTATAAAAGTTATTTAATAATCCTTCAGTGAAGTCCTGAAAATATTCAACAATATTTAAATCCCTTGATTTAAATATTTTCTAATTATTTAACATTGTCATTTTCTTCAAATTTGCATGTGCGCATGTTCTAAAACCCTAATATTTGTAATTGGTCACCAGTACTGCCTAAATTATTTACATCAACTCCAAATTATCTACCTATTTCCTATGAATTGCTCTGCTCTCTTTACGAAATAGTTGTCAGAATTACATCATTTTTAGTGGAACTAAATATTCTCTAAGATTTGTATCTTTAAAATTAAGTTGCATTGACTTTTCCTATGAATTCCAGGGGCACGTTATATAACTAGAGCCCCCCCCCCGAAAAAAAAAAAAAAGTGACATGCATTTTCCTCAAGCTAGAGCCTCTGCCATAGCACAGAAGTCAATCTCAATGAGATTTAAAAGTTTATGCCCAAGGGAAGTGCATGCTATTAACTGGCAATGTATACAATTAAACTTAAAGCATGGTCACAGTGTTTTAATCAGGAAAGCTAAGAGTCATTTCTGTCCTAGGGGGTAATAAATGAAGGCAAAAGCAATTGAACATGCTTTCTGATGTGCTAAGTGATATATGGGCTCTCTTGAGTCACCAAATTGGAAGGGCCACATGCTTAGTTAATCAACACTGCACAGTCATATTAGGGGAGAGGTGATAAATTTAACAGATGTTATTCTGGCAGGGGTCGGGGTAAAATGGACTTGATCCACCACCTCAGTAATTAAACTGCTGTCTTCAAATACCTATTATCATATGCCCGACTATAAAAGAGAATGAATTTTTGATTTTCAGTTCTTCACTGGGTGGGTTTAGAAATACTCTCATCACAATGGTTTTAGCAGGTCTCTGACAAATGCGCATTGACTAGGATGTTCGTAGTTAGGGTGGGTAATCAAATCCATGGAGACCAGCTAATGCACCTCTTCTCAGAATTTTCAGAACCGATTGGAACAAAATCACACTCATAGCAAACCATTAAGACCGCACTCTGGTGATAAATCGCTGTTCCCGTTGGCTTTTCTCCTTCAAGGATAAACCTCTAATTCTCCAATTAGACACATTGTTTTCCCTGAACACACTCTAAATGCAAAGAAGATGAAGAAGAAGAAGAAGAAGAAGAAGAAGAAGAAGAAGAAGAAGAAGAAGAAGAAGAAGAAGAAGAAGAAGAAGAAGAAGAAGAAGAAGAAATTCTTAGCAAAATTTAGTCACCTTCAATTTCAGCCACGTATACCACAACTTCTTATTTTTGAGAGAGACAGAGACAGAGACAGACAGAGACACAGACACAGACAGAGACAGAGACAGAGAGAGACTCTCGGTTGAACTCTGAGCTTGCTCATATGCATTATTAGTCTAGCTAGCTGGTTTGCTCACGAAATCCATGTCTTCATTTTTTGCAGCATTGAAAAACCAGGTAGGCTGCCACACCCACCTTGCATTTGCATTAGTTCTGGGAAAGGAACGCTGGTCCACCCCCTTTCACAGCAAGCATGTTGTCCACACTGCCATCTCCATAGCCCTCAGCAGCTCTATGTTCTCTCACTATCTGCTGTGCTTTAAGTGAGGTTGTTCCCTGAGAATTTGGTATGACAAGCCTGATGAGCACTGTGGAAGGATGAAGAGGTAAGACCTCTAGGAAATGATGGAGACAAGATGCTGGATCCTTACGGATGGGTCCGCGCTCCCATGAAATGTCTGGAGAGAGAGTGTTTGTTCTGTTCACATGGCACCATGAAAAGACAGTGTTTCTTCCCGCACAGAATTCAATAAGCCAGCATCTTGGAGTCAGAAACCAGGCATCTACTCTGCTGCTCTTGACTTTTCAGACACCAGAACCTCGAAAAACAAATTTCTATTGTTAAGTATTTATCAAGTCTATTATATTTTTGATAGGAGTGAAAATAAATAAAATATTGTTTCACCTGAGTAAGCCAAACTTCTTGAGTCCTTTTGCTCAATTGTAAAAAAAAAAAAAAAAAAAAAAAAAAAAAAATGAAAGTAGTGCTCCTTGGAATTTTCCACACAATTATTATTTTTTAAATAATGAGTGTTCCATTTACATAAAATCTGTAAGTTAAGAAAAGCCTTTCTTCTCTGTCTGCTCTCGCATCAGAAAATCCGACTACTTTGGGTCAGCTTCTGCTGATACACAGTTCGCTAAATACCTGTTCTTCAGAAAGCAGGAAGTGAGCCACACCAGAATCAGGACAACGTCACAGATGCTGTACAAGAATGCAATATGAAAAGGACCAGGCAGAAGTGGGACAAATGATCAGACTCTCCCAGTCACTGACACAGCCCTAAAAGAAAACTATCAGCCCGTTTAAGAGTAAAATCCCTCATGTCTCCCCAACTCACTGAATGACCATTATCTGTCAGTGTGTTTACACTGGGGCCAACTCTTCATGTGAGTTTTATAGGGAGTTTTCTATTCAAACCATAGGGGATTGAAATGATGAAAATCCTTTCTATGAAATTATTAATCCATACTTAAGATCATGCTCAGAGCTGGATAACTACCCTCATACTCATGTCCACTTTTCAGATCTTGATGCATCCATGGGCCTCCCAAGAATGAAAAGAAAACCCAGAACTTAAACAAACACCCACATCGAACCTAGATTCCCCTTTTTAGTTTGTTATCTGAGAACCTGAAATCAGCGTCTCCTGTCCAATCATGCCTGAGCACGCTTTCAAGGCATAAAGGGCCTCTTTTTTAAGTTGTTCCTCAGGGTGAATTGAACATATATAACCTTAGAATTCTGGGGTGGTCAAGGTTCAAATGTCGATGTGAGAGAATGGGGTTTAAACTGTGGGCTGCCATTGCCCACATACATGCTGGTAGGACCCTCCTAATTCAGGATTATATTAGGGCAGAAGAAGAGCAGTAACTTAGAAGCAGCAGTTTCCCGTTAGTCAGTTGTTCTCTTTCCTGCAAATTTATTGCCTCTAAATTTACAGAGTGCTTCAAAATTTATGGGATTTAAAGGAGTGTCTTAGTTACTGTTCTATTGCTGTGAAGGGAACATCACGGCTAAGGCAACTCAATAACAGAAAGCCTTTAAACAGGGACTTGCTAGTTGTCTGAAAGAGAAGAAAAATTATCTACCTGAAAGACTAAATGTAAGTAAAAGTTAATTATTTGGGGTATATGGGTCTTTCAGTGGGAAAAGCAATATATAAATCTTGAATAGGTTTCTTCATGAAGTGATTGACCATGATTAACTCTATGTAAACATCCTAAAAGAACAAAATCATTTGGGAGAAAAATCATCCAAACACTTTTATTAAGGTCACTTTGGAGACAGAGCACAGTTGCTAATTCTAATGAAGGCTCTTTCTAACATTCCAGAGGACAGAGAACAGGAACTAGCAATCTGAGAGAGAGACACCGTGACAGCCTCCACTCATTAGTCTGTTTCTTTGGGAAATGAATTATTTATATATATATATATATATATAT